>NC_133971.1:59593517-59895462 GCF_031877795.1 Strix aluco | reverse complement strand
CTAGGCACCACTGCCTCACTTCAGGGCTCCTTGATGCCAAATGCTGTTTGCCTTGCCCCCTGCCAACTCCAATGAAATCCTGCTGAGGCAGAATTACAGCTAATACAAGGAAAAGCAGTGTAGCACAGCAAGTACCACAGGAACACAGTGCCACATAGCTCTGGCAGGTTTATGCTTTCTGCCATGAGACAACATGACAGACAACAAGGTGGTGCATTTTGTTTCCTCACACCACCATCATTTGTCATAACATTATACTCTGGAGAGAGCTGGGGATGAGAAGTGAACACAGCAACAATTATCAAGGAGTTCAGAAGTTCCTGGTGGCTGAACCAGAGTCAAGCACTCTTTCATGTCACAGAACTGGATGGCCCCTCAGTAGTCACCTAGATCACTCCATGCAATAGGTCAGGATCAAATCTAGATGTATTTATGCTTACAAAAGGGAGGACGTAAATTTATGTATAACCTGTTCTCAGGGACCCTACATTAACTCCTAAAAAGAATTTTTTTCTAGTTGTTTTGCTGATCAGGGATATCAATTAAACTCAGACACCAGAGTGAAAAGAGCAGGCGTATTTTACTAGAAATAACTAAATAATGTAACAGAGTAATACAGAAAACATAGAGTAAGAAAAGACAGAATAGTGCACTTAAACAAATAGGAAAATACAGGGTAATGCATCAAATCATTACTACCTGAGAGAGAGAATAGTGATTAAGAAAGATCCATCACCACTTGCATACGTTACCATCATCCAGATCCGCAGTCGCTGGGCAGCCCCGGTTACAGCGAGGATTTGGAGAACCTTTCCCTGCAAGTGGGAAATCCTACGCGGTGTGTCCACCCATAGGTGAGGCTTCCAAAGTCGCTGTGAGTGGGTCCAGCCTTATATACCTAAAAATCAGTAAGGCAGAAGAGCTGGCACCTTTGTTTTAAGCGGAAATATCTGGTTTTCATCTCACATTAGGTTCCCCCCAGAGCCTGGCCAGGGCTTAAGGGAGAAGCTAAGGGAGTTTCCCTGCTTATCTAGTTAATTTATGAGCAAGGTCACAAGGCCAGACAACTGTTTCTGTGGCCCTGTTATCTTGCTCACACATAAAGAAATATAAGGATACATTCAAGATAGACATGTTTTATGATGTTTAAGCTATATCTTCTATGCATATTTCACTAATGACTACATACAGAGTTAGCAGTTTCAGTTCAGGGCCTGTTGCTCAGGCTTCAGTATTCCCACCTTTTACATCAGAATAGTTGGTTTGCTATAACTTAGTATAATACCTATTAGCACAATGGTTATCAGTTATAAAATGTACAGGATTCATCTATAGGTCAACTCTGGCTTGGGCTTATTGTCCAAGCCTTAGCACATCACTAGTGTGTAATAAAAGTTTTCCTGCTGAAATATTAAACTTGTGACTTTTTATTCTATTCACCATGGATAAGAAGCACAGCTTTTTCTCTTTACAAAAGACTCTTATGCTTTTATGCAGTTTGTAGGGCCTTTCTGTTCCACTATCTGCAGGGGGTGGCCAGCCCTCCATTCATGCTGTAGAAGATGGTATGTGTCACAGTGACATTATGAAAACTTTATTAGTATGAAGATTTTTGTTTTCTATGCTTTTTTGTGTAATTATTTCTCTAGAAAACTATACAAGATACTCATTGCACTATTTTAACAGAACTTACATTTTGGATAAATGTTAATATTGAACTTGCATTGTCATTGTTCTCCAAGGCAATAGGTCTGTGCAATTCCATTCAGGTTGTTCAATACCTCTATGAGAACTGTCGAATAAAGCTTAGAATTAGCTGCTACAGCACAATAATTCCCCATAAAGACTCTGTCATTTCAGACAAAGGGCTTGGTTTTTCTGTAGGAGGAAAATGGTTTGCAGCAGGCTCTCCACTCTGTTTCCTCCTGTAGTTGTTCTTTGTGCACATGAAGTACAGCCTTGTCTTACAGAGTTTGAAACTGAGATTAACTACCTCCTGTTTAGGACAAGTAATAGTGCTTCATCTTATTGTAGGTCACCAAAGGGTTGCAACTTTATACTTCTGAGCATCAATTTCTGCATAGAGTCATCTCCAAAGAGTACTTTCTTCAGATTTAAGTTAACCCACTTCTCAACAACATATCCTTAGGGACCACAAAAAGGGTATAGAAAATACCTGTTCAACAATGAGTATACTTCTGCACTGCAGATGCTGGGCTTTCTCCCTCTGCCATTCCTTCTTATAAACCTCAGTTCAAATAGTCAGTTTTCGAGTTGGCCTGAAAATAATTAAAGGAAGAAAGTAAATGTTTCATCTCTTTATATTTCAGAAATTTGGTTTACATGTTAATGAAGTGATATGCAAGGTCAGAGACTGGTTTTCCACCATCCCTGAAAACTGCTAATAAGAACTCAGTTACTGTTTTGTAAGCAACTAGGAAAGAGGAAGGTACATCTGATAGTTAACCAAAATAGTCAGTTACCTTAATACCATAACAGCAGTGTAGCTACTTCAGTACTATAACAACTTTGATCCTGCTTTGGGATATCTTGTTGTTGCATAGATTATGTTATCTCTTGCCATGCTAAATAGCACCTGATTCATCAGTAGGCTGCATTAATTTCTGGGAAACAGACTAAAGGGAACGTGTTACTCTGCATTAGCAGTTCAAGTATGTTTTCACTGCAGATCACGATGGAGAACCCAAATGCAATGGAAGTGTCATCTAGCAACCAATTTGTCATGTGCTTGGTAATCATCTCAATATTTGTTATCATTTTGAATGTGTGACTCTTCCAAGACTTCAAAGAGAAATTGCAGTTTGCCTCCATTTGCTTTTGACAGTCTGAGCAAAGATAACTTAGGAAGCAGTGAAATCAGCACCCACCAGCAGAGGGGCATTTCCCTCTTGTTTAGTTACTCTCTGAAGGGTATGTGAGAACAGTGTGTAGGGGTTGTGGATGGACGAGTCTCTGCCTTCAAGGCATGGCAGTGACAGATTTCCTCTATCTGAGGCAAAGCAGATGTCATGGAGTGGGTTGCCTTTCTTTCAGTACTTTGCTCCTGCATTCCTAATAGCAAGACTCACAAGGAAGAACACAAAGGAAGAAGGAGTGTATGCACAAAGAGAAAATGAAGAACAGCTAGGTCTTGAGCAGGACTGTAGACAGGACTTTCAGAGTTACTACACAGAACAAAGTAATATAGTATGCAAATGTTGTTCTTGTAGAAGTACCAAGCTCCCTTCACAGCAATACACGAAGATGGAGTGTTGTGTGTAAAACAGCAGATGTAGGATTGTACTTTCTACTCATCTTTAGCTGGATTATAATTTCAAGGCTTGGCCTCTGCACATCATAAAAGATGAAGAACTAGACTAAGTATACAGAAGAGATATCAGGGAGGTAAGTGACACAGAAAACACAAGGGACTTGAGATTCTTAGTTTTGAGGAAAAAGAAAAAAAGAAAAAAAGTGCTGGCCACTTTCTTGGAAGTTTCTAAAAAAGAGTTAGACAAATACATGTTGAAGTTGAATTGATATTCCCTGGGAAATAAATTAAATGACCTTCAGAGGGATCTTCAGGACTTAGATTTACTGCATCACCTAAGACACTTTCATTGAAAACTCTGTCCTTGCAGACCCTCCATGGAAGCAAGTTACTGGGTTAACTTTACTGTTCCAGAACCAGCCTCTCCTCCTTGTCACAGGACAAACACCTAGAATGACAAAGTCTAGTCTTCAGATGACAGTGTGACCTAACTTCAGGGCACTTCTTCTCTGCTTTAATGAAAGCAGAAGTCAAATACTAGATTTTGCTCCCATCCAAGTCATTGTTTCCTCTCTGTATCTGTTTTCCTGCAGACACAGTGTACCTGCTGCAGTTGACAGCCCATCCAAACTCCTCATGCAGCCAGTGCTTTGGCCCAGATGGGTGCGGCCATCCATCACATCACATCACATCACATCACATCACATCACATCACATCACATCACATCACATACAGAGAAATGACCACTTTCCTTGCAAATTATTTACTTATAGCAACATATGATGATTTCTGAACATTGCCTAAGAATCCCGCTTGCCCAGACTGTTCTGTGGATTCAGTGTAGTTTACCAGATAGTTTGGGGATTGGCTATGATAAGAAAGTAGCAGGTAGCCCTGGGGTATGAATTAAAAGGATAACTCACTGATAGCAGACTCAAAGCCCTCAATGGGCACTTAGGCAAACTTAAAGGACTCAGAGATGTTATCTAGGGAGGATGATCTCGCCAATTTAGGAAGAAGACCTGGACTCTGCTTCACAGAGCATGTCCTGGAAAGAGCGGATGCTGTGAAGAAGACCACGTACTTTTTCTCTTGACCACCAAAGACCCTCACCCTATTTCTACTACACATTCTCAGACTATGCAAGTGAGTTCTGAGAAATAATTATAATAACCACGCCTATTCCCTGAACTAATTGTAATAACCCGGCCTTTCCTAATGAATATGTATGCTTTGGTGTAATAAATATTTGGTTACTTGCCAGAGACGGTGTGCAAGCTTTGTGGAGAAATCCCCTTGCACCCCGGCCGGAATAAACATACTTGCTTTATAACAACTCTCCAAGTTGTAGAGTTTGTTTCCTAGCGTCAATTTGGCGAGCCAGATGGGACCCTCTGTCTGGCTGCAGGGCTGGCTGAGGGGGACGTTCTAGGTGCACCACGAGCTTCCTTTCTCGGAGAACCTCCCTCGCTCTCCCGATCTTGGCAGAGACAGACAAGAACCATCCATCAGCGGATCAGGTATGTTGAAAAAAGGGGGGGACCTGTAAGTCATGAGGAGATGTCCTACGTGAGGTAAAGAACCTTTGTGCTCGCCCCTGGGGTTGGGGTTCGAGTCCCTAAGTGGTGGTGGGCCCGTGAGTGACAGGGTGGTTTTGACACTCTGACCACATTGGAATCTTAGATCTCCTGGTACGGAAGTACTGGAGTGGTATGGCATTGTCATTATTACCATCAAATGTGAAATCTGGTACTGTTTATAATAACTAATCAGTATCGATTAGGTGTGGATCTGTGGTAAATGGCAAAACGGCTCATGGTTTACGATTTCTGCTGGGAAACGTGACCTTGGCAATTGTTATAATTAGTGTTTTGATGGTTGTAGTATTTGTTATTTTATGTTGTGTGAGTAATATGTGTAAGGGGCCTCTGTGTGATTGTGTGATTGTTTTGTGTGTGAGTGAGACGTACAAATAAGTACGAAGCGAGTGCGGAGTCTGGATCCACGATTCTGTTATCCTGCGAGGGACACAGCCATACAAGGATGAAGCGATTGATAAATAACTGTTGTGATCTTAATACGTAATTTTGAATGAATGTGGGAACCCAAGTAGTGTCTGTTACATCCAGAAAACGATTGTTAACCTTTGTATGTTTTAGAATGTATGTGGTGTGAGCAAAAGCTGTCGGTCGAGTTTGGGCAGGATATTGACTGCCCTAAGTGTCAGGAAAGCCAAGAACAGTGTTCTTACATGATAAAGGTGGTTTGTGGCTGGAAGAATGGAGAAATTTTAGAGAAAATTCCACTAGGATGTATTTTGATATAGGAGGGTCCGCAGGTGGTATAATATATTTCTATTAGAAAGATTTTGATAAAGTATTGTAATCAGTGGTGGCCATTGTATAAGTTAGAGGATGGAGAAAAATGGCCCAGGAATGGTACTTTAAAATATGATATTTTGCAGGAATTGATGCTGTTCCTAGGACAAGAAGAAAGGTGGGATGAAGTGCTGTATGCAGATATGTTTTTCACTTTGGGAAATCATCCAGAGTGGCAGAAAGAGTGTGGTGTTAATTTAGCCCCTCAGGATCCTCTAGTATTGATACTAGAGAAAGAACAGAAGAGGGGCCAGGGCAGGTTGAGAACATGTTGTCTGGCGTGTAGTATTGGAAAGAGATGCCTAAAAATAAAAGATCGAGAGGAAAAAGCAGAAGAGGGAATTGAAGATTATGGATTAATATTTTATACAATTGATTACTATTTCATTGGATGAATTATGAAATGTTCTTTTCTGGCCTTTTCTAAACAACTATCCATTCTTAAAGCCACCATGGGTCCTGGAGCAATCTTTGAGCCATGGGGTTGTGTGAGAGATTGAAATGTCATATGACTGTCCCAAAGCTTGCTTGTGTCTGTGCAAACCCCAGGGACAAGCTGCTGCGGCCTGTGGATTGGTCTGGGGAGTGTCTCCCAGGGAAGCCGGAGTGTATTGAAGGATGCAACCCACCCCCGCCCCCCCACACACCCCCCACACCCCCGGCTTCTTTGCAGTTGCATTGTCAAACTTGTGTACTGACCAGGCCCCATCCTGTAGCCATTTGTGTCTCTATTGTGTAGGCCAGACTCCATGCATGCATTGCTAATGAACTGATAAAAGGTAAACAGTTCTGCCCAGAAGCCCATACAGCAAAACCTGTGGGACCAGAGAAAAAAAACCTAAATGTGGGCAGATATGCTAATCAGCACATATGATGAACTTAAAAAGATAGCAGAAAATTTTGCCTGGTGTGCATCTACCATCGAAGCCAGATGCGAAGACTGAGGACCAACGGGACGCGGCTGGATCCCTGGTGGTGACTATTCTTGCAGCCCTATCCCATATCCTTGCTTTATTTCTGGCTTTTCCTTCCATTCTGTCCTATTGCTACCCCTCTTCACTTTTAATAATAAAAACCTGTTTTGGGTATATGGCATTTGACCTCGTTTGTGTCTTATTCTCGCTCTTGGGATCATATCGAAACCTCCCCCGACATTGGATCGGGACATTAAATTGGCATCACAGAGAGGATCCCTAGAGACGAGAGCACCGTATTGCCTCGCTGTATTAAGAGGGACCTCTCAGGAACATAAGGTGGCAGGTTTGTGTTGTGTTTGGAACTTACGTGCTGCCTCCCTGAGAGGACTGCTTCCCTGGTTTATACATGAACAGGGTTCTCGGGGAACAGAAAGGATCTAATGAAGGTGTGACCTCCAAAGAGTGAATAGGGGAAAGAGTGGATAGTAATATTTAGTAATAGTTAATTAAGGTGTGGCCTCCTGAGAGAGAAAAGGGGAAAATTGGAGTGTGACCCTCTCAGGATGATAACCACTTTGTGTTAGGAGGTGGTGGGAGGTAGCATTCCAATCACTGCCCAGACTCGTAAAACGGGTCCAGTGTCAGGTCCAACTATAAAGGCACCACTCAGACAAGTGATGGGACTGGGAGGAACAACCTGAATTAAAGTCTCCTTTAGTATAAATGAGTTGGATACTTGGAAAAAGGTAGTGAGAAACTAACAGGATGACCCACTAGGGGACACAAAAAGATTTGAACTAGGACCCTGATTAGAAAGATATAGACTTAATGCTAGATGCTATGACAGAAACAGAGAAACGATTGGTTTTGAAAACAGCTATTTTGAACCATTGTTTAACACCTATGGACAAAGATTTTATAACTGTGGTTGGAGCAACTGGCCAGACTGAAAAGGTTTTCTTTATGCAGCCTATAAACTATAAATTAGGAAAACAAAGATGTATACATAAGTTTCTTTATTTGCCTGGATTCCCTAAACCATTATTAGGGAGAGACCTGTTAGAACAACTAGGAGCAAAGATTGATTTTAGTGCCAAAGGAACTAAGTTTAAAATAAAGGAAGAACAATTAATAAAAAATTTAGGTTTGTCTTTGTTACAGACTGAAAAGGAGAGCACCATACCAACAGAAATTTTGGACCAGGTATATCCAGGAGTGTGGGCTTCTGGAATACCATGTAAGGCTAAGAATGCCAAATTAATAGAAATCAAATTAAAGCCAGGAGCTGCTCCTGACTTGCGGAAACGTGACTCCACAACCTATAAGGTTATAAAGTAGGTATATTTATTCAGCTCTGAGATGCACGGGGGATCGCTCCACCACAAACATGCGCACCTCTCATGACACCTTGTCTTGGCTTTATGCTACAAAGCGTCACATATTCATAATACGCCTATACATATGCATAACCTATCCCCGCTTCATATTATAATGAGCCTGAAAATCATTTTCATATGTTCCGCCTCGGTCTCCTCCTAGTCACGTCTGCGCAGTGTGTCCATGTGGTCATGGGCTGGGGTCACAGAGATGAAGTAGCTCCTCTTCCTCACTGTTGAACTTTTTACCTCCGTTCCTTGCACGGTCTCTATAGCCTCCTGGACTCAGACCAGACCATAGGGTTGGTTTTGACCAGTTGTTAGGGCTATCTTCCTATTCCACAAGGAAGCATTCCCTCACAGCTTCCATTAATCAAGGTTTCCATATTGTTCTGTTCTCTGGCCCATCGACTATGATCTATTATCCTATTTAATCTTAGTTATCTTTTAACTAACAGGCCTCTAGCCCCTAGCCTGATCTCTAAGTCTTCCATCTTTATCTCTAAACTAAGTTATACCTTCATTTCTTAAGTGTCTAATTTCTATATCCTATTTTAATTTCCTAGCTCCTCATCTCACTCCGGTGAGGATTAAACAATATCCTTTGTGTGCAGAAGATTGGATAGGAATAAAAGAAATTATTGATAAATTTTTGCAATTCAGACTGTTAGTTGAATGTGAACCAGAGTACAATATCCCTGTCTTACTTGTAAAGAAATCTGATGGCAAGAGTTATAGATTAGTTCAGGATTTAAGGACAATAAACAAAATTGTAGAAGACCTATATCCTATGGTGGCAAATCTTTATACTTTGTTAACTAAATTAAAAGGAGTTGAGTTCAAATATGGTTTGCCATATTGGATATAAAAGATGCGTTTTTCTGCCTGGCCTTAGCAAAAGAAAGCCAGAAGCTATTTGCTTTTGAATGGGAAAACCCTGATACAGGGAGAAAAACCCAGTTAACCTGGACAGTGTTACCATAAGGTTTTAAAAACAGCCCCACTATCTTTGGAATCAATTGGCCCAGGAAATTGAAACCTGGACCCCTCCCTCACCAGAAGGAACTTTACTACAATATGTAGATGACCTTTTCATAGCCACAAGGACGAAGGAAGATTGGGTACAATGGACTGTCAGTTTGCTTAATTTTCTGGGACTTAGTGGATATTGAGTCTCTCAACAGAAAGCTCAACTGGTCCAGCAGCAAGTGACCTAGTTAGGATTCGGGATTTTGGGAGAACAATGAGAGCTGGGAATGGAAAGAGGCCATCTGTCACACACTTGAACCCAGAACGGTAAAAGAACTCCAAACTTTCCTCGGGATGACAGGTTGGTGCCGATTGTGGATAAATAATTATGGACTTTTGGTAAAGCCGTTCTATTCCTTCCTAAAGGAAAACCCATCAAGATTAATGTGGACTGGAGAGGCTAAAAAGGCATTTGAACAATTAAAGAAGGAATTGATGACACCTCCTGCCTTGGGCATCCCTGATGTTTCTAAACCCTTTTGATTGTTTTCACATGAGAGACAAGGCATAGCACTGGGAGTGCTGTCCCAACAGCTGGGACCCTAGAAGCGAGCAGTTGCTTACTTGTCTAAGCAACTGGATGAAGTGATCAAAGGATGGCCCAGATGTTTGAGAGCAGTCGCAGCAGTTGTTCTCAACATTCAAGAAGCCTGAAAGTTTACTATGGGCCAGAAGATGATGGTATTGGTGTCCCATACTGTCTCCGCTGCCCTAGAACAAAAGGGAGGCCATTGGCTTTCTCCTTCCAGATTTCTAAAATATCAAGCCATCCTGGTGGAACAGGATGATGTAAACATTGTGACCACTAACATTGTGAATCCAGCCTCTTTTCTCAGCAGGACCATATCAGAGCCTGTAACCCATGACTGTCTGGAGACCATAGAAGCCGTTTTCCCCAGTAGACCTGACTTAAAAGAAGAAGCACTTGAGGATGCTGAAGGCACCTGCTTCACAGATGGAAACAGCTTCATAAAACAGGGAAAAACCGTAAGGCAGGATACGCTGTGACCACCACTTCTGAAGTAATAGAAGCTAAACCATTGCCAGTAGGGACTTCTGCTCAGAAGGCTGAAATAATTGCCTTGACCAAAGCTTTAGAACTGGCAAAAGGGAAAAAGATTAATATATGGACAGACTCGAAAAATGTTTTTGGAGTAGTACATGCTCATGGTGCTGTATAAAAAGAATGAGGATTACTCACAGCACAAGGAAAACAAATAAAACATGCGGAGGAAATTTTAAGGCTGCTAGAAGCCATAAAACTCCCTGAAAAGGTAGCCATCATTCATTGTCGAGGGCATCAAAACAGTAATACTGAACAGGAAATTGGAAATAATTTGGGACATTGGGAGGCCAGACAGGCGGCAGAAATGACTGAAACCATAGCATTAGCTTTGATCCCAGACGGTAAAACTTTCAATCCTAAACTCAGATTTGAAACCTAAATATTCAAAGGAGGATCAAAAATTGATTAATGATTTAAAGTAAATACTCACAATGCCTTGGCATTCCTCAACGGGCGATAATTGATACTTGAGCAGGTTGACTTTGCCCTGGCCTTCCATCAGCTCTGGCAACAGATGACACCTTAAGGGTTTTGGTACCCGAGAGGCATCTCAGCTCAGGGGAGATGCTGGTCACAGGCCCGCTGCGATCCAGGAGAGCTCAAAGGGTCTCCCTTGTGGTCGCAATTTATAAGGTCCAAGATAATTGACTTTTGTCAGATACCTTTTGCTCACGCTCAGCTTGAACAACAAAGTATTCTGGTGCTTTCCAGCAGTTGCACAAGAACTTAATGAATGTGCAACTCTGTTATTGTTCCCATTTGACCACATCCCAGGCACAGGTGTGCCAGGCCCTTAGGAGATGATGGGCTGTTATAACCCTTTCAGAACAATCGGGAGGGCAGGAGCCAGGCTTGCTAAAGGGGCACCTTAACGTTCTGATTCACTACCATTAGCAGTCCTTATCTCTACAGATTGGTGTATAGCTCGGGGGAGGTGGGTGGAATCACACCTAGCACCAAGCAGCCCAACAAGGAGGGCTGAGGAGGGGTGAGAATTGCACCACTACAATGATGCATCAGGAAAGTCCACGAGATGGCACTCTGAATGCTGGTAGACCAGGACCTGAAGGCACTGCTTTATGACAAGTGCATGCCTCTTCCATTGATCTTCATTGTGGCTTTCATCTCAAAGCCTCCCCAGGAAAATCTCAAATGACTGATTACATGAGTAAATCGGAGGGATAATTGAAATAGCAATTAAAAAACAGGGTCTAATCCCTCTCACATTTACAGCACCACAAATCAGGAGTAATTCCAAGGATGTCAGTGCAATTTTTCATATTTAAATGCTATGAAAATTAGTTAAGAATCAAGTCTACTGTATCTGGGTCTTTTTACATCTGCCAAGGAGCAGTCTTACACTTTTAGAGGTTTTTTATGGCTCTAGGAGGTTTTTAGCAAAGCTACAGAATCACAGAAAATGGAAACTGTAAAACCCACAACAAAACTTCAGAATTAGAGAAAAGTTCAACATCTAGTGCTACAACTGTAGTTTTCAAGTGTCTTGTAAAAGTCCACTAGCACTAAAATAGGAAGATATGACACCACTGCATATGTTTCTCAATGCTCATAAATGTCAGTTCTAAGCACATAGTGATGTATAGGAGTGGGAGATCATTTTGCATTTTTACATCAGATCTGTCCAAATTGCTAATCTTTTATCAGGAGAAAATATTTATGTATTATTTGGCAATAGCAGTGAATATATTCCATTTTTTTAGGTTTTTTCCCTTTCTGTCTGTATAGTGTCATGTATATGCACTACAAGTTCTGCTTTTCTGATGCAAGGAAAGATACCCACAGCAGTTTCTGCTATAAATAGAGAAGGGATTCATTAATCCCTTGTGTGAAGGTTACAGTCCATAAACATATATGTGTGCTGAATTTGAGCTATGCAAATAAGATCGTCCATGCACCTAAAGATTAGCAAATACTACAGGGTTTATTTTAATTCAGATTTTAATGACTACTACTACAGTAAATCATAAGGATGGATTTTTCAAAGGAGAATAAAATGCTTCTGAAATACTTGCTATGAGATTTCAATTTAGTGTACATCAGCTAGAGATCAGATTATTGAAAGGAGAATCCATCCAGCTGGTCTCCAAAACACAGCGGTATCTGGAGACTGCAATGAGAAGGAGCAGCTGGGAAACGGGAGAAAAAAATCATCATAGTGAAGTGAGGAACCTTAGCAAATTGGATGCAGGACAACTAAGAGGGACGCTGGACAGGCAGGATGATGCAATAAAAGGATGAGTTACAGCAGGGTGGACTCTCAGCAGGATAGGGCTCTCAGCAGGATGGGCTCTTGAGATAAGGAAGGAGCTGCAACTACTGAGTCCCAAGATAAGGAATGGGGACTCAATGAATGCTGAGTTGTCATGACTATGGAAAGCTGAAGTCATGGTGACTAATGGAGAAGAAGACCTAACTGGGTGAAAAGTCACGAGAGGAAGAGGAGGCATCTTCAATCTTCATCCTGAAGACCCCCACCCAAGACCACCAGGAGTCACTGCACAGGCACAACAGAGAGGGACTTGGGGTGGGATTTATGTTAATGATTTCTCAAAACTAATTGTAATATCTCTCCCTATTCTCAGAATTATAATGAATATGTAAACGCTTTATGCTATAGAAAGGAGCCGCTTTTTGCTCCAAGGGGTGCACGCTTGTGGAGGAGCGATCCCCCGTACAGCCAGCGCTGAATAAACATACCTTCTTTATAACCTCACTAGTTGTAAAGTCATTATTCCGCATGTCAATAGAATCATAGAATGGCTTGGGTTGGAAGAGACCTTAAAGATCATCTAGTTCCAAACCCCATGGCATGGATAGGGACAACTTGCACTACATCAGATTGCCCAAAGCCCCGTCCAACCTGGCCTTGAACACTTCCAGGGAGGGGGCAGCACAACTTCTCTGGGCAACCTGTTCAAGTGTCTCACCACCCTCACAGTGAAGAATTTCTTCCTTATATCTAATCTAAATCTGCCCTCTTTCAGTTAAAAACCATTACCCCTTGTCCTATCACTACACTCCCTGATAAAGAGTCCCTCCCCATCTTTCCTGTAGGCCCCCTTTAAGCACTGGAAGGCTGCTATGGGGTCTCCCCCAAGCCTTCTCTTCTCTAGGTTGAACAACCCCAACACTCTCACTCTGTCTGCTCCAAATGTCTCAGTCAGGTGCTCCAGCCCCCTGATCATCTTCATGGCCCTTCTCTGGACACCTCCTCCAACAGGTCCGTGTCTTTCTTATGCTGGTGTGGTGGTTTAGGCCCTGCAGGGACCGGAGACCACGTTGCCAGTGCCCCTCCCCCACCCTCCAACTGGACGGGGCAGGGAGTGAAATACAAACCCCTGGGTTGAGATAGAGAGAGGTTTAATACAACGGTGTAACAACAACAAACCGAACAACAACAAGAACAATAACAGTAATAACAATGAACAGAGCAAGAAATGTACTGATAAAGCAGTGAGAGAGGCGACCGCACTCACCGCGCGTTCTACCAAACTTCGCGCGATTGGGGGCCCGGACGTGACGTCAGCATGGTATTGAATAACTCGGCTTGAGCTTCCTCCCCACTGCTGGGGAGACTTAACCCTATCCTAGCTGAACCAGGACATAATCCACCCCTTTATTCTATACCATCTGCATCATGTCTGGCTGCCATTTAGCAATCAACAATAACAAAAAAAAAAAAAAATAAAAAGAACAATTAAGAAAAACACAATATAATTCACGGTGTGTTTTCACCCAAAATTAAAACCCCTTGTGGTATGCATCGAACATTTCCACCCTTCTGCATCAACAACCAGGTGCACCCAGGTCCTTGAGCAAAAGCAATCCTGTGGATGGGTTTGCGTTTGCCCGGCGCAGGACTAAGTCAGACCATTTTTCCCAGCACATCCCTCATGCACACCACAGGGACTTTATCCCCGTCTACAACACGTGGAAGTTTTGACTGAGCTGGGCCACCTCGATTGGCAGATCCTCTTGTGTTCACTAACCAAGTGGCCTTTGTCAGATGTGTGTCCCAATGTTTGAAGGTTCCACCCCCCATTGCTCTCAATGTAGTTTTTAACAGTCCATTGTAGCGCTCGATCTTCCCAGAGGCTGGTGCGTGGTAGCAGATGTGGCAGACCCACTCGATGCCATGTTCTTCTGCCCAGGCATCTATGAGGTTATTTCAGAAGTGAGTCCCATTGTCCAACTCAATCGTCTCTGGGGTGCCATGTCGCCACAGAACTCTGTCTTCAAGGCCCAGGATGGTATTCCAGGTGGTGGCGAGTGACACTGGATAAGTTTCGAGACATCCAGTGGTTGCTTCCACTATTGTGAGCACGTGGCGCTTGCCTTGGTGGGTCTGTGGCAGTGTGATGTAGTCGATCTGCCAGGCCTCTCCATATTTATATTTCAGCCATCGATCTTCATTCCGCTGGGGCTTCACCCATTTAGCTTGTTTGATTGCAGCACACGTCTCACATCCGTGGATGATCTCTGCGATGGCGTCAATGGTGAGGTCCACCCCTCAATCTCGAGCCCACCTGTATGTTGCATCTCTGCCTCGGTGGCCCAAGGTCTTATGGGCCCACCGGGCTATGAACAGTTCACCTTTACGCTGCCAGTCCAAGTCCACCTGAGCCACTTCGATCTTAGCAGCCTGGTCCGCCTGCTGGTTGTGTTGATGTTCATCAGTGGCCCGACTCTTGGGTATATGGGCGTCCACATGGTGCACCTTCACAACGAGATTCTCCACTTGGTCTGCCATACTTCAGTGGCCCAGACAGGTCTGCCCTTGCGTTGCCAGTTCCTCTGTTTCCATTGCTGCAACCACATCCACAGGGCACTTGCCACCACCCACAAGTCAGTGTAGAGATAGAGCCTTGGGCACTTTTCTCGCTCAGCAGTCTCCAAGGCCAATTGGGTGGCTTTCACCTCTGTGAACTGGCTCAATTCACCTTGTCCTTCAACAGTTTCAGTGGTTTGTCGTGTGGGATACCACACATCAGCATTCCATGTTTCCCCACAATGAGACAAGACCCATCAGTGAACAGGGCATACCACTTCTCCTCCTCTGGCAGCTCGTTATATGGTGGGGCCTCCTCAGCACGTTTCACCTCCTGTTCTGGTGACATCCCAGAATCTTTTCTCTCTGGCCAGTTTATGATCACTTCCACTAATCCTGGGCGGTGGAGGTTCCCTATTCGAGCCCGTTGTGTTATCAACGCAACCCATTTACTCCACGTGGCATCTGTTGCATGATGTGTAGAGGGAGCCTTTCCTTTGAACATCCATCCCAGCACCGGCAGTCGGGGTGCCAGGAGGAGCTGTGTCTCAGTGCCAAACACTTCTGAGGCAGCTCGAATTCCTTCGTACGCTGCCAGTATCTCCTTCTCAGTCAGTGTATAGTTAGCTTCAGAGCCTTTGTATCCCCGGCTCCAAAAGCCTAGAGGTTGGCTTCGGGCTTCCCCAGGTGCTCTGCCAAAGGCTCCAGGAAGGGCCATTGTCCCCAGCTGCGGTGTAGAGCACGTTCTTAATCTCCTGCCCTGTCTGGACTGGCCCAAGGGCCACTGCCTGGGTAATCTCCTGCTTAATTTGTTCAAAGGCTTGTTGTTGCTCTGGGCCCCATTTAAAATCATTCTTCTTGCAAGTTACATGGTAGAGAGGGCTCACAATCAGGCTGTAGTTTGGGATGTGCATCCTCCAGAACCCCACGGCACCCAGGAAAGACTGAATCTCCTTTTTAGTGGTTGGTGGGGCCATGGCTGTTATCTTGTTTATTACCTCCATTGGGATGTGGTGATGCCCATCTTGCCATTTTATTCCTAGGAACTGAATCTCCCTTCCCGGCCCCTTAACTGTCTGTCACTTGATGGCAAAACCAGCCTTCAGGAGGATTTCAATTATCTTCTTTCCTTTCTCAAAGACTTCCTCAGCTGTGTTCCCCCATACAATGATATCATCAATGAACTGCAGGTGTTCTGGAGCCCCACCTTTCTCCAGTGCAGTATGGACCAGTCTATGGCAAATGGTGGAGCTGTGTTTCCACCCCTGGGGCAATCGATTCCAGGTGTACTGGATACCCCTCCAAGTGAACGCAAACTATGGCCTGCACTCTGGTGCTATTGGGATGGAGAAGAACGCGTTGGCGATTTCAGTTGTGGCGTACCACTTGGTTGCCTTCGACTCCAGCTCATACTGGAGCTCTAACATGTCCGGCACTGCAGCACTCATCACTGGCATAACTTCATTCAGGTCACGGTGGTCCACGGTTAGTCTCCATTCACCATTAGACTTTCTCACTGGCCATATAGGGCTGTTGAAGGTTGAATGAGTCTTGTTGATCACCTTCTGGCTTTCTAGTCGACGGATCAGTTGATGGATGGGGACCAGGGAATCTTGGCTAGTGCGGTACTGCTGCTGGTGCATCGTCTTGGTGGCAATTGGCACTCGCTGCTCTTCAACCTTAAGAAACCCCACCACTGAGGGGTCCTCTGAGAGGCCGGGTAAGGTGGACAATTGTTCAACCTCCACCAGGGCAGCTATACCAAAGGCCCACCGGTACCCTTTTGGGTCTTTAAAGTACCCTCTCCTGAGGTAATCTATACCTAGGATGCACGGGGCATCTGGGCCAGTCACAATGGGGTGCTTATGCCAGTCCTTCCCAGTTAAGCTTATTTCAGCCTCTAATAGGGTCAGCTGTTGGGATCCCCCTGTCACTCTGGAGATGCAGATGGATTCGCCCCCACTGTGACTTGATGGCATCAGGGTGCACTGTGTGCCAGTGTCTACCAAGGCCTTATATTCTTGTGGGTCTGATGTGCCAGGCCATCGGATCCACACCGTCCAGTAAATCCGATTATCCCTTTCCTCCACCTGGCTGGAGGCAGGGCCCCTCTAATCCTGCTCACCATCACTCACTTGTTCTAAGAGTGACTCCTGCAAGAATGACTTCCTGGTCCTCTCAAGAGGGTCAAGCATAGTGTTGGCCATTCTATTCTGTCTGGGGGATTTCTGACTGGACACTGGAGCTGCATCTCTCTTGGAAGACTCCCCTTTCATGGTGGTCTTCCTTTTCAGCTGCTGTACTTGTGCAACTAGGGTGGGAGTGGGCTGTCTATCCCACCTCCTCATGTTTTGTCCATGGTCGTGGAGGAAGAACCACAGGGTGCCCCGTGGTGTGTATCTTCCACTACCCTTCTCTTGGGTGGGGAAGCGCCTGCTTCTAATGGCTGAGACATCGCCCCGTGTAGGTGGAATGTAGGACATGTCCTCTTCCACTTTCTGGAGCCTCTGAGACAGTTCCTCTACAGCTGAAACCAAAGCATGTTGGGAGGAAGGGAGATTTCCCTCATATTGACGGAGCTGGATAATCACTTCATCCACTGTCTGAATCTGGGTGTCTCGCCACCAGGACACTACTGCTAATGCTTTGGAATGTGCCTCTGGTCCACTTTGCAGGAACTTCCGCCACATCAACTGTGTGCAAGGGCCTGATCTGGATCCATTGGTGACCGCTCATCATTCAGATCACCATAGACCATGTCAAACACAGCCAGTTCCCTGAGGTTTTGAATGCCTTTCTCCATGTTGGTCTACTTGCCTAGCTGACTGTCCTGGTTCAGCTAGGATAGGGTTAAGTTTCCCCAGCAGTTGGGGGGAAGCTCTAGCCGGGTTATTCATATACCATGCTGACGTCACCTCTGGGTGCCGAAGCATGGGAAGAATCGGTGAGCGCTTGGGTTTGTGCAGCTGTTCCTGTCACTGATGTATCGGTACATGCCTTGCTCTGTTCATTGTTATTACTGTTATTGTTATTGTTGTTGTTTGCTGTGTTGCTGTTGCACTGTTGTATTAAACCTCTCCTTATCTCAGCCCCATGGCTTTGTATTTCACTCCCTTTGTGGGGGAGGGGCAGCAGTCGCATGGTCTCAGACCCCAGCAGGGACTAAACCACCACGCCGACATAGAACATCATCCTTGTAGGGGTACCTCTCCCTCACACTGAGCAGGAGTTGCCTCCAAAGGCTGAGGGTTTGAGCCTGTTTCCCTATTGCCTTGTCAATACCAGCCTGCTTGGCTAAAGGTCCCAGCTGCTTGGCCTCTCTCTCCTCCAATTCAAAACCAGCAGCTCCACTATCCCAGCATCAAAGCAGCCAGGTGCAAATTTGCTCCCCTGGAAGGTGGTTGAAATCCTTCCGCATATTTCGCAACTCCCTCAGGGATAGAGATTGGATGGTTACATCTGGCTCTTCCTCCTGTTCTTGTGATGGGCCTGACTCATCATCACCCTGTACGCTGCGAGGGGATTTTTTGGTATATTTGGTTTTCCGTATCGGGGCGACTGATATTGGCCATCTTTTCCCACACACCTTGCCATTTACAACTCTCTGCCCTCGGGGCAGGTTTCCGGGTGGTGCTATTTTTGGAGAAGTACTGCATGGCCCTAAACAAGATCAGACAGACATTCAGAAAGCATTGTGCCGCAAACACAGTGGCCAGGATGCTCCAGGGATAGCTGAAACTCTCAAAAACCGAGAGGATCTCTTCCCCTGGCTCACCCATAGAGGGGGTGAGACCCCTATCAAAAGCCCAGGCAGCAAACAGGTACTGGTTCACCCCCACAAGCAGTGATACAAGCCCATTATAAGCAGTCTGCAGTCAGTACAGCAAAACAAGACCCTTGATACATTTTCCACAGACAACCAACACCAGCACTGGGAACACACAGTGGATATAAGGATTAATTCAGCCCCACCATGCAAGCAAGTTGGCCAGCATTGCAAATGTTCCTTATTGAACAATACAAATAAGAACAGAAAAATTGCACCTGACGGATTTCTCTAACACACCTTCTCCTTTTGTCCTTATCTCAACCCTCTCATGCCCCAAGTTGGGCGCCAAAAAGTTGTGGTGGTTTAGGCCCTGCCAGGACCCGAGACCACACTGCTGCTGCCCATCCCCCACTCTCCAATTGGAGTGGGGCAGGGAGTGAAATACAAATCCCAGGGGTGAGATAAGGAGAGTTTTAATACAACAGTGTAACAGCAACAAACCAAACAACAACAAGAACGATAACAATAACAGTAATAAAAATGAACAGAGCAAGAAATGTACCGATACAGCAGTGAGAGAGGCGACCGCACACACCGTGCGTTCTACCAAACTTCCCATGCTTGGGTGCCCAGATGTCATGTCAGCATGGTATTGAATAACCTGGCTAGAGCTCCCTCCCCACTGCTGGGGAAACTTAACCCTATCCTAGCTGAACCAGGATGTCTGGGTGCCTGGGAGCTACACGCAGTCTCCAGGAGGGGAGTGGAGTGGAAGAATCACCTCCCTCAACCTGCTGGCCACAATTCTCTTGATGCTGCCCAGGATACAGTTGGTTTTCTGAGCTGTGAGCACACATTGCTGGCTCACAGTCATTTTTCCATCCACTACAACCCCCAGGGCCTTCTCTGCAGGGCTGCTCTCAATCCACTCATTGCCTAGCATGTATTTGTGCATCAGATTGCCTCGACCCATGTGCAGGACCTTGCACTTGGCCTTGTTGAACTTTATGTGGTTTGCATAGGCCCACCTCTTAAGCCTGTCAGGGTCCTTCTGGATGGCATCCCTTCCCTCCAGTGTGTCGACTGCACCACACAGCTGGGTGTCATCAGTGAACTTGCTGAGGGTGCACTTAATTCCACTGTCCATGTCTCCAACAAAGATGTTAAGCAGCACTGGTCGGAATACTGACCTCTGAGGAATGACATTTGTCACTTGGACATCGAGCCATTGGCCATAACTCCTTGAGTGAGACCATCCAGCCAATTCCATATCCACCGAGTGGTCCATCCATCAAACCCATGTCTTTCTAACTTAGAGACAAGAATGTGGTTCAGGACAGTGTCAAATGCTTTGCACAAGTCCAAGTGGATGACCTCAGTTTTTCTTCCTTTTTCCACTAGTGCTGTAACCCTGTCATAGGGCAGAAATCTGGAGGTCTAAAGCCGAGCTGGAAATTACTCTGGCTTCAGCAATCAAGGACAACAAGAAATGTTTCTATAAGTATGTCAGTAGCAAAAGAAAGACCAGAGAGAGTCTCCATCCCCTGCTAGATGCAGGAGGAAACATGGTAACAAGTGATGAGGAGAAGGCTGAGGTCCTTAATGCCTTCTTTGCCTCAGTTTTTAATAACAAGACTATTGAGGGAATCCAGCCTCCTCAGCCAGAAGACAGAGACTGGGAGAACGACCCTCCCGCATTCCAGGAGGAGATAGTCAGTGACTGACTGACACACAAAATTCTATGGGACCAGATGGGATACACCTGAGGGTGCTGAAGGAGCTGGCCGGGGTGCTCGCCAAGCCACTTTCCATCATTTACCTCCCACTGGCTGACCGGGGAGGTCCCAACAGATTGGAAATTCGCCAATGTGACGCCCATCTATAAGAAGGGTCAGAAGGATGATCCGGGAGATTACAGGTCTGTCAGCTTGACCTCAGTGTCCGGGAAGCTGATGGAGCAGCTCATCCAGAGTCCCATCACACAACACATGTGGGACAACCAGATGATCAGGCCCAGTCAGCATGGGTTTATGAAAGGCAGGTCCTGCTTGACAAACCTGATCTCCTTCTACGACAGGGCGACCTGCTTATTGGATGACGGAAAGGCTGTGGATGTAGTGTACTTTGACTTTAGTAAGGCCTTTGACACCGTTTCCCACAGCATTCTCCTGGCAAAACTGGCTGCTTGAGGCTTGGATGATCGCACGCTTTGCTGGGTAAAAAACTGGCTGGATGGCCGGGCCCAAAGAGTTGTGGTGAACGGAATTAAATCCAGTTGGCGGTCAGTCACGAGTGGTGTCCCCAGGGCTCGGTTTTGGGGCCACTCCTGTTCAACAGCTTCATTGATGATCTAGACAAGGGGATCGAGTGCACCCTCAGTAAGTTTGCAGATGACACCAAGTTGGGTGGGAGTGTTGATCTGCTCGAGGGTAGGGAGGTTCTGCAGAGGGACCTGGACAGGCTGAAGTGATGGGCTAAGGCCAACTGTAGGAGTTTCAATAAGGCCAAATGCCGGGTGCTGCACTTGGGCCACAACAACCCCCAGCAGTGCTACAGGCTTGGGGAGGAGTGGCTGGAGAGCTGCCAGTCAGAGAGGGACCTGGGGCTGTTGATTGACAGCCGGATGAACATGAGCCAGCAGTGTGCCCAGGTGGCCAAGAAGGCCAATGGCACCCTGGCTTGTATCAGCAATAGCGTGGCCAGCAGGGACAGGGAAGTGATCTTACCCCTGTACTCGGCACTGGTGAGGCTGCACCTCGATGACTGTGTTCAGTTTTGGGCCCCTCACTACAAAAAGGACATTGAATTACTCGAGCGTGTCCAGAGAAGGGCAACAAAGCTGGTGAAGGGTCTGGAGCACATGTCGTATGAGGAGCGGCTGAGGGAACCGGGGTTGTTTAGTGTGGAGAAGAGGAGGCTGAGGGGAGACCTCATCGCCCTCTACAACTACCCGAAAGGAGGTTGAAGAGAGCTGGGGATGAGCCTCTTTAACCAAGTAATAAGTGATAGGACAAGAGGGAATGGCCTCAAGTTGTGCCAGGGAAGGTTCAGACTGGATATCAGGAAGTATTTCTTTACAGAACGGGTTGTTAGGTGTTGGAATGGGCTGCCCAGGAAGGTGGTGGAGTCCCCATCCCTGGAGGTGTTCAAGAGGCGGGTTGACATAGCACTTAGGGATATGGTGTAGTTGGGAACTGTCATTGCTAGGTTAACGGTTGGACTAGATGATCTTCAAGGTCTTTTCCAACTTAGATGAGTCTGTGATTCTGTGATTCTGTAGAAGGCCATCGAATTAATCTGTCATGATTTGCCCTTTGTGAAGCCATATTTTCTGTCTTCAATGACCTCCTTATTTTCCATGTGCCCCAGCATACTTTCTATGAGGATCCGCTCCATGATATTGCTGGGCACAGAGGTGAGACTGACTAGTTCCTTGGGTCTTCTTTTTTCCTGTTTTTAAAAATGGGGGTTATGTTTCCCCTTTTTCAATCAGTGGGAACTTTGCCAGACTGACATGACTTTTCAAATATGATGGATATTGACTTAGCCACTTCATCCACCAGTTTCTTCAGGACCCACTGATGCATATCATCAGGTCCCATGGACCTGTGCACCTTCAGGTTCCTTAGATGGTCTTGAACCTGATCTTCTCCTACAGTGGGCAGCTCTTCCTTCTGTCAGTCCCCACCCTTACCTGAATATAAAATTAATAAAGGCATTTAAATCGGTCACTGCCAACACGTCTGTGATCTTTTTAAGAGTTTAATGTGATCATGTTAAGCTTTAACCAACCTTTCACCCAGATTGTTCGTGTGTTATATCCAAGCGAGAAAACAGTGGAGGGCTTCATAAGAGTCATCAGTGATTTAATTCAAGGAACATCTAGTCTGTGCTTCAGCGCAAGGCAGGCAGAAGGAGGAGGTCAGGGACTTCCCTCCCTTGGTTTCTTAACCATTCAGTCATAGCAAGCTCTCAGCAGCCCTGGAAAGTGGTAAGGCCACACCTGGAGTATTGTGTCCAGTTTTGGGCACCTCAATACGAGAGAGATATCGAGGTGTTGGAGTGAGTGCAGAGGAGGGCAACGAAGCTGGTGAAGGGCCTGAAGAACAGATCCTATGAGGAGCGATTGAAGGAGCTGGGACTGTTCAGTTTGAAGAAGAGAAGGCTGAGGGGAGACCTCATCAATCTCTACAACTACCTGAAAGAACATTGTAGAGAGTTTGGTGCTGGTCTCTTCTCACAGGTAATTAGGGATAGAACAAGAGGGAATGGCTTTAAATTGCAACAGGGGAGGTTTAGACTGGACATTAGGAAAACATTTTTCACAGAAAGAGTGGTCAGACAGCGGAATAGGCTGCCCAGGGAAGTGCTGGAGTCACCATCCCTGGATGTGTTTAAGGGTCATTTGGATGAGATGTTGGGGGATATGGTGTGGGGGAGAACTTTGTAGAGGAGGGCTGATGGTTGGACTTAATGATCCCAAGGGTCTTTTCCAACCTGAATGATTCTGTGTGATTCTGTGTGTCTGTGAAACAGACTACACTTCTGAAGTGCAGAGAAAACAGTTTTCAAGTGAACTGTAGTGCATAAGGAGACCAAGAGGAGCACTGAGTGAGTGCTCCTCCCTAAGGCTGAGTGAGTGCCCAGGGTCAGGGAGAGCAAGGCTCCTGTACAGCCATCTGTGTTCACTATGCTAACATTCACACCTATAAAAGACAACATGTTTTTAATTTCCATACAGAAATTATGAGTCTTAGCAGCAGCACAATTTTTGCACTGAAAGAGAAAACTCTAATGTGAGCTAAATAATAGATGTTAATAAAATATGAAATGAAATTTTGACATTTCAATCAGCAGTCACAATAGGAACATATCTATTTTCACAGCAATAATAGGCTTTCATGGTGATATAAGTGGTTTGCCTCAAAGAGCTGACTGCATGTTTTAAGAATAGGTACATCAGACCTACAGAGAGTGAATGGTAAGCTTCAGTCAGAATGGCTTTCCTTGAAAAGGTGGACTCTCTGATTTCAAGTCAAATTGAGTGTTGAAGAGAATCTAAATGATTGTGGCAACTTGCCTTATTTCTCTAGAAGATTATAAAAAAGTCCTAGAACTTGCTTGAGCAGATTGCACCTGACTGGGAGGTGCCTGCAGACTAGCCATGGAACAGCTAGCATAAGGAACTTTTCAGTCTGCTACACATGTAGCAGAAACCATACCTATTAAGCAAACAACATACTTCTAACTAGGTGTAGGTGCTTGAGAGTAGAAATAAAACTCTTTCACATATTTCTACAAGGACATTCCCATCAAGATACTCTTTTAAACTGAAAGATATATTGCAGTTCATACTGCTTCTTCACTCAGATAGGCACAAGAAAAGTTGGTGAGCAGTGCAAGGATTTATAGAACTTGGCAGTCTTGATGAGCAAGGCATAGGGGCTATGACTTTTGCTCTTGACACTGACACTGTTTTGTTGAACGGTTTTAGTTATTTCACATCCCTCTCCACATCTTTGGTGCCTGTTGTTCTCTTTACATATTTATATTGCAAGCTGTTGAGAGACCTAATGAGCATCATCTGCTAACTACAGATTCTCCCTGCTGACTGGCTGATCTTCACTGACAGACAGGTCAGCAAGCAGCCTGATACTTTGTCTTGTTTTGTGTATGTTTACAGCCTCCTGATACGCCCATGACATAAGTTATATTAGTTCAACCAGTTCAGCTAAGTGCACTGAATTGCTAATTCTAGCCAAACATTCCCCAAACATGCAAAGCATAACTGCCAGTTCATTCTGTTTCTTGTGTTTGTAAAATGTTTGGAGGTACTTGGATGGCAGCCAAAGTGGTGGTGCTACAGCTAATGAGACATCATCTGTAGAAAGCAGTAATTCTTGAACTTAGGCCCTTAAAGACCTTTTTGAGCACTAGCTCTCTACCTGCTATTTAAAAATTAAAAGGCTTTGTTCAAGACAAAACTGGACCCAGCCTTTTTTGGGTGGGTGAAATAAATTTAAACTGAGAAATTTAAATGGAAAGATTGAGCCATAGGCCCACAAATGTGTCTCTCTGCTTGGCATTGCATCCTCTCCCTAGGGCCTGCAATGTATTGCAGAGGCTCCTGCTAAACAAAGTTAGTATTCTTTGCACACCTGGAAAAGCATTCTTGGATGGGAACTCTCTGCACAGACTAAGCCATTGACTGAAGAGCTGGCATTTGTTCACCCTTCCTTTTAATTTGTATTGAGTTTCGTGCTTTGTTGCCAGCTGGGCCTAAACCATGACATAATTATAAATAGTGTTCTGTCCAGACACACACAGTTTTAACACACAGCACAACCCTGCTTCCTCTCCTTCTAAGGAGGGAAAGATGCAAACACCCCCTCATCCCTTGCAGCCAGCCCAAAAGGGAAGTAGCACTCTACTATTTCCCAAGGACTAATTAGTGGGGAAACAAGTTTCAGACTGAAGGAGGAGTGCATTAAACAGGGGCAGCTGCAGCAAAATTCTAGCTGATCCTTGCTAAGGGATGCAGCAAAAGCAGCGAGTGTAAACATTACCCATAGACAAAGTGACCTGTACGGGAATAACATGATGCCTTTGTCATGATGCACCAACAGAGCAGTGAGTGCATTGTCCAAGGTCTATTTCCTTCAAAGGACTCTGTAAGGTTGGTCCAGCTCCCTGAGGGGCAGTGTCTTGCAAAGTATAATAAAACCTTTGCTGAAGGGGTGGGCATTCCTTCCACGGATCAGGGATAGCAGCCGAGAGAAGCAGTGGGAGCTGGATATCAACCCTACCATGCACAGAGCTAAATACAAAATGTATTTGCTTGGCCCAACTTTCCTATGGTTGCACGTCATTTGTGAAAAGCCACCACACCCTTTCTGTTGCTGCTATATGGGCACTACTGAGGCTGATTGGAAGGACTTCCTGCCCCTCTGGGGGCACTTAGCCTCACCAGTCCCTGTGCTGCTGCTGGCAGCTGGTTGTAAGCATGGAGGTCTCCAGGAACTCCCCTGAATACCAAGTGACAGAAGCTAAAGATGATGCCTGTCTAACATGGATCACAGTCTCCCTGCCTGGCATCTGATGCCATACATGGCTGTTACTTCAGGGCGTCTCCTGCACTGTCACCCAGAGTCTATGTGATGTCCTAGTGGACACTTCCCTGTGCCAGGGGAGTGCAATGATTCAGATCCCAGATTTGCTCACAGCTCTTTATTTACAGAGGCATGATAGTAAAACCAATGTTGCAGTTTACTTTCCCTGATTTCATTGTACTTACAATTCACCCAATAAAACAAAGGGGCACTTTTCTGACTCCTGAGGACAGCACGCTGGTTTTGGGTGCAAATTCACTGTTTCTGCCTTGCTTTGCTGTTGCTAGCAAACTGATTTCAGTCAACAGCAGGAGAGCAACAGAAGCACCTCTTCTTTCTTGGAGTAGGGTCCGGCCCTGTTACTGTACTGTTACACTGGTACCGTACTCACTGCAGCCTATTCCTTCTAGGTCTCTTCTTCAATTTGCAAAATTCCTCCAGCATATATCTAAGAAGTAAGGGATATGCCAGCACTCTATCAACAACACAATAATTGAGTTATCCCAAGCTACCTGGGGAGACCAAAAATCATACAGGTGATGCAATGCATGATGGCAGGAGAAGGTGCATGAATTATTTACCATCCCTTCCCTATATATAATACAGATTTAGAGGATTCCATCTTAATTACTTCATATATTCTTACCTTTTTCTGAAGGAGTATTTGGTAGTATTTTTAACTGAGTGATGCATGCTAAAACAATTCACTATAAATGGGGTCTAACAAATCTATGGACTGTCTGTAAACATATAAAACCAACTTGCTTATACCAAGAAATGGTCCCTTGTATGTCAGTGTCTTCTTATGTCTTCAAATAGAAAAATCAATGGAACCCTCATATTTGTAGGAACAAAAGCTCAACACTCATGTCTTCAAGATCAGTTTAGCATATAAATTCAAACAGGGTAAAATGCTGAGGGGCAGGAATTAATCGTCATAGAATCACAGAAACATAAAATGGTTTTGGTTGGAAGGCATCTAGTTCCAAACCCCATGGCATGGATAGGGACAACTTGCACTACATCAGATTGCCCAAAGCCCCGTCCAACCTGGCCTTGAACACTTCCAGGGAGGGGGCATCCACAGCCTCTCTGGGCAACCTGTTCCAGTGTCTCACCACCCTCATGGTGAAGAATTTCTTCCTTATATCTAATCTAAATCTGTCCTCTTTCAGTTTAAAACCATTACCCCTTGTCCTATCACTACACTCCCTGATAAAAGAGTCCCTTCCTGTAGGCCCCCTTTAAGTCCTGGAAGGCTGCTATGAGGTCTCCCAAGAGCCTTCTCTTCTCTAAGCTGAACAACTCCAACACTCTCAGCTTGTCCTCATAGGGAAGGTGCTCCAGCCCCTTGATCATCTTAAGAGCCCATGCAGTGTCCCAGAGCAATTCCTTAATCTTCCAGCCTGGTTTCCAGAAAGTGTTCTGGTGAATTGTTTGAAGGACAGAAGGGAAGAGGTTGGTCTTTCCAGAGGGCTACTTAGGTAAACTCCTGTGTGTATAGAAAAGTCTAAGGAGAAATCCAAAGGGGTTCCTGATGCCTTTTCTTGTCATGCTTGTGGACAGCGTGACATACCTATCATACACACAGCTTACCTTTGGATATGGTATTTCATTCTGTGAGTAGTTTGTAGTCATCATGGTGCTGTTGCAGGACTAGGAAAATGGTGTTCTGCTCCATTTGCACACACAGTAGTCTTAGAAATTGCAGTTACAGGTATGGCAGATGGCTGCTTTCTCAGTGCTTTGTGCTGAGCACTGAGGAACAGTCACATGAGACTGCTGCAGTGCACTGTTAGAGTTCCGTAAAGTAGAAATTTCCATGCTTACTGTCAACAGACAGTCCAGCTTGCTTTGGGTTTTCATTGCGACAGCTGTTACTGCTGTAAACTGTGAAGTGCGGGGGCTTAGCACCGTGACACTCTTGGATAATCTGCCTAGCACAAAGTTGATCCTAACCACTTAATGGTGAGATTGGTTTAAGTCTTAAAGCATGGTGTTTAGTATCCTTGTGCTCTCACCACTCTATCACAGTCATTAGCTGGAACAACTACAGATGATAAAATTACATACAATTTACCTCTATTGGCAATGCTCAGTACTGGTAATGACATCTATATGCTGTTCTTCATCCAGACATTTTGAAATTTGCTCTCTATCACTGTTGCATAAAAATTAATCATACAGAAATACATTTTTACGGGTATGAATTTCTCTATACAGAGAAGAATGAATGCTGTGTATAGAATGTCTTGAAAATAAAACATTAAGTGCTTTAGAAAGATAAAGATGACATCTTCTAAAACAGTGACAAATGATTTTATGTGTTCAAAGTATTCTTTCTTCACATTTTCATGATCTTTCATCATTCCAGATGTATAGCTCACATCTATACAGTACCCTTGGGAGCCCTTTTGGAGAATCTGCAGGACATTCAGAGTTCCTGGTGTCACAAAAAGCTTCCATCAATTTGTATCCAATTTGAGAACTTCCTTCTGATAGTGTTTGACATGTTTTTATGAACAGGGAGTATGTGTCCGAATGTGTTTGTGTCTGAATGTGTTGTGCTCTATAGTGTTTGGTACTCACTGGGCTAGAGCAATGGTGGAGGATATCCACTCTTATGCATCTCATCCCAGACAAGAGAGAGATCACTTCCTCAAGAGCTGACTGGTAGTCAGAACCCTGGAGATCTTCCTCTCCCTCCATACATGAGCTAATTTAGCTGGAGCTGTCATTCCCCAAGTCATGTTTTCTAGCTATAATTCATTCCATTGTATTCAGTGTTGGCATTATGTTGATCCAAACAAAAATTGTTCATGCCTGAAAACTGTAACCTTGGAATACCTGGTTACAGTGACATTGAATCAAGAACACTATTGGACAACTTTCCTTTTCTCTAACTGAGGAACTGCAAAAGACATTGTACTCCTTAGAAAAAAAATATTTTTAAGTCGCCACACAAAGACCAAAGTTTGCACCTCTTTCTTTGAGATATGCTGGGGCAGAGGTTGAACTGTCAGATTAACAATATCACTTCAGAGATAATGTAGTGCTGTAAAAAAGAAAAAGCCTTTATAAGGATTGACAGTGCATTTTTTAAAAGCTTTTTTTAAAGACTAGAAAGAACATCAAAAGCATCTTAGAAAACTCCTGAGGCATTTGACTTGCAGGACAGCTCCAAAGAGAGATGCAACAGCCAGCCATTACTACTGTGGCTAGAAAATAAAATAGACTTTGTAAAAATCTCTCTTTCTACTCCCAGGAAAAGTCTGGAATGAAGTCAGTTACCTTCAAGGAAAAAGACTGCCATGTGGTACATGTTACTCTGGCAGCTCCTGGGTAGCAAATTCTCTGTGTGGAAAGACATGTTCCCAACTGTTCTCCCTGGAAACACAGCCCCAGGCAGGAGAATTTTCACAGCACTGAGAATGTGTTCACCAGTTAGTCCATTGATGGTATATCCACAGGGCAGCCCAGCTGGTTGATTAGCAATGAAACAGCTAAGGAGAAACACTACCACAAGGGCACATCAACACAGCAGAGAAAGCTATTGTAGTCAGAAGGAGGAGAAGCCCCACAAGGGATATGGCAAACAGTGGGTTGTTGAAGCTGTTTGGAATGTAAGATCTACAAGCTCCAGAAGAAGGAACTACAGGGTGGAGCCAGTCTTGGAAAGAGCCTTGGAAGGACTGGCCTAGAGGAATCACAGGTAGCACAATGGTTTCCCGCTCATACAGAAATGACCTTGCAGGAGGGAGAGTGAATTTTGGTGACCAAGAAGGGAGGGTGGAAATCACAAACCATGAACCAAAGAACAGAAAAACACTGTCCTTTCTTCCTGGGCCCCACCCTGTGAGGCTGAAGAGAGGGAAAGAAATGGAGCTTGTCATGTCTGGAAACAGATGACAGAGGGTTGTCTGATGGGCAAGTCAGACTCTATTTTAAATACAACTGTAGGCCTTCTGCATGCTGAGCACAGCTCTCCTTTCCACAGCTTAGGTTGCCCCATCCCTGACAGATGCCAAGCACAAGCATGCCCTGCTTGAGAGGAGGCAAGCAGCAGCACAAATGAGGAATGGATCCACACAAGAGGCTGGCATTGGCAGACTGTTGTGAAACCGAAGACTGCATCTCAGTGTGCATTTCTGGGAGCAGAGCTGAAGCATCCTGCTCTGGGCCAGCTGGAAGTCAGGCTGTGAGCATCACAGTATCCCACTGGACTGTGTCTCTCCTGTCGTGTAACAGTTATGCCTGTACCAATTTTCTCTCCAATCCCATTCCCCAGAGATCTTAACACTTTCTGTGATTCTATGCCTACACTGGGAGTGGAAGAAATTTGTGGTTTTCCTCCTTCCCAACCTGCTTTGCTCCTTTAATCTCCCCAAAGTGCCTATGGTTTGGGAAACCCTGGCCAAAGGGTAGGAAGACCAACATTGTCTTTTGGCTTGGGAAGAAGCACTAAATCCAGCAAGGTTCAGAAGCACTTGTCTCAGGTGACTGGAAGCAGAAAGGCTGGAAACTTATCCTAATTTAGTCTTTCAGCTTGCTACATTTAAGACCCACGCCTGCAAGAAGGTTGCTGTGGACATTTATTGAATTGTTATAAATATGCTGAATATCAATATATATTAATATATATGATATAAAATCCCTGAGAAATAACTGCTTGCTTTTGCTAAGAACACAGTATAGTAACATTACTCAGTGTTTTACAGTTACACTGTGTCAAGTTTTACTGCTTGGATGTCTCTCTCACTTTTGCTTAATTAATAGTGACATTCACCAAGGATCCTCAAAAATCCCTGCTCAGTCCAAACAGCAGTAATGTTAGTGAGATCAATGCGACACAAGTTTTGTGTGATCCCATGGTCTTCACATGGGATGCAGGACCATCAGTTTGAGTTCAGCTCCTGGCCAGCTCTCATAAGGTGAGAGGGTGAAATTGTATTTTAGCAGACATATTATTTCTTAAAATTTCCTATCTGTCTTTCTGTCTACCCATATGCTTACATACATATGCTTATATCCACAGCTGAGGTACAGATTGGGCAGAGGCAATAAACTCACTAACAAGACTCTCTGTGCTTTAAGGACCTCCCTTAAGGAGTAGGTCATGTCCTCAGCTATTATAGATCAACCCCATTCCCCTGCAGTCAGCTGAGCAGCTCTGGAGAAACATTAGTGTAAACTCTTCTTGAACCTAGTTCCAGGCCCATGTTGGTGGTGCTGGCTGTGGACCAGATCTGCTGCTGGTGCCAGGGCAGCACTGCTGAAGCTAGTGGAGCTGTGACAGTTTACATCAGCTGGACACACAGCCCAGAGCACTCTCTTCCCATAGCACAGGAAAATGTATCTCGATGTGGAGATAAGCCAGAGACCATGGGGCTTGTGACATGTAGAATACACTCTCATCAAGTTTTGTCCCCTCTCTTTACTGCTTGAGGTATGTATCTTAAAAAACTGATAGTTCTGAAGCTTTGTTACAGGTTCAGCATCCCCCTCTGCTTCTGGGAAGAAGGGGAATTTTTCAAAATGTTTCAGTCTCTGGGAAACGTATGCAGAATTTGCTGAGTTTTTTCATTTCACCTCCCTAATCCTACTGCCATTGAAGCTGTCTGGCAGACTGTCACTGTACACAGAAGTGGGCAGGACTGCATTTGCTGTGGTGGGCTTTGGGGCACATGTGGTCCAACAGCTATATGGAGAAGCCAAGAGAGTAATCTCACCGTGCAAAACATACTGTTCTTGGGGTCAGAAAGGAAATTTCCCTCATATGCTGTTGGCATGACCTGTACAAAGACTCTGTTCACTTACAATAAGATAGCAAATGTGTCTGTAGTTGAAGGCAGAGAGAATGGGGTGGCTGGTCTAATTCAGTCCAGCAGAGCTCTTGTGCCCTTGGCTCTGAACTGCATGAGATTGACAGGCAATCCCACCTGCATCCCTGATCTGAATGAGAAGATGCTTTTGAGCCTACCATTGTAGCTACAGGAAGATTTTAGCTATGTACAAAATGTCCCCTCTTCACTCAATTTCTTTCCTCTGACTCTTTGTTTCTCTCCTTGACACAAGGCATGATCAATATTTAATTTCTCTCCTTATTACATTCTCCACTGCAGCTCTGTCTTTGTTACCACTAAAAATCAGGGGATATTTTGCGAAGGGCATTTCTGAAGTCCACTCTCCCATCTTCCTCTCTTCCTCCCTTGAATGTTTTGAAACACAGCAGCTCTCCCTAAATAGCTCCCCCCCATCCCTGCATCTCAGTGAGCTAGGCTGTTTTTCTCACAGCAAAGCCCAGACAATGAATCACAATGATGAGAACTGGCTCAATGAAAGCACTGATTTCAGTTTATGTCAATTGCAGACGCAGTCTGATAAAACAAATGGCACTTCACAGGTGAGGGATGTGGAGAGTAAACACATTTGTCTGACATAAGCCAGTCAGCTATCTGCATGTTGGGCTAATCATCTGGAGTGCGGCTGGATGATCATTATTTATAAGTACAGCACAATACTGTGACAAAAGTCAGAGCTTGCACACTTCCAGGTGGCTTGCTGAGTGTCAGACTCTGCTTTCTGCTCTGGCAAAGTATCCTGCTGCCTAAAGATGGTGCTGACTCGCTGTTTTTCCCCTCTAATTATCAAAAGTGAGAGGTGAAGATTTTTTCCCTGCCCACTTCTTTTGACCTCTTTGGCGCTTGCTATAGATGGCTTCATTAGTCATGATTTGCAATTATGACTTCATCAACATGTGTGCTTATAAAAGTGTGTTCACCCTTTCACTCCATCATGTACAGGTTATTTACATGCTGGGATTTCAGGGATTTTCCTCCTTCAAAGTGTTTTTATAGAGCTTATAAGTGGATTAATTGAATAGCTATGGGGAGATGAATAGGTTTTTTTGCAAAAACTTAAAAGAGTTAGGTTAATCTTTTCATAGGCTTTTAATGGCCTTTTTGAATCAACATTAGCTATGCAGCTAAGACCCATGTAATTCTTTGTCAGTTCTGAAATATTTAAAGTTTCTTTATTTAATATGGAAAAATTTATACGAACAATATGGGATAATGGAAGTGAATCCGAAATATTACATGGTATTTTGGTCTCCAGGAGGAACAAATCAGAAGACAGACTGATTTCCATCAGCTAAACTATTTCCTCCATTGAATGTCTCTTTGTAATAGACTGAGCTGAAGGCTCAGAAGCACAAATTGACAAAATTCAAAAAATAACAAGAAAAGGGGAATCAAAAACCTAACTGAAGAGAAAAGATTTAGGAAAAATCATTCTGGTAGATTGGGAAGGAGCTCAAGTAGAGACAGTGGCAACTTTCCAAGAAGTACAAACAGGGGAGAGAACAGGAGAGAGAGTATATTACATGACCTACTGTTGACAGATCTCCAGACTTCACCAGATGCCTTTATAGTTTTGTCTTGGATTTCTTGGTCTGCCAGTGTGGATCTCACCTCCTCTTGGTGCGCCACAAACACAGAGAAAAGCTTGGGAACACACCTCTCCCTCCCTGTTGCTCCCTGCAATCTGGCCATGAGGAATGGGAATGAAATTGTGAAATGTCTGATCCACCAGAAAGGTCTCAAAGGCATGTGCCAAACAGAGAAGACACAAACACAAACTCCCTTGTCACCTTTCTCAACAGTAAATCTCCTCTTAGCTTCTGCTTTTCATAACTTTGGCATCATCTCTATCTCCCTTCCTGCAAAGCTGTCTCTCTTCACCCATTTCTGTGCTCATCAGATGCGCATTTTATGTTGCTGAAGGGCTCACTTGTCAGTTTACTTCTTCTTGTATCTGCTATTCCAATTTATATACAAGTTTGAGAATAACATAAAAACATTATACATGATGAGAATTTGAAACTCTTAAAACAGAAAAAATGAGAAAAATGAAGAAAAGAGCTAATAATATGATATATAACAATGAATCAGATTTCAGGCTGCACATGCTGTCACCCTTCTCCTTCCAGATCCGACAAGGGAGGCCCACTGGAGCACCTTTAAAACTGCTTATGGGGGATGCAGCCCACGGTACTCATTGCTGCAATATGATTGTGGGATCTAGTTATGTTGTGAGGCCACTAGTCAAAGTATTTATGGCTTAGATTTTCAAAGAATGTAAGACAGCTGGAGAATTAGCATGCATTTATTTCAGTTGGAGGGAGGTGTCAAAATCCTTTAAGTCAGTTTTCTTTTTTTCCCTTTTGTTTTGTGGACCTCTCACTTTCCAGTGGAAGTTAACATTTTTTGAAATTTCACATATTTCAACCAATGTGCAGCTAACTTCAGTCTCTCAATGATATAAATAATCAGTGATTATTCTGAATTTAAATTGTCATAAAGAGTTGTTACAGCCTGGTATTTGGGGATTTGGCTGATCACTTCCAAAGAAATGGCTGAGATTGCTCTTCTGAAATTCTCTGAGTTGTCTCAAAGGCTGTTTCAGTCACATGTTGTCTTCAGGATCCAGGACAGGAAAATATTTCTTCTCCATTGAGATACTGTGGCTGGAAGTTAACATTCAGACAAATGTGTGAATTGTGAATTCACTGGATCACTGAAGTAATTGCTCAGCTGTCAGATTGGAGCCAGAATTGCCATCTCCACTAATGATTTTCATAGGTAGCCACACATTGCTTACTTCAGGAAAGTGCTTATGAAACTGACATATAGACTCTGACAAGTGTCCTTTTATTTTCCCTATTGCAAGGTTCAGGATGTGACAGCTCATTTTCAGACACAAACTGGTCCTGGGTTTCCAGTGTGTTAGGATCTTCTCCTACCTGAGAAACACGGAAATGGAAGATATTGAGGAAAGCCTCACTTTTGACATGTTTGCTGAAAGCTGTTATGTTCATTACAGGCCATTAAGTCATGGGAAATAGGGAAAGAAAGCAGTACTGCACCTGCATTTTGAGGTGACACACAGTTTTTAGAGTGTCTGAGAAAATAAAATGAAACAAAACCAAACCATCCTGCTCTAAAACTTTCTGACTGCAGTTGAGGAAAAAGGTACTTTTCTGCCCAACATCCCCTGCTTCTTACTAGGAATAAACTGACTTCACTTGTTCACTCACTTTTTCATTGTCCAAAGATAATTACATGTATGTCTATACTGGGTATGCTTTAATAAAGTCAAGCATTTGTGAAGCAGTGTCTAAAACAGTAAACCTTAATAATGAATGCGTATGAGCAGCACCGACATACTGAAGCCTCCCCTAACTCATTTCCCAATATGTTCCCAAAACTTTTCCCTGATGCTTTTTTCCCAGTTACACTAACTGTGTAAATCCTGGACTCTGTATTATCTTCCAGTAAGAAGCAAAGTACTGAGTATATCATCCTTTGAATATCTTCAAATATTTCTTCAATTCTAAAGCATGTATTAGATCAAGTTTTGTTACTATTTATTTCAGTGTTGCTATTATTGTGCTCTCATTGCAGGGAGCAAGAATCTTTCAGCAGTTGTGGGAGACTTTGCAACCTTAATACTTTGGTTGACTTAATCTGAAAGATGTTTTAGCATTCACAGCAATAAATGAATGGCTGACTTTCTCAGTTATGCTTTTGATTTACATGTCAAACTTCAAAAGTTTCGTCTTTGAAGTAACAGTTTTTTTCATTTGGGATGGTAAGAAAGATTGGTTGGTTTCACCCATTTGTTGGTTATGTCTTTGTAACAGAACATATGATGAGATGAGGGATGACCCAGTCCCAGTGAACTTTTCTGTATATCACACATGTCGTGACTTTGTGCTTTCCTTTGAATTTGTGCAACATGGACCCAAGGGCATTCTTTTGACACTTGCTGCTAATTGGAACTTTAAAGTAATTTTGTCAGCATAGGTTGCTAAACCTCATCATCAATTGAACGTGAAACATCTCACAGTTCTCAGTTTGGGCTTCATGCTCTTGCTTTTAGAAATCCTTGCACTAGATTACAAACACTAGACACACAGGAAAAAAAAAAATGTTGTGGTGGTTTGACCTTGGCTAAATGCCAGGTACCCACCAAGTCACTCTATCACTTCCCCCCCCTTCCCCTTTTTTTTCTCAACAGGGCAAAGAGGGGACAGAAAATAAGATAGGAAAAAAACCCAATCCTTGTGTGTAAAACAAAAGCAGTTTTAATATAAGCAAAGCGAAGCAAAGGTCTGTGCGTGGAAGCAAAAAAAAAAAAACCAAACCATATTTATTCTCTACTTCCCATTAACAGGCGATGTCGGGCCTTCTCAGGAAGCAGGGCTCCAGTACGTGTAGTGGTTGCCTCAGAGGACCAAGGGTGACCCCACCCCCTTTCTCCTTTCTCCCAGCTTTATACTTGAGCAGACGTCATAAGGTATGGAATATCCCTTTGGTCAGTTCAGGTCAGCTGTCCTGGTTGTGTCCCCTCCCAAGATCTTGCCCACCCCATCCCACTGGGAAAATGTTGGAAAGAGCCTTGGTGCTGTGTAAGCACTACTCAGCAGTAGCCACAACACCAGTGTGCTATCAACACCCTGCCAGCTCCCAACATAAAACACAGCACCATGAGGGCTGTTATAGGGGAAAACCAATTCTGGCTCAGCCAGACCCAGTACAGTCTCCACCCCTTATTCCATACCATTTACATCATGCCCAGGTCCCACATAACACTAATTTATCCATTCCGTAAGCTTTCTTCACTCCTCCAGATGTTCAGTGACTTGGCTCCCATCTGTCAAGCTGGATGTCCAGGACAGGAGCAGCATGTTTGACTGTTGATCTCCAGCACCGGCTAGGTTTGGGTCATCACTGCAAGTGTCTGGTTCACTCTTTGTTGTTCCTACTTCCTCCATCACTTCCTGCAACATACAACTCACTCCACAGATTATTTTCCCCCCAATGTTAAATGTCGTTGAGGCACACACTGAGTAGCCCCATCCTCCCACATTACCCACCAAGTACATCCAGATCACTGAGCAAAAACAATCCCACGAGTGGGCTTGCCTTTTCCCAAGGGACGAGCAATCCACACTGCCTTCCCCAGCCATTTCCCTGCGTGTACTACAGGGACTTTATCTCCTCCCACAGTATGAAGGAGTTTTGTTTGGGCAGTACCAGGACGGTGAACCAATCCTCTGGTGTTAATTAGCCAAGTGGCTTCTGCTAAATTTATATCCCAGTGCTTCCATCCCCCATTGTCCAATGATCTCAACATAGTCTTCAACAGTCCATTGTATCTTTCAATCTTTCCAGACGCTTGTGGGTAATAAGGGATGTGATACACCCACTCAATGCCATGTTTCTTTGCCCAGGAGTTTATAAGATTATTTCGAAAATGGGTCCCATTGTCTGATTCGATTCTTTCAGGAGTACCATGTCGCCATAAAATTTGCCTTTCAAAACCTAAGATGGTATTTTGGGCAGTGGCATGATTTACAGGGTACGTTTCAAGCCAATCAGTAGTTGCTTCCACCATGGTGAGTATGTAGCGCTTGCCTTGGCGTGTTCGTGGCTGTGGTCCAATATAGTCAATTTGCCAGGCCTCACCATATCGAAAACTCAGCCATCGCCCTCTGTTCTAGGGAGACTTTACTCGTGTGGCTCGCTTGATTGCAGCACATGTTTCACATTCATGAGTGACCTGTGAGATGGCCTCCGTGGTCAGGTCCACCCCTCGATCATGAGCCTATCTATACATTGCATCTCTCCCAAGATGCCCTGATGTTTCATGGGCCCATCGAGCTACAAATAGCTCACCCTTGCACTTCCAGTCCAGGTCCAGCTGAGCTACTTCAATTTTGGCAGCCTTGTCTACTTGCTCATTGTTTTGATGTTCTTCGGTGGCACAGCTTTTGGGCACATGAGCATCTACATGACGTACCTTTAGAGCCACGTTTCCAACTCGGGCAGCGATGTCCTGCCACAATGCAGCAGCCCAGATGGATTTACCTCTGCGCTGCCAATTGGTCTTCTTCCACTTCTGTAGCCACCCCCACAGGACGTTAGTCACCATCCAGGAGTCAGTGTAGAGATACAGTACTGGCCACTTTTCTTGTTCAGCAATCTTTAGGGCTAGTTGGATCCCTTTTACTTCTGCAAACTGACTTGACTCGCCCTCTTCTTCAGTGGCCTCAATGACTTGTCTTGTGGGACTCCACACAGCAGCTTTCCAACTTCTGATGGTTTCCTACCACACGACACGATTCATCAGTAAACAGAGCATAACGCCTTTCATCTTCTGGTAACTCATTATATGGTGGTGCCTCTTGGGCACGAGCCACCTCCTCAGGCAATGGTCCAAAATCTCTACCTTCTGGCCAGTCCATGATCTCTTCCAGGATCCCTGGATGGTTGGGTTTTCCCAGTCAAGCTCATTGCGTGATTAACGCTACCCATTTACTCCAGGTAGCTGGTTGCATGGTGCGTAGAAGGGATGTTTCCTTTGAACATCCAATGTAATACAGGCATTTGCAGTGCCAAAAGGAGCTGTGCTTCTGTACCAACAACTTCTGAAGCAGCTCGAATCCCCTCATATGTTGCTAGTATCTCCTTTTCAGTCGGAGTGTAGTGGGCTTCTGATCCTCAATATCCCTGGCTCCAAAATCCTAATGGTCAACCTCGAGTTTCACCTGGTATCTTCTGCCAGAGGCTCCATGTGAGGCCATGCTCCCCAGTTGATATGTACATTTTGCACAGCTGGTTCTGTCCGAACAGGCCCAAGAGCTACTGCCCGAGCTATCTCCTGTTTGATGTGCTCAAAGGCTTGTTGTTGCTCAAGACCCCACTCAAAATTGTTCTTCTTTCAGGTTACTTGATAGAGAGGGCTCACAAGCTGACTGTAACCTGGAATATGCATTCTCCAAAATCCCACAAGTCCTAAGAAAGCTTGTGTTTCCTTCTTGTTGGTCGGTGGAGACATAGTTGCTATTTTGTTGACAACATCCACAGGCACATGACGGCGTCCATCTTGCCATTTTATTCCCAAGAACTGAATCTCTTGTGCTAGTCCCTTGACCTTGCTTTTCTTTATGGCAAACCCAGCTCTCAGAAGAATCTCAATTACTCTTTGTCCTTTCTTGAACACTTCTTCTGCCTTGTTGCCCCACACAATGATGTCATCGATGTATTGTAGGTGTTCAGGGACATCACCCTTTTCCAGTGCAGTTTGAATTAGTCCATGGCAAATAGTGGGGCTGTGCTTCCACCTCTGGGGCAGTCGATTCCAGGTATACTGGACACCCCTCCACGTGAGAGCAAACTGTGGCCTGCACTCTTCTGCCAAAGGAATTGAAAAGAATGCATTGGCAATGTCAATTGTGGCGTACCACTTGGTTACCTTTGACTCCAGTTCATATTGGAGCTCATATCTGGTACAGCAGCACTCAGTGGTGGCGTCACTTCGTTCAGGCCACGATAGTCTACTGTTAACCTCCACCCTCTGTCAGACTTTTGCACCAGCCATGTTGGGCTATTAAAAGGCGAATGTGTCTTACTGATGACACCTTGGCTCTCCAGTTGACAAATCAGATCTTGGATGGGAGTCAGAGAGTCTCGGTTTGTGCGATACTGCCGTCAGTGCATGGTCCTCGTAGCAATTGGCACCTGTTGTTCTTCAGCTCGCAACAGTCCTACAAAAAAGGATCTTCTGAGAGGCCAGGCAGATTAGACAACTGTTTGACCTTCTCTGTGTTCACACTGGCCACACTAAAAGCCCATTGGTATCCTTTTGGGTCTTTGAAGTACCCCCTCTTGAGGTAGTCAATGCCCAAGATACAAGGGGCTTCTGGGCCAGTTACAATGGGATGTTTTTCCCACTTGCTCCCAGTCAAACTAACCTTGGTCTCCAGTACTGACAGTTCTTGACATCCCCCTGTCAATCCTGAGATCCAGATAGGTTCTGCCCTTCTTAACTTGATGGCATTAATCTACACTGTGCCCTGGTGTTGATTAAAGCCTGGTACTTCTGTGGATTTGATGTGCCAGACCATTGAATCCACACCATCCAATACACCCGATCATCCCTTTCCTCCTCCTGGCTGGAGGCAGGGGCCCTTTATTCCCGTTCTTGGTCAGAGTATTCACTGTCTGACCCTTGCCGTGCCAGGCCGGAGATTCCTTCATCAGGGCCAAGGGAGGTGATCTCAGTCTTCCTGTATCTGGGAGATTGCTGATTACTTTCTTGTGATTTCACACCAGCTACATTAACAACCTTCTTGGATGTCTTCTTCTTGGTAGGGGTCCTTCCTTGCAAGTCATGTACACAAGCTTCCAACTTAAAGGTGGGTTGGCCATCCCACTTCCTCATGTCCTCCCGCTGGTCATGCAGGAAGAACCAAAGTTCACCACGTGTCATGTGCCTGAGTTTCCCTTTCCCTCTGACTGGGGCAGAAGAGAACTGATTTCTTGGGGTGCTCCTGATATCCAGGACGCTCGCCCGTAGAGATGAGGAGGTACCAAGGCTCTCTTCAAAATTCTGAAGCCAGGAGGAGACTGCCTCCACAGTTGCTGTACATCTTAGTCCTTCTCCCGCATCCATTTCTGGGTAGTACATCGTGGCCAAGCTGGCAGAATACGAGGATGGTGCACCTTTAATCACCTTCCTCGCCATGGCCTGTGTGCACAGGACATCCTCTGGATTTTTAGGGGCTTCATCATTATCTAGATCACCATAGATGACTTCCAGCACTGCTAATTCTCTCAGGTACTGGACACCTTCATCTGCAGTAGTCCACTTCCCTGGGGAATTGTCCATAAGATCTTCCTTGAAAGGATATCTTGCTCTAACACTTGAAAGGAGCTGTCTCCACAGACTGCAAATGGCTGTCTCTTTCCCAATTCCCCTTTCAATTCCTCGATTTCTAGCAAGGGAACCCAGCTGTTGGACTTCCTTACCTTCCAGTTGTTGAGCATCAGCCCCATTATCCCAGCATCGAAGCAGCCAGGCAGCAATCTGCTCACCTGGCTGGTGGCTATAGTCTTTCCACAGATCTCGCAGTTCTGATGACGTCAGGGACTAGGTAGTTTCCGCCTCCTGTTTGAGTTCTGTTATTCCCTCTTCCAATCCCTTTACTGAAGGACCAGCTTCTTCATCTTCTTTCTCCTCCCTTATTAATCAAGGGTATGGGCCTGTTGTTCTCCTTGTCCACTGTTTCTTTTTTACTACTGGGGCAATCTCTGATGTTGTTGTTATTGTTTGAGTTCCTGTCTCAACCACAGTCCTTTGAGAGAACTGAACTGCGGCTTGATAAGCATAAGCCGGGCCCCAGTACAGCGCTAGGAGTTGCTGATTTTCACTGGGATAAGCAAGGCACCCTTCTATCAGGAGTTGTGTCAATTTTGTGGGGTTGCTTGCCTGTTCAGGGGTAAGATCCCAGGCTACAGGAAGTGATAACCGTCCTAGGAATCTGCCCAAATCCTTCGACTCCCCCTGCCACCTCAGGGCACATCTTGGTATTAACTCACCCAAAATTTGCCTTCTCTTACACCAAAAACATACCGAGCTCCACACAATGCACAATAGGTGAATAGCATTAATGAACAGTATCAAAGAGCTAACATAAGGATGAATAAGTACCTCGGGAACCTGCAGAATAAAACCAGTCATGATGTTCCCAATTTCTTCCAGCATGTCCCCGAGCTTAGCAAAATAAAGATAGGCAGCGCAATCAACAAACTCATGACCAGCACAAGAGCTTGTCGCTTAATAACTGCTATAGCTATAGCACAATTAATATAAAACTGCCGTTGTCGTGCCCCACGTTGGGCTCCAAAAAAGACTGTGGTGGTTTGACCTTGGCTAAATGCCAGGTACCCACCAAGTCACTCTATCACTTCCCCCCCCTTCCCCTTTTTTTTCTCAACAGGGCAAAGAGGGGACAGAAAATAAGATAGGAAAAAAAAAAACAATCCTTGTGTATAAAACAAAAGCAGTTTTAATATAAGCAAAGTGAAGCAAAGGTCTGTGCGTGGAAGCAAAAAAAAAAAAAAAACCTAAACAGATTTATTCTCTACTTCCCATTAACAGGCGATGTCAGGCCTTCTCAGGAAGCAGGGCTCCAGTACGTGTAGTGGTTGCCTCAGAGGACCAAGGGTGACCCCACCCCCTTTCTCCTTTCTCCCAGCTTTAACCTTGAGCAGACGTCATAAGGTATGGAATATCCCTTTGGTCAGTTTGGGTCAGCTGTCCTGGTTGTGTCCAAGATCGTGCCCACCCCATCCCACTGTGGGGGTAAAATGTTGGAAAGAGCCTTGGTGCTGTGTAAGCACTACTCAGCAGTAGCCACAACACCAGTGTGCTATCAACATCCTGCCAGCTCCCAACATAAAACACAGCACCATGAGGGCTGTTATAGGGGAAAACCAATTCCGGCTCAGCCAGACCCAGTACAAACGTTTAAAAAGGAATTTGTTTTGAAAAGGGGTGGATATGACTAGTAGTATTGGTATTACTTTAAAAAACAAGGTCAGCACAACAACACTGCAGGCAGGAAAGTGATACCAGCTGCTAAACCATCAGCAGTGGTGGCCAAAAAAATGTTGAATGGCTTTGGATGTCCAAGTCTAGCTGTTTTTGCACTTTGTGCCTGTAAATGCAGTGAAAATGGTGCTGTTATGCAAAGTGGGAAGACAACCAAGGGAGGGAAAGATGTGGCTACATTATCAACACTGGCTTTCACTGTAATTGTTACTATTTGGCCATTTCTACCTTAATGAGGAAGCATTTTGAATAGCAGAGGAGTATGAGGTCCCATGACAGTCTTCAGTGACACCCAGGACTTCTCTTAAAATAGGTGTAAGGCCTTCTGTGTATTTGGGGCAGTAAGCATATGGATATGAGGTATAGGATCTCCTGCAGGTTGAGTTATGTCTCAGAGCTGAACTTGTGGTTTCTACTCATCTTTCATATGCTTTTAAGGATCCTCAGAGTTCTATAGCCTATTGCAGGTTAAAACCTCTATGTGGGTGAAGAACTTGTCATTAGTGCTCTGTATCAGTGGAGGTGCATCTAGAGCAGCTTAGGCCTAGACCTTGGTGCTCAAGACGTGGGCCAGAAATTTCCCCATGGGGTAGGTTACTTCTTTATTCCTCTGCACTGACTTTTCTGTGAAGTGTCAGACCTGACCACCCAGGGAGACCTCTGTTCTTCCTTGTGCGACAGCTTCCCCAAATATCAGTGCCTTCTGCTACAGTGTGTGAGGACACTATTGACTGTCTTTTCATCAACTGAAGTACCACCACAGCTAAGCTGCCTTCCATACTGCCTCCTGACTTGCTCATCAGCATTCTCTTTTTCTCCCTTCACAGTTTCTTGGCTGTGGTAGGTGGACCTAGCTTTTTCATCCCAATGGTTGCATGTTCCTTCCTCATGTCCCTGACTCTGTGGCTGACACCATGGCCTCCCCTTTTCCATGTCCTATGGCCATGGTCTCTGCAATGGTTATGCACATACTTACTATTGAACTTTAGTGAGATTTTCAGGTGCCTCTAACCTGTTCTGTGATCTCAGCTCCTCCTTCCTCCCACCTTGGGCTCCATTTACGTGCCTGCATCTATTCATCAGGCTATCTCCACAGTCATCTGCCTGGTCCAACAGAGAACAGTGCAGCATTTCCATATAAATTATGATATTACATAGGCAGCTGACATACAAGTGACTCTGCATCACCAAAGCTGTAGATGAGGTCTGTGTTTCTGCCAGAAAAGCAGAGTAGGTTATGTCTCCAGAGCTGCAAAGAGTCCATTATTAAGATTTCTACCTTTTTACTATTTAGATTTTCCTTTGCTATTTAATAGCACTGGCACCTTGAAAAGTTAGTTAGTTTAGCCCTGAAAATTTGCTACAAGATGTGTTTTAAATCTCACCTAAAGATTCATGGGGAATTTGTACTCTTAAATCTGTTAGGGTTTGGGAAAATCTGACCTGCACTTTGTGGGAAGCTCTCAACAGAAAGGACTACAGTCAGCCATAGACAACAGCGACAGGACAGAGCAGATGCTTTGCTCCAGACATGGATGTTCCAGCACTGGCTTGGGCTGTGTCCCTGGAAGAGCAGCCTGAAAATCCTTGCCTGTGTTGTTTCACTGCTAATAAATAGAGACTTCTTATCCCTGGAGTTTGCAGTTTTTCCCTTGAGACAATATCAGCAAGTGGGATTTCAGAAGCACAGACACTCGCTTTACCCATCTGCCACTGAAATAACTAAGTGTTTTACCCTTGGGATCAGTAGGAAGAGAATTAGGCCCATAGTAAGCTCTTTTGAAAATCCCACCCTTTAATGAAGAGAAAAATGGGATGTTGATGACTGTGTTCTAAAAGCTCTTCAGAGAACACAGAATTTAAAAAGCACTGAAGAGAACAAACTGAGCATTGCAATTGCCTGTCTGACCTGCCATTTCATCCCCAGATGATAGTTTTTCCTCTGTGAATGATACTTTTAATTGCTTGTGTGATGCTATGCCTCATCTAGTGAACATTACTGTGACAGAGCAGGGGCCATAGAAAAGCTGGTAATCTGCAGTAACGGAATTTGGCTATTGTGAAGTAGTCTTTGTGTTGCAGCATGATAACGGAAAAAAATAGGCCTATTTAGTGATTAACACAGAGACAGACTAATTGCCTTTTTTTTTTTTTTTTCTGTGAAGACAGTGGTTAAATGCGCAGTCATGGCTCCCATAACAACAGAAAATAATTTTGAAAAGAGCAGATGCTACCTCTTAAAATACACTCAAGCGAAGCACATGTTATATATTAATTGAGAGAACACCTGTCTAGGTGAAACTGGAAACTGTTCAGCTTGTTTTCTGCAGGAATATAGGCTAAACCATCATACAAGATGGAAAATTTAATGATAGTGTATTCTTCTGCCATGAAATGAAACAAGATGGATGGCATCTACCCTTTGAGAACTCAGTACTCAAGACAGTCAAGGATGTGCAGCCCCCACTCCCTGAAGTTTTGCTGATAGTAGCTGCAGAAAGAGTCAAAGACACAAAGTCCCATGTTTACACTGATTCATTAATGTTTTGGGATACTTCATGCTGAGTTGAAGTTTTGTTCTTTTTTCCCTGCCTGCATGGACTTTTACTTAACAATGCTGCCACTTAAAGTTTTGTTCAGATTGCCTTTCTCCTCTTTCCTCATCTTCTTTGTTCTCAGCTCTGCATACTGTCTTCTGCAGGCTGATCTGAAAGTCTGATTTTTGTAACACGTGACTCATGCACTAAGGCTGCCTCTGGCGCCTGTGCAACCACTTCAGTGAATGTCACTGTGTTTCATTTCCAGCCAAAAAGCAAAGAAGGAAGTTCCTTCTTAGTGGAGGAAGCCCAGAGCTTCCTGATGTCTCTGCTATTTCTGTTGCTTTCGGTGGATAGAGGAGGGAGTTAAAAAAAAACTTGTGCCTGACTGCTGATCCTCTTTCAGACAGGTGAACATGTACCCTGGAGAAAGGTTCATTAATGCTGGTAATGTTGGAACAAGACTCCAAACACTCACCTCAGCTCATCTCTGGCTGATCCTGGACTCTAGTTTGTGGAAGAAGGTGTGTGAACCATCTTTGCCTTCCAGCTATGTTTTGAATGCTTTGTGGTTCAAGTCTGACTCATGACTTTTTAGATAAGCTTACAATAAGTGTGAAAATGCATGGTATAGAAGCAACACTAATGCCTTTTTAGCTGGTGATGCTCTCAAAAGAAAACGTGAAAGAAAGAGTGTATGCATGTGTGCACACTTGCTTGTACACTACAATGAAGATTTAAGAGAAAAAAAGTAAAAATCAAAACGAGCACAGGTTATTCGTTATCAAGATAAAACTCTCAAGGCAAAAATATTTAGCTGTCATATGCTGGAAGAAATAAAAATGGCCATAAGCATGTATAAAAGACCTTGTGACTTTTTCCTACATACTCCATCTCACTCTTAGCCTGAGTTGTCATATGACCATCTCTGTGAGTTTGGAGACAACCAACTAAATCTCCACTGCACAGATTCAAAAATGCATGAAAGCTGTACAGTGTAGTTAAGATTCAGGGGTTTTTTTAAAAAGAGTATATAGAAACTTGTATAATTTGTAACAGTTTCTTCCTTCTTGTAATTTGTTACTCACTTGTAATCTACCAGTCTATGCCCAAATTCACTGACATGTGCTGGTAGCAACTTGGGCTGAGTGTTAATGGAGCATGTAAGAAAAAGCTATACAGTCCTTTACAAGAGCTCTGATGGTCCTTTTTTCTGTTTTCCTGTATATATATATAAAAAAAACCCCAAACCCTCATTCATTTTTGTCTTGACAATATCATCTTGACAATGAATTTTCTATACTGTTCTTGGTTTCTACAATGAAAGTCTCTAGCTCTGCTGTACCACACTGCCACTGCAAGCCAACATTAAAACAAAGAAAGATTTAACAACGTTTGTAAAGGTCTAGTCAGGATGGTATGCGTTGATCCCAAGGTGAGGGAAAACTCACCTTGTGTGTAAACTGTGACATACTAGTCATTGAGAAGCCCACGGGACATCTTCCTGTGTTAAGACAAATCTGGGTTTTGGTTCAAATATGGGCAGGAAGTCAAGACTGTGACCTTTTGTTTCTGTGCACACATGGGATCAAAAGACACTGGCTTCTGGAAAGGGAAGGAGTCACAGTGGTACTGGATTATGGCCAACACACGATTAACTCGTGAAGCTAGTGAGAGCTCAGTCCTCCCTTGGTCTTCATCTTTTCCTTCCCATTACATCTTTTGCCTTATTTATTTATTTATTTGTTTGTTTGTCTTTCTGGTGCTATCATGACCCAGCCGAAATGGGCATTTGGAGCAGAGCATAAAGAGGTGGAAGACACTCAACCGATATGTGATTTTTATTTCAAACACTCGAGGGCACTGTTGGTTTAGTTTTATAGCAGACAAGGTCCCCTGCTGGCAAGCTCCCTCTTCGGATCCCAGCGAGAGCCTGGCCTCCCCTGGGATGTGCAGCTTTCGGCGCTTTTGGGGTCCAGCTTCGGCTCCCAGCCTAGATAGCTGGTATGGGACCCTTCCCGGCGATCTGGTGTCCACGGCTGAAAGTCTAGAATAAGAGCTTGACAAACACTATTGCAAAATCAGGCCCATTGCAGCTGCTATGGGAACTTCACATTGAATATCTAAGCAGAGCTTCATGACTTTTGATTTTGATGCCTCAAGCTTTAACGCACCTTCAAGTGATGCCCTGTGGATTAGGGGAATCTTGTTTTTCTCAAAACCTGAGTTTTCTCTTGTTCCAAGTAAGTGTGTCCCATTGCTGTGCTAGTTGAGTCTGCCATTTCAACCTTGTGGAGGTAGGTGTGGTAGATCTTTGCATCAGGAAGAATGAAACCTTCTCTATGTGCAGTGGGATGTCTTTGAAGACTTTAAATATAGATGGGTTTGAAGAAGCTAGGTTTACAAACAACAAAGGCTTATGGAGACTACCTGTCCAGGAGCAGTAGGAAATTTTGAAAATGCTGAGTTTGTGTTCTCCCAGAATAAATACTTAGGAACAATTACTTCATGCTTGGACAACTTAAACCAATCTACACAGTCTTACCACATTTCTCTGACTGCCATCTGATAAAGTAGAAGATATGCATGAGAAAATGACAGACTTACAGGCCCTTGAAAAGACACTCAGAGCCTATGGATACTCTGAGCATCTTCAGGAGTACATTGTCTTTTGCCTTTAACATACCTCAGCACCTTAAAAAGGTGTTAACCACTGCAGGCTCTCAATACTGGGGAGCACTTGCTCACTGCCCTCATCTCTTCTGGACCAGTAACTCTGCAGTCCTTCAGTCTGGCATGAGACATAACATAAGCACAACTTGTCAGCTTTCTCCAATTAGTACAGCACCATTAGTGGGCTCTGTGGGCTCTAAAGAAAAGCTGTGATATCAAATCTGTTTTCAACTGTCAGAAGTCTAATGGAAATGCTGAATCACCCATTTTTTGCTGAAACACAAACACTCTCAGCCAGCTGTGTGTAACTTGGCTTTCCCCTCACATACAACCCCTAGTAATTTTCTCTGTGCTTGTAAATATGCTTCTATTTGTGCACAGGTGCAGGTGTTGATCTTAACACTACAGGTCAAAACCATTCTCTGGAATATGTTTACTGGGATAGGGAACCACACAATTCTTTCTGTCTTTTTTTCTTCTTGTGACCCTTGATTTGTGTTTGAAACCATCTGTATGGCCTTATGCCAGCACACCATGTTATTTAGTTTTATTCTTGGAGATGTAACAAAATATTTCTAACAGTCAAGGAGCCCAACAATAGAGGAGGTAACTGCTGTATTTATTGATGGCTTACTAGCTTTGAGCAGCAGGAATGTAATGGTTTAGCCCCTGCCGGGGTCTGAGACCACGCGGCCGCTGCCCCTCCCCCACAAAGGGAGTGAAATACAAAGCCCCGGGGCTGAGATAAGGAGAGGTTTAATATAACAGCGCAACAGCAACACAACAAACAACAACAATAAGAATAGCAGTGATAACAATGAACAGAGCAAAGTATATCTACCAATACAAGAGTGAGAGGAGCAGATGTATAAAACCACGAGCCCCGCGCTCCCGCGCCAGGATGTGTCGCGCCAGGATGTGACGTCCGCATGGTATCTGAATAACCCGGCTAGAGCTCCCCCCCACTGCTGGGGAAACTTAATCCTGTCCTGGTTAAACCAGGACAAGGAACCACAGGACAAGACATACGCATTACATTGTGCTACAGCTAAACTAAGTGAACAATATCTGGTGTCGGGTTAACAGATAACAGATCAGCCAGACATTGATATGAACAGCAACACGCCAACAAGTTAATGCTATTAACAGCATTTCACACTCCACTTCTTCCTGAAGTTGTTTAAAAAAATAAACAAAGTTAATAAATTTAAAGTGGTACTGATAGTCAAACTAAAAATTATATGGTCAAGAGAACCTGCTGTGCTTTAAAACTTGAAGGCTGAATTTCCAACATTCCTAGTGCCTTGGGACTTTTCACCAGTGGGAAGACAGCTAGATACTACTTATCTTGAGTGCAAGTAGAAGCTCTAATAATTTTGCAGGCAAAGACTAAACTTAGTTTTTTGCAAAGAAATCAATTCCTTACCCTTGGTCATTTCCAAAACCAGGTTTGGATAACACCAGCTAATAGCCATGGGGTTTGGGAGTGTATCACCCTTGTGGCACCAGTAAAACCGAAGCATGTATCCAAAAATCAAGTGATTTTTCACTGGTATGTAGGAGGAAACAAACGTATTTTGTTCTTCAGAAAAAAACAGGGCTCTGCTCTTTTGAATTTCTCAGAAGATTTTGGTTCAGACCTTGTGTGTAACAGAGCCAAAAGACTGACTCTTCATGACTTCAAAGGGCAGGTATAGGGGGATCATTTTGATGTTCTACTTATCAAGGGTTCTTTGATTTCCCCTTCCTCCTCCTTTCTGTAATACCAAAGGAGACCTTGATGCTTCTATACTCCTTTCTTGCAGGGAGTTGGGTCTCTGCTGTCACTTCCATTTTATGGATGGAAACTGAACAGTTTGGACTTGTTGACACTGTTGAAGGAACAGGGAGCTGAAGCTGCCTTGCCTGGTGTCTGACTCAGTGACTGCATCCCACTCTGTGTAATGATCTCATTCCTTCTGCTGAGCACAAAGACTTTTTACACAATTTCATTAGACTTTTTACTGATAATATGGTATTGCTTTTCAAACATTAGAATCAATTTTTCCCAGCACTGAGCTACACCATGGATTGAGATGTGCAGCATCTCCAGCAGTTCCTAGTCTCAGTGCACTCAGACTGTGTCCTCACTGAAACTCTTCCTTCTTCCTCACCTTTGAGGCACCTTTGCATGGGCTCTCTATCTTCCAAGGACTTGGGGAGATGTAGCAGATACAGTCTCGCTGGGCTCAGGTGCATATGTATGGAAGGGAAGGGGAAGCCTGAAGGGGCTTTATGGCTCTGGTCATGCTGCAGCACAGAAAAACTTGCCCAGTGTCAGCCTTGCTGATGTAAAATCTGCAGGTTAAAGCCTCCTGGGAGTCATGACTAAGTAAACAATGCCATGGAGTCAGAAGAGCTTATCAACTCTCACACTGTTTTTTTGTTGTGCATGTCACATTCTGCTGAGGGTTTTGTCCACGAATGGAGAAACTTCCAGGTAACTTGGAGGAATACTTATGCTATTGCACAAGGGACAGGTGAAACACTCCCCAGAAAAGTATGTACAACTGCCAGCGTTTGGGAAAGCTGACCCCTCTGCACCAGTTTTGGTGGAAGTATCAATCAAGGAGTACTTGACTTGCCTTACCCAGCAAAATGAAGTCTTGGAGAAAACATGTTTAGAAGTAAACATGCTGGGAAATATACAGAGTAAAAAGAGATGTTCAAGCCAAAGGAGAAGTAAAAATGGTGTAGACTGTCCTAGGTTAAACAAAAGGCAACAGTGGAAAGGCCTCTGTTCTTGAATGAAAGGACATAGTGGCAAGAGGGAGGATAAGACATTTCTGTATTGTTAAGATGGAACTTGATCCCTCACTGAGCAAGCATGCCATGTGTTAGCCTGCAAAACAAGATGCTGGAGCTCTACTGTACATGCCCTGCTAACCCCCATTCCTGTGTTGACCAAGTGATTTAGCATAGGGAATGTCCTTGTTCTGCACAAGGACAGTGCCTGGAAGCAAAGAGAACCTGAGCCTTGGCCAATATTAACAGCTTGAAGACACTGCTGCAATCCATACAGCTGTGTATGTTTCCTGCTCCAAATGTTATCTGAGACCTCTGAAAAATATCAAGCAGTGCTTAAGGGACTTAGCAGCACAATGTGAGATGTGATCTTTTTTGTGGAAATGTCCTCTTTACAATGAGAAATGGATGGTAGTCCCTGTGGAGTGATGAACTCTCAGATTTGTGGTGTCACTCAGCCTGACTGACAGAGCCTGGTAAGGACCACAGAAACACACCGGGATGCTTAGCAGACTGCTACTTCAGCTGTGTCATGCATATGTGCATACCACTTCTTCCCTTCACCTTTTTCCATGTGACTTAGCAGCAGCTGAACGGTAAGCCCATAAGCTAAGGCAGTGTATCAAATACATCACAACTCAGATCTTCACAAGTACACATATATAGCAGATACATCACAAGTATCAAATGCATCACAAGTCAGATCTTCTAGGCCAAATACAATACATCAACTTCATATACAAGATTAAGGATGCATGGCAGGCCAACACACAGTGATTTGAGGTCCTGTCCCATGCACTTCTGGAGCTTCCACTCTGCCTGTGGATATTTTGTCCATTTCTTCTTACTTTATTAGGTATCACTGCATACAGAGGTACAAGCTATCTCTGAGAAGGGACTCTGACCTGCTTCCATGGAAATGTCAACATTCTTCATGTTAGTTGATGTGACTTCTTGTCTTTCTAAATGGTGATGAATGTATGTCACACAGGACATAGTGAGAAAACTCTGGAAATGTGAAAGGCACCAATGGGGACAAACAAGAAGTCCAGACTCATCTGGCTTTCTGCTTTTCCCCCAGTCTTGGCAGCAAGCGCATTAGGAAACCACTGGACAGTCAGTGAGATAAGCTCTTTCAGTAAGTCACCACAGCACTGCTGCCATCAGTTCGTAGTTTTCTTCTGAATATCCATTCTAGGCAACTTGTCCAAAGTTGAGCAGGACTGGGCTATACTGCTCAATCCATTCCTCTATAACTTCCTAAAACTGCAGAGAGTTCTTGGACTCCAGAACATCTCCTTGGACATTTGCTTCCTTGTGACCAGTCTCCTTCATAGACAACCCTTGCTTCTGTCCCTAGTTTCATGCATAAAATGGTTATTTTCTTACCACATTACCACATACTTGCAGACGAATTCCTATTCAGAGTCATCACATATCCTCTCATACTTCCCCTGTTTGTGCCAGTCCTTCTCAGTACATGGTGATACTAACAGAAGCATAAACACAGAATTTGTATTTAGCCACTTTCCTGTATCAAATAAAAGTCTGCCATGTTCTTCCTTCCAGCTCTCCTTTTTGGACTCTTTCTCCTTGAAGAGGCCTCCATTTCCAAAGTGGTCCTCTCACATTGTTAGGGATGCCTTCGAATAGAAGGGTGAAGGGAGATTGTGCCCTATGTGTTGTGTTAGGAATGGCTGGCACGGAGTAACAGAAATCTGAAAACTTCAGAGAGTGAAGTGGGAACTGTTGCTTGTACAAAGACACAAGGGAGAGACATGTAGCATGCTGAAAGTAGAATGTCTCTCTGGGCCTAAATTGTTCATCTTTGCACCAATATGTCGTTTGTGGCCTTTCAGCTGTCCTGGAAAGATGGAGATTCCGTGATGAAGCCTGAGGTTTGTAGAAATATGATGGACACAGCATGAGGCAGCTTGGAAAGAGAAGAACCAGGGACCCTATGTGTCAGCCCCTGCAGGTGAATCATCAGTAAGACTAAACATCTCTGATCTCTTCCTAGAATGTGGTATTCCCTTTTCTACCATTTAACCTCCAGTTTGCCCTGTGACATAAAACTAGCAGCCCAGGGTAGCAGTTAGTGGTCTGAGGTGCAGCACATTTGAGTCTGTTGGGAAAGATTGTGGACCACGAGAGCAGGGATACTTGTAGGGGTTCTAGCTCTTGGGGGTAAGGGAGATGAGGAGCAAGTGGGTCTCTGAGGAATGAAGGACACCTGGATATGGGATGTATATCCTTACCCAAAGTCCAATCTCAGGATTCAAAGTTTCTTGTGTAGAACCTGAAGCAATCCTGCCAAGCTCTGAGACCTATTAAACTTACATTACTGTAAGTATCTACACAGAATAATCAGCTCTGAGTCTTGCAAGAACCACTGAAAAGCACAGTTCCCTGCATCTTCTCCCTGGAGATTGGACTCAGAGGTGTTCTGGACACCACTATGACAGCCAAACAATATCAGGACCATAGTTTGGCCATCCGGGGGTCTGGTAAGTTCAAAGTGTTCTCTTATTTGAAGAGGCCTCAGGCAGGCAGGACAGCCATCTGAAGTGTTTAGGTGTATGGTGCAACTCAACACTGGATCCAAAAAACCCAGTCAAGATACTAACAAGCACCAAAGAGTGTGCTGCTCTGTAGAAAGTCTGTGAGCCTTCATTTGTGCATTGAGACATGGTGGTTTCCCCAGTCTGGTGGACTTGGAAGCTCTCGCTAACAGCCTATCAGCTGCTGTCATCTGTCCTAACACATACCTGCCAGGGAACTGGGTCTGCAGTGTGCCTTAAAGGTAGATATTGCTATTGCAAGTGCCTGGTTTGCTTCATGTGTATATAGGAAATAACCATGTGCAACGTTACCACGTAGGACAAGCTGAGGGCCAATCAGATGGAAAGCAGATTTGCAGAAAAAAGCCTGGTGATCCTGGTGGACACCAGGTTGAACATGAGCCATCGATGTGCCCTTGCCACAAACAAGGCTAATGGTGTCCCAGACTGCATTGAGAGGAGTGCTGCCAGCAGGTAGAGGGAGGGAATCCTTCCCCGCTGCTCAGCACTGGTGAGGTCACACCTGGAGTTCTGAGTTCAGTTCTGGGATCCCCAGTACAAGGGATCTCCCTTGTACATATTGGAGACAGTCCAGCAAAAGGCCACTAAGATGATTAAGGGACTTGGGCATTTCTTCTGTGAGGAAAGGCTGAGACATCTGGGACTCTTCAGCCTGAAGAAGAGAAGGCTTAGGGGAGAGGATCTCATCAATCTACATAAATACCTGAAGGGAGGGTGCAAAGACAACAGAGCCAGGCTCTTTTCAGTGGTGCCGAGCGACAGGACCAGAAGAAGTGGGCACAAACTGAAACACAAGATATTCCCTCTGAATAACAGGAAACATTTTTTACTGTGAGGGTGATTGAGCACTGGCACAGGTTGCCCAGAAAGATGGTGGAGTCTCCCTCCTTGGAGATATTCAAAAACCATCTGGACATGGTCCTGGGCAACCGGCTCTTGGTGGCCCTGCTTGAGGAGGGGAGTTGGGACAGATGACCTCTACAGGTCCCTTCCAACCTCAGCCAAACTGTGATTCTGCATGATTTAGTGTCACTGAAACCAGTGTTTGTCTTCTGGAAATATTTATTTGTTGATAACTCATATAATTATGTTATGGAAATGTTTTGCCTGAAAGGTTCAGGCTGCTGTAATATGAGCACATCACACATGTAACATGTTTATATAGGTTTGAAGCACATGCTGAATGTCGTCCCAAGGAAAGGACAGCACAGAAACCACTCTTGATATATGATGCTGTAAATAATTAGTGAAGACAAACTACTGTCCTTAAAATAGATGGAAAAAAACCCCAGCCATTGCCAATGTCTCTCTAAAGATATCTTTAGAAAAAAGTTAAGGGTTTTCTAGCATTAAATATTTATAGGCATATGGGAACACCAGTACTGCCCTTCATCAAGGTGGCTTTGAAGGAATTTATTTGAGATGACAAATCTAAAAGTTGGTGTGTATGATATGACAGAACTCAGGAAAATGAAATAACAAAATGAGGTGAAGCACATTTAAAATTATTGAAAGGATTTACTGTGGCATGTAATGGAGCTGCCAGGCAGACTAAGTCTCTCACTTGGTTGTTACTGTTGCCTCACTGCACTTTCATATGACAAGTCTCTGGTTTCTCTAAGATGACTGCTGCATTCCAGCCACAACTGGATTCTGTAACAAACATCTTTCCCCAATCCAAGAAACAGCTGGGCAGTGGCAGGGAAAATCTGAGTTTCAGTTAACTTGAAAGACCTACCTGACATGGATGAGACAGTTCAAATGATCCTGGCAACATAAGTAAATCTACAGCAACAAGATGATGGAGAAGGCTTCTGGTATAAGTAGAAAGACAGGCCCTTACTTTCCAAAACAATGTTTTTTATGGCTTGCTGAGATAATGATCTTGTTTAGCTGGCTAAGGCTGTAGGAAATGTCCAGATCATACTGCACAGAACATGAGCTCTCAGTCACCAAGCACCATCCAAAACATCATTTCTCCTAGTAGACATCTGTGACTAACCTACAAATGCTTCAGGACCAGAGGGCATGGAAGAAACAGAGGCTCAGGCCAGATGTCAGCTGTTGCAAAGGTGATCGATCAGTAGACTGCAGGGCTAATAACTAAAGGAAAGCCTTACATCTGGTAAGCCATTCACAGCACACAGACTTTGCTGGTCCTGCAGGACCCAAGGACTGTGCTGCTATGCCTTCTGGAGCTCCACACATCAGGATTATTTAGGTACATGGAAACAATGAGTATTCTTTTAACAATACTGTTTTTCACTGGTCTAGCCACCGAGTGGACTTTCTTGTACTGTAAAGTCATTGGATACAATGGGGCTAAGCATAGTATAAATGCCAAGACAGATTACAACAAAACAGTTTGGAAAGGGCTGGACCACAGCCAGGCAATGTGTAGATGTGCTGGGGAGCAGTGGGGCAAGACCCACAGCTCTTGGCTCTTTCTACACCTGTTAGTGCCGCAGGGTAGGGTGCGAGTGAATCCCTCCCCAGTGGAATCGCTGTGCTTTGCCTTTGTAGTGGTCTTCCACACCAGTGTGCTGGTAGTTTTCCACTGGGACAACACTGCACATAACTCAGTTGAGCCTTTCCCTGCGATTCAGCACAGAGCCAAGCATTCAGCCTTGCATCTGCAGAAATCGCCTGGCAGTCAATGCTGGAAGCCAGGCAGCAGCGGAATTTTTCATTCCCATAAGTATTCACACTTTCTTCCCCTGTCTTACTGTTGTTGTTTCTAAACATGTCAGACAATAATCAGAAAACAAAAGCATTTATGTTTTCTCTACAGGGAAAGTAGCACATTCACAACATCAAAGGTGGGCTTTAGCGATCATTAGTGCAATACTGCTCTTCAAGATGATCAAAGCAATCAGTGCCCAGACACAATAAAGAAGATGGAGCTCTGATTCATCTCCTCCATAAAAGGCAACAATAAAGAGATCTGGGGAGAGGGTAAGTATATGAGGTCATGTGGCTGAGATATCCTTTTACATCAAAACCAATTCTCATTTCATATCCAATTATACCTCTGAGCTGTCCAGCCCAACATCACTGTCATCTCTGGTTTTCAGTTGACATTGCAAATTGTTGAATAGAAAAGCTACCATAAAGCACGCCTCAGTTGAAATTCCTCCTGAAGTTGGTCACTGCAGATGGGTAGCTATTTGAGAGCTGGGATACTTGCTCTGACTTTATTGATGTTGCCAGCCAGCCTCATTCACATTTGGGTGAGGGACTTTTTAGCTACTGCCTAGTCAATGAAAATAGCCTTTTTGATTACCGTCTGAGCCAGGATAGAGAGCTCTGAGTGTAGGGACAATGGACTTTGCGCTGTTGGGTGTCCATAGCCAGGGAAATGAATGCCATTGAAGTCAAGCGTAGAGACGTCATTCACCAAGCCACAGTAAGGGACTGATCCTTTTGTCTCTCAGACTTGTGCAGCTCAGGCTACAAAAGTGCACCTAGAAAATCCCATAGGAAGCCCTTGCCTTCTGCCTGAGTGGGAGCACCTCTGAAACACCCAGCTTTGTCTTAAAATCCTTGAGACATACAGGCTCTTCTATATGGCAGGGGCATTGTCCAGTGACTGATTACAGCTGTTATATATTTGTGTGCTGTTCTCTGAATTCAGGTTCAAGCTTATTGATTTGTGGAGTATGTGTGGGAGGCTGGGAGAGCTTATGGTTTGGTGTTTGTGTGTGGGAGGGTCTTTTTGGAAGAGGTTGGATTAACAAGACCTCAGATTCGGGAAGTCTGGTCCCAAAGTACGTAGCCTGCAACTGCAACGGAGTCACTGTCTTCTCTTGTATAAGCTAAATTGCAAGAGCTTCTTAAGCCTTTTTCTGGAAGATGGATTTTCTACACTCCAAATGGCTTCTAAAGAAGATGTTCTAAAAAGTTTGTCAGGGGGAGAACACAAACAGAAGATCAGACCCAGTAAGAAGAAAGACATTCAGTGATACTTATCAGGGCAGTACACTTGTTTGGAAGCAGCAAAGCATCAAGAAATATTGGCATGTTGTGTAGACAGCAAATTAAATATGGCTTTGTCAACTGCTAAGGGAGTAAGAAAGGGAAGAAACTGAGTCATGTGTCTTGAAGAAAAGGAGTCATGGCAAGTCACAGAGGACACAGGACAAACCAGTAACAGAACAGGGATGTTCCTCAGGGGGAGAAAATTATTTTGCTGTGGTGGTTTAGTCCCTGCTGGGATCTGAGACCACGCGGCCGCTGCCCCTCCCCCACAAAGGGAGTGGAATGCAAAGCCCCGGGGCTGAGATAAAGAGAGGTTTAATACAACAGTGCAACAGCAACACAACAAACAACAACAATAACAGTAACAGTAAAACAATGAACAGAGCAAAGTATATACTGATGCAGTAGTGAGAGGAACAGCTGCACAAACCCACGTGCTCACTGATTCTTCCCGCGCTATCGGCACTGTCCGCATGGTATGTGAATAACCCGGCTAGAGCTTCCCCCCACTGCTGGGGAAACTTAACCTTATCATAGCTAAACCAGGACATTTGCTTAAAAAGATGAGATGGGTAATAAAATTTGAGGCAGAGAGGTGCTCATCTGTGTTGGCAGTGAGTGTAAACATACGGTTTCACTAACTCCCACAAAGCTTCAGTATACACAAGCAAGCAATGCAGTTTTTCATCTCTATCATGAAATGGCTTCAGTTGGGTAGCATTCCCATTTTGCTTAATAAATCACACCCCCTCTCTTCTGGGTAACAGAAGCATAAGCTGTTCTACCTACTGGAACCTCTTTAACTTCACCTACCTTCTATGTCAGAAGTAAAATGAGTTTTCTTTCCAAAAATCTCCAAAGTCACACAATGAGGGAGCATAGTGGCCTGTGGCTCTTCAGCACTGAGCCAAACACTCATGTAATTCCTGGAGAGAGCAGGGTACGAAGGTACAGGATCCTTGGGGCCTGGCATGCAGACTGGAAGGTGCAAACCAGCAAGCAAAGAACACTGGATAGAATTACACTCTGACCTGAAAGGTACTTGGGCACTTTTTGCTACTCTAATTTTCTGCTGTGAGTCCCGTCCCCCCTGCCAGTACTCTAAGTCCTTCCCTTTGGAAACAGAAAAAAGCAAACAGAAAAAAGCCTGTTTGTGATCTCCAGCCTGATGGGCAAAGCATTCTCTTGAGTGGCCCTGACTTGCACAGAGGAGGAGATGACCATGCTGAACAAGGCACTGCCAGGGGTTTTGGCCTCATCTTCAAATAACAGAGGTGACAAGTTTGGAAAATCATCTCTATCCCTCTCAGGGCTATTGACACCTGTGCACACCAGCGCCTGGCCACCCTGTGCAGTGCTGAGTAACTCAGGTTTATAGCTGTAGCCACTGCCAAGGCCAGTGGGATCTGCATCTGTGTACTCTGGCACCAAAGGCTGGAGGTGAGCATGTGGATCCAGCATGTGTAGCTTTCTGGAACCTCAGCTTCAAGGACTTGGGTGCCCCTGTCATCTTCAAATTGGGATTTTAGCTTTCCAAGTTCCTTGCAAATTCTGAAGAACATAGCCCAGGGTCTCCACTGGAGCAAACTGACACGACTCCTCTCACCCAGTGGGATCCTGGCCAAATACTGTCTTTCTCCATTACTCACTGCTCATCCCCCTTCCTGCTCTGCCCATAGCCAGCTCATCTATTCAGTGTGCTGTTGGAGGAGGGTAGTGGAGCGTTCTGATTTATAAGTGTAAAACACAGAAGTGCAGTTTTAAGTTGTTCTAGCTCTGCATAAAAGACAGTGTCTCCTTTTCACACCTTCCTGTGGAAAAGTACCCATCCCTCAGGATTTCTGCCTGCCAGTATTGGGGAAGTGTGCTGCAGGTCAGGTGGTGTGACCCTCCAGAAAATATTCTGCTTGTATTATTCACTAGGAATTGTCTGCTCCACTCTGCTCTCCTCTGCAGGAGATATGCAGTTAATATTTTTATATGATCACCTCAGATGGCCCTTCTGCATTTACAGTATGGTGGGATTGTGCCTAGGACTTCTTTTCTGTGCAAAACAGTAATATGTCCCCACCTTGATCAGCACTGTTGCCTTTTCTGCTCAGATCCTGCATCCAGGCAAAGGCTATTGAGGGAATATTGTTGCCTCTTTGCTGTGAGTGGGGAGGAACAGGTGGAACACTGGCACAGAGAGTGGCTCCTCTTCCTTCACAGCCAGGGTAGCAGAGCCCAAGTGCAGTGATTTTTTGTTGGATAACAATGAAGCAATACAACTAGTGAGAAAAGACCAGCTGTAACCCATTTTCCAGGAGATGGCTGTTTACCTGCTACTGTCTGTTTAGGACTATACCTAAAGCTACCTTCAAATTCAGACTTTCTGTGTAGTCTGATCTGTGCCCAGAGGAAATGCAGGAAGTTTCCCTTTCTGCTTTTTTGTGAATTTAACCACCATATGAGAAAAGATGGAGTAGCTATGGGACAGCTCATCCTTGCGAGCACCCTCATGGGCAGAGCTGACACTGTGACTCAGCTCTAAGTGCAGAGCTATAAGGCAGAAAAGGGCAGGTCCCATGCCTTCTCATGCTTTTCCATGTGCCTTTCTTTTGTCCAGCAGCTAGAGAAACTCCAATGCCCAAGCACCAGAGAAGGTGTTTGTCTGAAACAGTAGCATGTGCTGTTCGATGACCAAAGAAAAGGTTTGCAGACCTGGGGAGCAGAGGCAACAAGAGAGGATCCACTGAGTGCAATAGTGATGGAGGGTCTGTAGAATGACTTTGTAATTAGGAGCTGGGGAGGTAGGAACGTGGCTGGTCCCACCAGAGAGCTCAACTCTCCTCTCCTCAGAAGAGCCCCACAGGACCGTGCCCTGCCCTCAGAAGCGCCCTGCTCACAGTAAAGGTGACTGTGCACACAGGCTCACAGCTGACACAGAAGTGGTTTGCTCCCCATTTCACAGCACTCTTGGCCTGTCCTCTGGCCACCCTGGCTGCAGACTCATGCACTGGCCCTGGCGGTATGTCTGCCTCTCCTCTGGTGAAGATCTGGAGGGATCTGTCTGACCTTTGTATACTGAGTTGGAGTATGCAATGTGGTCGTGTGTAATCTCTGGGCGAACAGTGGGGAGAACGTCACAGGGAAGTGCACGGGGGATGCAAAGTGTGCTGATGTGCCAGGCAGCCCCATTGCAAGGTAGAGATGTGCACAAGCAGCACTGGTTCTGCTGGAGAAGGAGAATGCTTTCCCCACAGAAGAAACAGGCCCCAGCTGGAAATTCCTGGGACGCAGATGCACTGCAATGGGAGGGTGACACCACCAACTGCAATTGTGCATTATCCTTCAGAGCACTGGTTTATTTGAAACCTGTTTCCAATTGACCTGACATTCATTTCCAAGGCAACAACAGATGGCAGCAGACAGATGGCTCAGTAATTTCAAAGCCTCTCCAGAGAAAGGAAGTGTCACTATAAGCTTGCACTATCTTGACATTAGGAAAGAAAGGGATCTTAGCATCTGCATTAGCTGAAAACAGTGTTAGGAAGACATGGATTTTTGTAGTTATTCTCATGGTCTCCACTGACATAGCTCCATGATTCTCAAACCTTCTCCTTATCTCAAAATGGTACTTTGAGCCAACGTTTAAATTACTTATTTCATGACTGTAGATGTTTTCTCTGCATTTTCTTGGTGAAACCACATTGTTGCTTGATGCTTCAGTGTCTTGTCCGCAAGACATAGACAAAAATCTTCCGCATGGCTGGAACCTTGCCCCATGCAAGAAACAATTGTTGGAGGGCTGTATTCCTTTGTTACCAACTGAAGAGTAAGGGAACTTCAACTTAGACTACTTTTTGTTATCTTTGCCTTGCTTTATTATTTTTTTTTATTTATGCTGGTAAGGGTTTGCTTTTCTTTGCTGCAGTTTTACTGCTGCTTGTCCCCTCCGCAGATTGAATTGACTCTTTTGATAGTTTTTTTTCCATTTCCTCCTTCTTCTGGATATTTTGTTGCTGTAGCTTTTTGAAAGAATTAAGTTTGTCTTCCCCTCTGCATCCTCATCGCATGATAGAAGGCCCATCAAATGCCAGAGACAATAAATAAAACATTTCTTCGCTATACTAGAAGTGACCTCTTCTTACTGAAGCCAGGTTGCATTCATTCTCAGCTCTGACCTGTCCTCCAGAGTACATGTAACTTTCTCCTCTTTCTGACAAGGTAATCAAACATGATCAAAAGGAATCAAAGGACTGGCTCTGTCTTGTCATCTGGTGCATACCCATTAAGCAGAGTCCTGAGAGGGGAAGCCTGGGACACAGCATAAATTCCGTTTGGGATGAAATGGAGGGGTGAAGTCATGGGCATGGATAAGCATCTTATTTCTCTCACCTGGGGTAAATCACAGCTCAACCCAGTGGAGCTATATGCTTATGAAGTTTGTGTAACTGAAAGTACCATCAGACTGGTCTTCCTTTTTCCAGGAAGCCCCGTCCCTCTGTACCATCATGGATGTACTTCAGGTGTTAGAAAGCAGTTGGCTAACCTGAACTTTCCCTTCTCTGTTACTGAGCGCAAGCTTGGCCACTCAGAGCTGCTGGATTTACAGAGAAGATATGACTTCATCTGGTGGTGATGGGGCTGGGCTGACCTCAGGCCCAGAACTTCATTAGGGTTTCAAAAGTAAGAAGGGTAGGGGGTGATAGTGTGTGGGTACTCTGCAATCAGAGGTAAAAGTATAAAGGTATAGACAAATGGAGGTGAGAATATCCTGATTGTCACTGAGCAGAAAATTACATTGGACACAGAAGGAGAGAGCAAACAGTGTGAGGTTTATTGCCCTGTGGGAAGATGCAAATGGGGTGAGGAAAGAATCAGTCCTCAGTATGAAGTCAGTGAACAGTGACATAACCTGAACAAAGCAAGGGATGAGCTGACAAGCAAAAAACGGCAGTGTCCATTGAAATTAGCATGCAGAAAATGACCATGCTGAACTACAGCAGTTTCCACAGGGCTGTTCACTGATTAGAAAACCCTTGAGTGGATATTGCAATGCAGGCTCCTTGACACAAAAGCTCCCTGGACCACCCTGAAAAGGAGCATGACTATTGTCTGTATGTAAAGATGGGTTTGGGACTGCTGTGACACAAAGGGGCAGAGGTGCACCTGGATGAAAATGACGGACGACTGCAGGCCTCCCATAGTGTGGCAGGGGGTTATATCTGCCTTTTGAGATACACAGGTCTGGAAAAAACTCTGGCTCTGCTTGCCGTTGCAGAAGGGATATACAAACTTAGAAGGCAGGAGATGCTGGAGGCAATGCCATTTTGTCCCCAGCTTTTACCGAAGTGTTGTTACTGTCATCCTACCTCTCATCTTTACCCATCTGGGCTCAGCAGTAAGAACTATCCTGTTTACAGAATGTACCCTAAGATCAAGCAGGATCTGGGGACTAATGAATGTCATTATGTTCTCCTAGCAGAGAGCTGGGCTCAGGATGACTTTTGTTCATCCAAGTGACAGTTTTGATCCTGGACTAGTAGCTGGATGAGGTGGGCAGGCTTCCACTGAGAGCACTGGTGTCTCCTGTACAATAGAGTCTGCCTTGCCAGTTGAAGGAGGGACCTATATAAAGGTGTATGAGTAACCATTGGAGTTGACACAAGCTACTGTAGATGGAAAAGACACCAGTCCCTGGGTGGAGTTAAATCCAAACCCAGAAGGACAGGGACTGAAAAGCACTGTTTATGGACTGGAAGAAGGGCAAGGAGAAAAAGTACAGCAGCCTGACCCTCTGGGAAACCAGCACTGCGTAAATTGCAGTCTCAGCGCCAGGAAACATTCAGCTGCCTCCATGCAAGCCATGCAATTAGAGAATTAACTGCTTGATCCATCAGAGAGATTCAAACAGAGACATTCTGCAAATATTCAATAAAACCAAACGCAAGCTGTCAATGCAAATACAGCTTCCATCATCAGAAATAAAGCTGAGGAGCCCAGTAACTGCTCCAAAGACACTGGCAAAAATGATGCAGCTGAAGCCAGGTGTCGCAGATGAGAGTATTAACATGGTGATGATTTAACAGGAAATCCAGATTTATTAATAACTAACAACACTTGATCATTACAAAATAATTCAGAAAACATTATAAAAATAGTGACTTATCTACAGATTCTAAGATGACAAGATTCACACTAACTTGCTTTATGGTATCTTAGATCTATACACACATCTGTACATGTGCATACACAAACACAAAACGTACAAACACACACAGAGACAAAAGTATTCAGATCCAGTAGAATAAAGCATGTATCCACACACACCACTAAGCAGAGAAAGAGCGGGTGAAAGAGAAGCTAGCTCAAAGTAAAATTTCCCTCCTCTCAAATTTAGAGTAAATACTCACGATGCCTTGGCATTCCTCAACCGGCGATAATTGAGACTCAAGTGGGTTGACTTCTCCCTGGCCTTTGGTCAGCTCTGGCAGCAGACGACACCTTAAGGGTTTGGGTACCTGAGAGATGTCCCAGCTCAGGGGAGATGCTGGTCACAGGCCTGCTACAATCCAGGAGAGCTCAAAGGGTCTCCCTTGTGGTCGCCATTTATAGGGTCCAAGACTTTTGTCAGATACCTTTTACTCACACCCAGCTCAAAGTATTCTGGTGCCTTCCAGCAGTTGCACAAGAACTTGATGAATGTGCAACTCTGTTATTGTTCCCATCTGACTGCATCCCAGGCACAGGTGTGCCAGGCCCTTAGGAGATGATGGGCTGTTATAACCCTTTCAGAACAATCGGGAGGGGAGGAGCCAGGCTTGCTAAAGGGGCACCTTAACGTTCTAATTCACTACCATTAGCAGTCCTTATCTCTACAGATTGGTGTATAGCTCGGGGGAGGTGGGTGGAATCACACCTAGCACCAAGCAGCCCAACAAGGAGGGGTGAGAATTGCACCACCACATCAGGTTATGTTTTCTAACAAATGTTATTGGCTTGTTGTCCCCTGGAAATGAAATCTTTTGCCAGAAGTCTACCTCCAGCCAGGAGCCTTCCATCAGTGTACAAGGGAACAGGTGCTGGTCTCAGAAGGCACCTGGCTGTGAGGGTATTTGAATAGTACAGCAGAACAAGTTTGGGACTCACCAGCACTCTAGGGCTTTAAAATGAGATTAGACAGTTCTTTGAAAAAAATCAGCTGTATTCTAGCCTCTAAGGAAAATTGTATTGCTGGATGAAATTTTTCTGGATGTTTAACAGGCAAGCAAATAGAGCAAACACGTAGTCTCTGCTGCCGAGTGTGGTATTGGTAAGTGTTGACCATGTGATTGGAGGCCTGGTGATCACCACAGGTAGGAAAGGGAATTAATTCATGTCATATGCCACTAATGTTCTCCTATTAAACCTTCCTTAGAGAAGGCTTTAAAATTTCCAGCAAAATTTTTCCAGAGAAAGTCAGACAAGAGCTGGACTTGATAAGATACTCCTCTGTACTCACAGAAGTTATCAATGGTCCTGCACACCATCATATAAGATGTGAGCTCTTCCCACTTGTGAAAAGGCAAGTAACTCTCTTCGTCCCTAGTTGATGAAGGTGACTCGTTGGTAGAATGTTTTGTGCATATGTCCAGAACTTGGCATCAGCCTCACAAGTTTGCGTTTTATTTCTGATAAGCCAGGATCAGATAACTCACTGGAAGAGGAATTATCATGGTAGATGTTGGGGAATTTTTATGGTACCCCTTGAGATGAATTAAACACATGTTTGTGCTTAAATATAAAAGAAAAATTTAATGAATGATGTATTGGGCAAAGTCCTATGGCAACTAGTGGTTCTACATGGAGTCTGCAAATATGCATCACAAGCAGATTCCTTACATTCCTTATATTCCTTATTCCATGCACCAGCACCAATCCTGAGAGAAGTTGCATGGGGAACCTCAGCCCAGCTGTGGGTCTATCCCCCAGCCCAGCTCTGATGCCCAAAGATGGGCTCTGATGCCCTGATGCTCCCATTCCAGGATGGCTACAAGACAATTCTGAGGCTGTTTCTTATCTCATCACGAAGGGAAACTTCGCTGGTTTGCAAGGAGTCCTTCTCTCTCTGGCACTTCTGCTTCCAGCCAGTTTAACCCCTTGATGCCTTCTTGCCCACAGTGCCACCTCATTCTTTGGTCACAAATTACCACTGCTGAGCAGTTAAAATTAGATTTTTCCCTTCATAGATCAAAATGGCTGATGAAGTCAGACTCTTAAAAAATATTCCTGAGCGGCATTTTAAATAGGAGGACAGAGACTCTGAACTGGGTTTTGTGTCAATACAAGAGAAAATATATGCTTGTTTTGACCAGTACTGTTAAGGAGATGGGCTGCAGCCATTCACAATTTCAGGCCTGCTTTGGAAAAGGGAAGCCGAGGCCAGACTATTGCAATTGTTTGGTTGGCACTAGACACAGCATGTGCAAATCAACACAGACACAGACCAGCTGTGACATGTCATGTACCCCTGCCTCTGACCCCTGTGGTGTAAAATTGCATTGACATAAGCCTCAGAGAGGTTGTGTGCATTTCCCAAAGTCACACAGGATGTATGTCTGAGCTGGAAACGATGCCCTAGTCCTACCTTGGAAAACCACATCTCAACAATACTAGGCTTTCTGCTATGCTTAGCCTGGCTTTTCTCTGCTTAAACACTAGCACATGTTCCCATTACCCATGTAATTAATTAACAATAAATAATGTATTCTCTGAGAGAAAAAACATTTTTCTCAGCCTGCTGTGTGTTTAGACAACTGTTAGTCTCCTGAATAAATTGATACAATGGCTATGTTGAATTTTTAAATCCTTATGGAAAAAAAAACATTACAGTTTTCTTTTGTGTATGTGTGTCTATTAACTCAACACCTCCCCAAGGAAGCCGGGAGCTGTTAGCCCTCAATAAGCACTGGACTTCCAGGTGGTGAGAGGAAGGGCTGCTGGTGCCTTGCTGGCATCAAGCATTTTTCTACTGCATTGCAGGGGAGAAAATTCTGCTATGGAGCATGCTGTCTTGCAATGCCCAGGGCCGTAATCTCATTTTCCCATGTGCAGGGGCAATGCAGCCCATGGTGCCCCCAGGCAAGGAACTGATCTGCAAAGAGTGGGTTTGAAGAGCACAGGAGAGAGCCCTGCCCATGCAGCCATCCCTGTGGTACACAGAGACAGCTGCCCTTACATGCCATTATCTTCTTTATGGCTATGCTGTTTTAAAAGCTGGTGCATCTTCATTCTTTCAAAGGTGTGGTATCCCTATGTTGATCCAGGTTTGCTGTGCTCTCATGACAGTCTCCAGTAAAGACCAATTCTAGGACCACTAAGTTCTTGCTCTGCAGGCACAGTTCCCTGTGAGCTGCTGTTGCACAACCTACAAAAAATTCAGTGAAACGGGTGGTGCCATCTACTGGTAATCGAGATTTTCGCTTCTGTTTGATTGACAGACAAGACCATGGAATCTAATTTAATGCCGTCAGACTTCCTTCAGGCTTTATCTGGCATCTTTGCAGTAAGATGTTTATGGACAGGAGGCAAAAACCATTCGCACTTGCACCATTACAAGTCAGGATCTGAATTCAGTCTGCCTGCATAGAAATTTCTGTGGGGCTCTGGTGTGGCATCTCCCCACTGCAAATTACTGATGGAAGAGCACATGAAAGGACCAGGAAGAACTGCTCTTGACTTTTTGGCCTGGGGGGAGAAAATATTCATCCTGCTCTGGCAGAGTGGAGATTAAACACCCTGCAGCTGTGACAGACAGATGCAGGGTGTTATGGAGAGCTGATAGCAGGGGAAAGCATTGAGCTTGCAACAGAGCTTTTGGAGAGATTCTTTATTGTGTTTTTATCCAAGGTGTTTTCCAAAAAAGCTTGATAGAACATCTTTATGAAACAGTATAATTTTGTCACTAACCTTTGCCTCAGTGCCTAAAGGATCTGAGGATCAGGAAGTGTCCTGGTTTCAATCAGGATGGAGTTTCCTGAATTTCCATTGGAGTATTTCATACCATGTGATGTCAGGCCCAGGTGGGCCGTCTCAGTCTGGGGCTCACTCTCTCGTACGCAGTCTGCTCATCTGGTGGTATTGTTGCAGTGGGGGGGTGGTTGCCATGCTCAGTAAGCCACTGTTGTGTTTTACCCATTTTCTTTTTAGACTCACTATTGTTACTGTTGTTCTCTTGCTATATTTAGTAAATTCTTTCTTTTTACTCAACCCACGAATTCTCTTCTTTTGTCCCTCCCCTATGTTACCAGAAGGGGGAGGGGGAGGTGAATGGCCGGCCACGTGGCGTCTGGCTGTTGGCTGAGTTCAAACCTCCACAGTTTTTGGCGCCCAACATGGAGCACAGAGACTTTTCTTTTTGTTTGAGTTAACAACAAAACGGGTAAAATGTGGATTGCTTGGCTCCTTAAGATCTTATCACCTCATTTGCAATACATGTTTCCCATGCTGTTGCTCACCTTCAGTGAGAGTTGGGTTAAGGTTTTGTTTCTGTTGTACTATGTGATGTTCATCTATGATAGGGTGCAGTCATCGGTCCTGGGGCTATTTACAGCTGTGTTTGAGAAATTTGGGGAGTTCAAATATCTTTGGAATGTTGACAAAAACCTGTTTGCTGTGATGTTCGGAGTTAGTGTTTTCCTACATGTGGTTCAGGTTTTGTTTATGGTTAAGCTACTATTTAAGAGTAACCAAGTAGCAGAGACTGCAGCCACTACAAGCCCGAGGACGGGAGCTGCAGCTGAACAAGAGAGCAACCCACGACAGTGTCAGTTGCTCCCTTACAGAAGAAGAAATACACAAAAAAATCCCCTCGCAGTGTACAGGGTGATGATGAACAGGCCAATCACAAGAACCGGAGGAGGAGGCAGAACCAGTGATAGTCACCCGGTCCTTATCCCTGAGTGAGTTGTGAAACATGCAAAAAGATTTCAGCTGCCATCCAGGTGAGCAACTCGTTACCTGGCTGCTCTGGTGCTGGGATAGTGGGGCCAGTGGCATGGAACTAGAGGGGGGGAAAGCCAGGCAGCTGGGATCCCTGTCTAGGGAAGTGGGTATTGACAAAGCCATTGGAACGGAGACACAAAATCTCAGTCTCTGGAGGTAACTTCTGTCAAGTGTGAGGGAGATGTATCCCTTCAAGGATGACTTGACATGTCGACCAAGTAAGTGGACCACTATAGAAAGACGCATTCAATACTTGAGGGAGCTAGCTGTGCAGGAGACAGTTTGCTATGACCCAGATAATGCACAGCTACCCACAGATCCAGATGAAGTCTGATGCACCCAGCCCATGTGGAGGACTTTTGTACGGAGCACACTCTCATCATATGCTAAGGCATTAGCACTAATGGACTGGACAGACGAAGAGACGCCGACTACAACAATATGAAGAAAGTGTCTCTTCCCCCATCATCGCAGCTGTGAAACAATTATCTCAAGATGTCCAGCAACTTAAGGAGAACATGTTCTTCTCTCCACCTGCACGGACCAGAATCTCAGCTATTAGGAGCATTCGTTTCTCTACTCGCAAGAGCCGGTACACACCACGGGGGAAGCTGTGGCATTGCCTGTGTGACCATGGAGAAGACATGAAGAAATGGGATGGAAAACCTACCTACCTCCTAGAAAAGCGGGTATGTGAGCTAGAAGGAAGAACAAGTACAGAACATCGTCCTTTCAGGAGAAATGCTGCTCCGGTTTCCAGTAATCAAGATGAGGCTGAAACCCGTGCACACCACACTAACCCATTTGTCGTTAACGAGTATTATGATCAACATTAGTGGGGCCCTGCCTCCAGCCAGGTGGAGGACAGGGGCAATCGAGTTTACTGGACCATGTGGATTCAATGGCCTGGCACATCTGACCCCCAGTAGTATAAGGCTCTAGTGGACACTGGTGCACAATGCACCCTAATGCCATCAAATTTTAAAGGAGCAGAACCCATTTGTATTTCAGGAGTGACAGGAGGGTCTCAACAGTTGACTGTATTGGAAGCCGAGGTGAGCCTAAGTGGAAAAGAGTGCGAAAAACATCCCATTGTGACTGGCCCAGACGCTCCATGTACTCTTCCTATAGATTATCTCAGAAGAGGGTATTTTAAGGACCCAAAAGGGTATCGGTGGGCTTTTGGTATAGCTGCCTTGGAAACAGAAGGAATTAAACAACTGTGTTACCTGGTCTATGAGAAGATCCTTCTTTTGTGGGATCTCTGAGTGTCGAAGAACAATGGGTGCCAATTGCCACTACAACAGTGCAGCGACGGCAATACTGCACCAGTCAAGACGCTGTAATCGCTATCCATAAACTGATTCATCAGCTAGAGAGACAAGGAGTCATCAGCAAGATGTGCTCCCCCTTCAACAGCCCCATATAGCCAGTGCAAAAGTCTAATGGAGAGTGGAGATTGACAGTAGACTATCGTGGCCTGAATGAAGTCACACCACCACTGAGTGCTGCTGTGCCAGACATGCTAGAACTTCCGTATGAACTAGGGTCAAAGGCGGCCAAGTGGTACCCCACGATTGATATTGCCAACGTATTTTTCTCCATCCCTCTAGCAGCAGAATGCAGACCACAGTTTGCTTTTACCTGGAGGGGTGTCCAAGACACCTGGAATTGACTGCCTCAGGGGTGGAAACACAACTCCACCATTTGCCATGGACTGATCCAGACTGCACTGGAACAAGGTGAAGCCCCAGAATACTTACAGTACATTGATGACATCATTATATGGGGTAATAGAGCAGAAGAAGTTTTTGAGAAAGGGGAGAAAATAATCCAAAACCTTCTGAGAGCTGGTTTTGCCATAAAGCATGGTAAAGTCAAGGGACCTGCACAAGAGATCCAGTTTTTAGGAGTAAAATGGCAAGATGGACGTCGTCAGATTCCAATGGAGGTGATTAATAAAATAACAGCTATGTTCTTGGTTGTTGTGGGTTTCTGGAGACTGCACATTCCAAATTACAGTCAGATTGTAAGCCCTCTCTCTCTAGCAAGTGACCCAGAAAAAGAATTATTTTATATGGGGCCCGGAGCAATGACAAGCTTTTGAACAAATTAAACAGGAAATAGCTCATGCAGTAGCCCTCGGGACAGTTCATACAGGACAAGATGTTAAAAATGTGCTCTACACTGCAGCTGGGAAGAATGGCCCTACCTGGAGTCTCTGGCAGAGAGCACCAGGGGAGACTCGGGGTTGACCCTGGGGTTTTGGAGTCGGGGATACAGAGGATCCGAGGACCACTATACTCCAACCAAAAAGGAGATACTGGCAGCATATGAAGGGGTCTGTGCTGCTTCAGAGGTGATCAGGACTGAAGCACTGCTCCTCCTGGCTCCCCAACTGCCAGTGCTGGGCTGGATGTTCAAAGGGAGTGTCCCCTCTACACACCATGCAACTGATGCCACGTGGAGTAAATGGGTCGCATTAATCACACAACGGGCTCGAATAGGGAGCCCCAGCTGTCCGGGAATATTGGAAGCGATCACAAATTGGCCAGAAGGCAAAGATTTTGGTATGGCGCCAGAGGAAGAGGTAGCACATGCTGAAGAGTCCCCACCATATGGTAAAACATTGGATAATGAGAAGCGATATGCCCTGTTTACCGACGGGTCCTGTTGCATTGTGGGAAAATATCGAAGGTGGAAAGCAGCTGTATGGAGCCTCATACGATGAGTTACTGAAGCTGCTGAAGGAGAAGGTGAGTCGAGTCAGTTCACAGAGGTGAAAGCCGTCCAGTTGGCCTTGGATATTGCTGAGCGAGAGAAGTGGCCAGTGCTCTACCTCTATACTGACTCCTGGATGGTGGCAGATGCTCTGTGGGGGTGGTTACAGCAGTGGAAATGGAGCAACTGGCAGCGCAGAGGCAAACCCATCTGGGCTGCTGAATTATGGCAAGGTATTGCTGCTCGAGTAGAGAATCTTGTTGTGAAAGTACACCATGTAGATGCTCAAGTACCCAAGAACCGGGCCACTGAAGAACATCAGAACAACCAACAGGCACATCAGGCTGACAAGATTAAGGTGTCTCAAGTAGATCTGGACTGGCCACATAAGGGTGAACAATTTATGGCTCGCTGGGCCCATGACTCCTCAGGCCATCAGGGAAGAGATGCAACATATAGATGGGCTCATGACCAAGGGGTGGACTTAACCATGGATGTTATTGCACAGGTAATCCATGAATGTGAGACGTGTGCTACGATCAATCAAGCCAAACAGTTAAAGCCCATTTGGGATGGAGGACGATGGTCAAAATAAATATGGGGAGGCCTGGCAGATTGATTATATCATGCTCCCACAAACTCAGCATGGCAAACACTATGTGCTTACAATGGTGGAAGCAGCCACTGGTTGGTTGGAAACTTATGCCGTGTCCCATGCCACTGCCCAGAACACCATTTTAGGCCTTGAGGAGAAAGTCTTATGGCGGCATGGCATGCCAGAAAGAATTGAGTCAGATAATGGGACACATTTCCGAAACAACCTCATAGATGCCTGGGCCAAAGAACATGGTATTGAGTGGATATATCACATTCTCTACCATGCACCAGCCTCTGGGAAAATTAAGCGATACAATGGATGGCTAAAAACTACACTGAGAGCAATGGGTGGTGGAACACTGGGACGCGCATTTAGCAAAGGCCACCTGGTTAGTCAATACCAGAGGATCTGCCAAGCAAGCTGGCCCTGCTCAATGAAACCTCCTACTTACCGTGGATGGAGATAAAGCCCCCGTAGTGCGCATTAGGAATATGCTGGGGAAGACCATCTGGGTTACTCCTGCATTGGGTAAAGGTAAACCCATGGGTGGGATTACTTTTGCCCAAGGACCTGGGTGCACTTGGTGGGTGATGCAGAAGGATGGAGAGGTCCGATGTGTCCCTCAGGTAGATTTGATTTTAGGTGAGAATAGCCAATGAACCAAACTGTCAAATAACCCTGTTATTGCATTTAGTGCCTTGCAACATCCCCGTGCCACATCCAAAGCCTCCTGCTCCACCGACTGAGCCAACTCCACCTCACTCCTCAGCCTTATAGACTGTCATAACAGATGGAACCCGAAGTTATGGACTAAATTAACTCAGCAAACATTGTGGAAGGATGGCCCATAGACTAAGGGAATGATATCTGTGAGACCTGGGAAAAAAGAAGTGGTGATTCCTTAAGATGTATTTGGAACCTGAGCATAACGTCAATGGTATGGAATAAGGGGTGGAGACTGTCCTGGTTTCGACCAGGATGAAGTTAATTTCCATTGGAGTATTTCATACCATGTGATGTCATGTCCAAGTAGGCGGGCTCTCTTGCTTTCTCTCACACGCGCCGTCTGCCGTTGGGCCGTGTTGTTGCAGTGGGGGGGCGGTTGCCATGCTCGGTAAGCCACTGCTGCATTTTACCCATTTTCTTTTTGAACTTACTATTGTTACTGTTGTTCTCTTGTTATATTTAGTAAATTCTTTCTTTTTATTCAACCCATGAATTCTGTTCTTTTGTCCCTCCCCTATCTTACCAGAGGGGAAGGGGGAGGTGCACGGCCGGCCACGTGGTGCCTGGCCGCCAGCTGAGTTCAAACCTCCACAGGGAGCTCTGGAGCCTGGGGAGAAACCTTTTGGAGTCCCCCCATCCAAACACCTGGGACACTGGATGTGCCCATAGTTTTGGTTATGAAAGAGATTGGTTCAGACTGCTCAGCAGCCCCTGTGTCCTTCTGAGCTGCGATTTCTCTTTGCTGTTCAATAAGATAAATGTTTTTTAGTCCATAATACACATAGCCAAACACTGAGTCAGGCTTTGCTGCAGCACACTGCCATTTTGTCTGATCCTTATGTAGACAGAAACTTTAACAAACCATTTGCTGGTTTTGGCCTCAGTCTGTTCCCATTTAATTCAGTCGGAGTTTCATCTCTGATTTCTGTGGGAGAATTATGATGAATGCCTTAGAAAAAATCCCTTCTGAACTGTAACTTTCTCTCTTAGTAACATTTGGAGCCTCCCTCCCTGCCTCCATGTGTTGTTAACAGCTTTTGTCTCACAAGCAAGAAAGCAACTAATTCCTAATATTTTAAATGCTGTCTCCAGAAGCTATTTTAGATGAGCTATTTGCTGTATTAGAGCTTCATCCCTTTGTTTTGCTCTCTATAAAAAGTTGCAAATAAATCAGGTTGGCCTAGACACAGGAATTCATCAGGGACATATAAATGCTTAAATTCCCTGCCATATAGACCTGGAACATTTTTAGAAACACAGATTAATACATGGTTTAGATCTTGACTGGATCTGCAAGGCAGATGCAGCATGGAGGTATGAAGGTGCACTTCAAACCCTAGTCTAGCAAACTTCTGTTTAAGTGAAATGCAGTCCTTTCATGGAGAGACTTTCCAACATGCTCTTCTGTGAGCTGGGATGTGTGGGCTTCTTGCCACATTCAGTGTCCCTTCACCAGAACAGGACCTTGAAGCTGGATTTCCTCATCGGTGGACTCTTGTTTAAAGACGGACCATTCACCCTTCTGCTCTCTGTTTTGTGGGGATTGTTAGGCTTTTTTTCTTTTTTTTTTAATCTAGCTGTCTATCCTTGCTGCTCTTACATGTGACAGAAGTAGGTCTCTGATGTCGAAGAGGGTGTTTTGTCTGTGGGTAGCAAAAAGAAAATTAAAAATAACATTAAATTTCTTTGATTCCAAGAGGATTTTTTATTTCTCTCTGAGACAAGCTGTGCACATTCAAGAGCCCAGATAACTGAGCAACCTCCTGGTCTGCAAATCTTTCAGTCTTGCGACTTTTTTATGTATAGGTGGGAGCAAAGTCCTTTCAAAATTTCTTATCTTGAAATCCCATCCTGAAATACTACTGTTTCTGGAAGAAGCCAAAAGCATCTGTAGGAAAATTGCTTTTGGATCTCTTTTGCAATTGTTTGATGTAATGGCTGTTTAATGGGAAGAAGGCAATATTGTTCTGATTCCCATGCTGCCAGGCTGTTCTGAGAACTTTAGGACTTTTTATACCTAAGACTGGTTTTCCTCAAAAATGCTGAGACTTGTAGCCAATCTCTTAGGAATGCCCAAGTGCATACTCCCAGTGCATAAACCCCCTTGATGTTCTTCCCAATCTTAATCCTCAACTTTGAGAGTGTTTAAGTGCCCCCTTAAAAGGAAGATCTGGGAAAAATTCTTGATTTGGAGAAGAAATGTAACACTCCCAGCCTTAGGAAGCAGAAATATACTGCTCTTCTGAAAATCATGCATAAGAGGGGGAGGGGACAGGGGCAAGAGGAAGTCAAGGGGGTGAGAAGGCTGGAGAGGCCAAGTGGGGACGTGACACTTAAAATTATTTCCTGCTTAACCATGATGTCAGTCTGTGTGCCACAAAGACTCTTTAGATAGAATTTTAAGTTAAAACATATCTGAATAATTTGTGTGCTTTCTTTCAAGAGGATAAGTAGTCTCAGGAAAAAAAAGTATTTTTTCTGCTAGAAATGGAGTTTTTTTGAACTGTGAGGCCTGATGCCATTCTTGTTTACATAGCTTTCACATTCATGAACATAGTTTCACTGGCTCCAACAAAGTTGCTCTTGATTTGCACCAGTGGCCAGCACCCCACCCATACTCCGAATAAGAAGACTTAGAGGGGAGGAGTGGGAAGGAGCCCAGTGCCAAACAAGAATGTCCTCACAGGCATCAGAGCTGCATCTTAAAGCAATGTAAAGCATATGTCATATCCCTTGCCCTATGAGCCAGTGACCTCAGAAACTCTGGTTTATACACTTTCACCCTTCGTTTGCTAAAAGGAAAGGGAAAAGATCGTCATGGTACATTAACATGAAGGCTGTGTCTGCAAGTGGCTCCAGGAAGATCTGTAACTGTGGAGCTTTCTTTACAAATAGCCCTTGAAATAGTGCTTTGGGAGGGGAGAAGTCAAACTCTCCTCTAGTACCAGATGGAATAAGCAGCTGAGATTTTTTTTTTTCCTCTTTTTGTGATTCAAGGAGAGTAGAGCTGGACTTGACGCCTCACAGAGGCAGTGATAATACTTACCTGCTGACTTACCTGTTTGTTCCTATGTATCCCTGAAGGATTTGCTGGGGGCAGAGGGAATATTGCCTCCTTATTCCCCTCTGTGAGGAAAAACTTTTACTAACTGTTGCTGGAGGGGAGTGGATCAGCTCTGAAAAACATGGTATAGGGTATTAGGAGCAATGGAGACCTGTACTGGTTTCAAGTGCTTTTGGGCCAAAGACCTAATTCAGTCCAGTACAGGCTGAATTTTGCATGCGTGCTGAAGCCCTACCAGTGTGTCAGGCAACAGCGCTTTTCAGCAGCAGTCTGGATATAAGCACGTGCTAACAAAGCCCTTGTGCCCTCAAATGAATGACTAACTCTGTGTCTCTCTGGGCCATGCAGACCATATGCCTTTGCTGGCTAGTGCTGCCTGCTCTGGGTATTCATCTCCCTTACCTATCCTGACTTTGCCTGAGATGTGACTTTTGATGTTGTTTTCATGAAGGCTTTTGCTGAAGGTGGCCTCGTGGGAGAGTAAGCTCCTCTCTGCCATGCTTGGGGATCACCAGGAGCTGCTCACACATGCACAGGACAGGCTTTTTGCCATAGAAGCCTTCTCAGCTGGTGACACAAGGGGTATCAAGCAGAGACCTGAGTGAGTGCATGACTCTCTGTTTCAACACCATGCTTTGTCATGGCAAAGGATGGCACATGTTGCACACATCCTCCCACTGCTGACTTTGGGTGACACCTGTGCCCTCTCTGACAGACAGTGCTTCTCTGGGATCAGATCACTGCTGGCACCACTTTGGGGAAAACATCATGAAGAGGAAGTGCAACAACAACATAAATGCTATATTTGAATCACAGAAAAGGACACACAGAACTTGTGTCATCAAAGAAGCAGTAGGCTGACAGTAATATAATACACTCCTTGGAAGTGTTCCCCCTTCAGCTGGTGAGTAACTCTGGATACTGGATATGCTACCACAGAGGGGATGGGAGGCTGGTGACATCTATCTGTTTTTCTTCCCTAAGTACACTTTTCTAGAACCAGAAACACCACTCAGCAAGCCTACTTGAAGCTGTGTCAGACAAGCAATTCCATGCTGTACCTGTAAATCATGCTGTGCATTCTGGTAACTCTGCAGAGTAATAATTTGCATAATTTAAAGAAAAGTGGGGAGATCCCAGCCTAAAGTCTTGCCTGACCCTTCTTCTTCACATGACACCTTTTGGTGGAGCCCCATGCAGTCCTGCCCATTATCCAGCTGGCTATGCTCCGAGAACCCTGGAGACCCTGAGATGTGATTTCTGGCAGTGCTGGGTGAGCTGGGCACCTTGGAAATTAAAATTCAGGTTAGCAGCATCACAGGACCAATTTGTAAGTATTGTGTTCCAAGTGGCAAATAAGCCTTGTTTCAAATGCAGTGACTTATGGTCTCCTTTGGCTATGAAGATGCCTGGCTATGAAACTCCACCTTCATGTGAAGACTCTCTTCTTCTACTGAGTGCTTGGTCCTCTCTCCCTGTAGCTCCCCTCATGCACCAGTGTCTCCACCAACTCTCCCATCTCCATGCTCTCCAGTGTTGCTGGAATGAAGGGGGAGCTAGACACAGCTGTAAAGACACAGTAACTCTCCCTCATTACTGCAAAATTACTTCAAGCATCTTTCCAATCCTCCTTCTCCAGTAGTGAGGGCAGCACTACCTATCATTGCACACCCATTGTGTTGCCAGTGTGCTAATGGCACTGCTGAGGGCCCAGGCCCCTGACACATCCCATGCTTCCTTCCTGCAGCTGCTACTGTCTAAAGCACCTCTAACTTCTGGGAAAGATTTTCTCTGCACAGTCTGTGTCTTAAACAGGGCAAAACAGCTGCTTGCCCTTGTTCCCTTGGTGGTGTTTTCATTTCCTGCTCTGACATCATAGGTATGTGTGGAAACCAGGGGGACTAAGAAATGCCCTCCTGTTTTAAATCCCTTCCTATTTCACTCTGGTCCCATGTGCCTTCATTCCCTCATGTATTTTTTGTTATCTTTATCTCTGTGAGTACATTGTCACAGGATGGACCTGAAAAGGGGCCTCTAAATGGAAAACACTAAGCAATTGCATGAGGACCAAGTGGTGGAGACCTGGTTGCTCATCACCATGCATTGAGTATGCTCCATAAGGAAGGAGTTTGAGTGCTTTAGCTTGTCCTCTGGAGCATCTCTGTGATGAACAGGTGAAGTCTGATGGTCAATAAGTGTTCAAATGCTACTGAGCAGTCCAGAAAAAAAGAGATCAGATGACTTGTTCCTTGCTAAAGGAGATTATCCAACAGTTCCCTGAAATGGTTTAATTTCTACATGGTAGCATGAATGCAGGTTGTGCGGGGCTGAAGATTTGCTTCGCTTCAGCTGATGGTGGCCTTTGGCTATGCTCGGTTGATTCAGGAAGGGCAGGTTTGTCTTTGAGAGGTATCTGTCTGAAATGGATGTACTGCATGTTTGAAGACGAAAAGGCAAGATAGATCACTTCTCTGAATGACACACTGGCTATTTCAATGAAGACCAATGTTGCCTGGTTTTGACCCCTGAAAGCCAAGAAGGACAAGAATTGAATTTACATCTTTCTGAGTCTTCAATGTGAGTGTTGTGGGTGTGGGAAAGGCCAGCAGCTTACCACTCTGAGAGTGCAAATTGTGTATGAGGCATGGTGTTTGAGGCTCCCGAGACAGTTGCCATCCCTGCAGCTAGTGAGTATCACTGTTTCCTGTCATAGGCACATAGTTTTGATGAGGTTTTCCAGCCTTCAGAAGTTTTTTGGTGCAGGATTTGATAGCTCCCATGGAGGTAAATAGGACTTTGCACACTTAGTCTACATACTGTCTTCCCAAGCCGAGAGTCACATAGTTCTTGGTGACAACCACAGTTTTCATAAGCAGTCACTAATAACAGCTGTGATCATGAAGAAGAATGTGAAAAGTGGATTCATCAAGTACTCAGGAACATACAAAACAAATTCCACCTCTATTTATTTTTCTATCTGACATTTTCAGGCCTGTCCCATGATTTTTCAGGAACCAGAACTGATGGTGAAGAAATTGTCAATGCTAAGCTAAAGAGTTTAGTGCTTTTAGTACTGTGGCCAGGCTGGTGGTGTGTGTCACCCCAGGTGCAATCCTGAGTGTAGTTGTCCCTTGACTGCACAGCCCCCTTGGACATGCTCTCCAATGAGCTGGCTGAATCTCCCCACTGAATGAAGATGTCAGTTTAGCAGCTGTGACTTTGATTCCCTCAGTGCTGGCAATAGTCAAAGGTGCCTTTTGAACAGTTAAAACAAAGTTCCCAATGCTTCAAAAATGACTTCAGGGATCTTCCTTTCAAAGGAGAAACACCTACAATGCAGCCAACTGCAAAACCCCACCATCCCAGCTGAGAGTCCCACTTTGCTTTTCATGGGAGACTGTTGCTACAGCTGACCAAGAGCAAAAGGTAATAAATTTATTTGCAGTAGATGGAGCAATTTCTTTCTTTTTGCAACATCTGTAAATGATCAGTATCAGGATTCTGTCTGCTGGATAGCTGGCAAATCCAAGCTGAAACATCTGTGCATCAGATATGCATTGCTGCTGATCCATCTGCAAAACACATCAGATGTCAGCTGATTGACTTGCACTTGATTGGGCTGGGTAACCAACCAGTAGGAAAAGAGAAACTACATAGCACAGTGAGAGTTGTTCCCCCTAACCCCTCCTTCTTTTCAGCTCTATGTTTTTGTTCCTCTGTTCATGTTTTTGTAGTTTGTTTTCTTACATGGCGCAGTTACAGTGTTGAATATAGATAGGAGACTGAAAGCCCACATTTCAAAAAGGTGGGAACACAGCTGTCCCTGGCAAAATAATTGTATCTGTGATTACCATCACCAAAAGCATAAATGAAACATGTCATGAAATCTTCCAGAAACTGCTTTTGGATCTCAGCAGGAATACTGGGGAGGGTTTGGGGTGTGTTTCTGTAACAGAGATTTGAACACCTTTGGCTTTTAAATCACATTGAATCAAACACAGTTGTGATACTAGAGTTTGTTGTTTGAAGATGAAGTCATATTGATGAAATGCTAATCCCTGATTGCATTTATGCTGGTTACTCCCACTCCTCACTGCTTTCTACTGCCCACTTCTCTGGGTCACATGCACGTGCAGTGTTGGAGTCTTCATCAGAAATACTCCTGCTCTTCTGGCTGCTTCTTTAGTGACATCTGGAAATGCAGACATGGATGATGATGATGAAGAAGACTCTCATTATCTTTTTAATGTGATGTGCAAGGTGACACAGCCTGGCTTATGACTTTGTCTATCTGTCATAACAACCACTGTACCACTCAATACTAAAGTCAGGCTGGACCTGGGGCTTATCTCTGCCCTTAAAGCAATTAGTGAAGGATTCAGCCATTCTCACTTCAGTAGCAGGTCTCCTAACAGTGCTTGAGAGGACAAAATAAAAATATGTCTCACTCACCTCTACATTGCTTCTGCATCACCATGGGAAGTGCACCACATCTGGAGAGCTAGCAATGAAATCCTCTGCTGAGATCATGCCATGCTCTAGTTCCTTGCGCTGCTCTGAGAGCAATGAGAATGGTGTCTTTCTGCACAGACAGTATTTGTAAAACCCCAACACTTCTGAGACAGAGACAGAGGCTTGCTTTAACAGCCTTGTAGGACTCTGCGGCTATTATAGCTGACAGAGGGGATCTGCCACATAGTTTAAAATCAGAGCCATCACCCCTTTAATGATCTTCCCTCTGGAACTCAAGGATAGCTTGTTAGCACAGTAGTTCAAACTTCCCAGTATGACTGTGATGTCCGGGTAAGTGCTTTTCAGACTGCCTTTTAATCCTGGTAGGAGCAGAGCAGTCATTCAGCAGCTGGCTGGCCTAGCAGATGAATCCCCTCTTCTGTAGGCATCCCCTGCATGAGATCACAAATGCCTACATGGAAAAGGAAAACTCCTCATCAAAGGCTGTGGCCCAGGTAAGTGTGCATGACCTGTTTTATTTTTATCATGTCAGATTCAGGAAGAAATCTCCTTTGAAGGAAAGATATTTCTGCATCAAAAAACCTAACAGAAAAACACAAATGGGGAAAAAAATGTGGATCTCATCAATGTGTATAAATACCTGAATGAAAGGTGCAAATAAATTTGAGCTAGTCTCTTTTCAGTGGTGCCGAGTGACAGGACCAGAAGCAGTGGGCACAAACTGAAACACAGGAGACTCGCTCTGAACTTCAGGAAACATTTTTTCACTGTGAAGGCGATTGAGCAGGTTGCCCAGAGATGTGGTAGATGTCCATCCTTGGAGATATTCAAAAGCCATTTGGACATGGTCCTGGCAACTGGCTCTGAGTGGCTCTGCTGGATGAGGGGCATTGGACCAGATGACCTCCAGAGGTCCTTCCAACCTCAGCCAGTCTGTGATTCCATGACTGAGTGAGGGGATCTCTTCAGATCAGTCTGATGTGAGCATGCTCTTTACCCAGGTACTAGGAGCAGAGTCCACCACAGTGGATCATGGCACTGAAATGCCTTAGCCTGATACTGTGTTAGTAGTGGTGTTTACTCTTTTGCAGCTCCTCTCTTAGAGACATGAAAGCACATTAACAACTACCCACATTTAACAACCATGGAAAAATGAAGCACTGGAAAGTTGACACAGGTTCATCTAGACCTAAGACAGCTTCACAGGCCAATACACTAGCCAATACGACTTCATACATGAGGTGGTTTTGCAGTGCTGTCCTTGGGAACAAAGCAGCAATGCGTTACAGAATTTTCTCCCAGGAAAACTCTAAGACATCTTCCTTTTGCTTCTGCTCTTTATGCCTGGGGACAGTTTGACTGGTACCTAATAAAGGTGAGATTGCTGAAATCATGCCCCACTGGGATCTAACAAACCATGTAAAAGTAGAAGAGGAACAGAACTGGAAATGTCCCCAAACAATCAGCAGTAGTAACAACCTGTTACACTATTAAACTTGAAACACAAGCAAAGATTTGGTCGATTTTGTTTCAGAACTAAGTAACGCTGCGGTGTAAACCACAAGAAAAGCCAGCTTAAGTGTTTCCCTTCCACTATGTGGGGGAAATGTGCTCCAGATGGTCTATTGGTCTATTGGTAACAAACAGCAGTGTGATGGATGGGATGGATTTTGAAATGATGCCTCTAACTGATCTAAAAAATAAGTAATGATAAAATGTCCAGCAACTGTCTAGGTGGAAATAACAAATGGAACTTTATAATCCAGGCCTCAGAGATGACTGTGCATCATTTGGGGCAAATTTTTGGAGGCCAGAACCAAAACCAGCCCCTAATGTTGAATGATTCATTCCCTCAATGTACTGATAGACATAGCGGCAATATTCCAGTGCCTGTCTGGTCTAAATCCTACTCACTGTTTTGAGCACTCAGTAGTGGAAATGAAGAAGAGTAACATTACTGCAGATATAGTTTGCTGCCTGTGGAAGTCAACCTTGGCTCTGTAAGAGCTTTTGAGATGTTCTCCAGCAACAATAATCTACTCTTGAGGAAGAACACAGGCACTGAGAAGAACAGTGTAAAGCATCTAAAGACGTGGAGCTTCTGAAGCTGATCCAAAAGTGAATTTGGCCTCAGAGAACATGTTTCATGAGAAACCAATGCCATTTTGGAGGGGTCTTCTCCCTTCTGATGCCATTTCAGAGCTTGCTTGGAATTCCAGTGCCAGGGTCAACCTAGCTGGTGCATAACCAATTGCATGGCAAGACCCTATCTGAGTTTCTGTGTTCTCACTGTTGGTATTTACAGACTACTTTTAAGATAACCATGCCCCAGAGTTAGCAGAGGCTTTATGGCTAGAAGACATGGAGCGGTGTGGTGACTTTGGCTGAAGAAAAGCCCTCTTACTGCTGAGCTGACCACTGCAGTATGGATGTCCCATGTCTCCAGTGGTTTCTGTGATGACTGACCTCTGCTGCACTCATCTGAGTTATTCCTGCTTGTGGAGGTGCAGTGATAGTTTTTAGCAAGGTGAGAAACTTTTTGGTACTATAGCTATCACCTACTGATTTTGCTGTTAAAAAATGTTGGTTCCCCTGGGGGAATGCTGGAAAGACACACTTAGTGACATAAGGCACACACTTAGTGACATAAGGCAAAGTTTGTCTTGCCTAGCGTTTGCCAACGGACAGTCAATCTTCTCACGTGAGCTACTGTTAGCCTCTGGGCTTCTTTGTACACAGCACAGAGATAGTGACAGAAGATGATTCCTCTCAGCCAAAGACTTACTCCTGAAAACAGAGGAATTACTTCTCAGTCCTTGTCCTGGGCATTACTAGCCCCAGTGAAAACTGTGTGAGCTCCAACAGGCCTGCCATCTCCTCTTGCTAGCTAGGTTTGCTTGAAGAACTGCTTAGATTAGGGCAGAGAGTTTTCTCATATAGGTGGGAAGGAAGTTTCAGGCTGTCTCGGGGGCAGGGGGGGTGGGGCACGGAAATAATGGTCTGATTTTACTGTAAGAATATGTTCTCTGAATTGGGACCAGTGATGGTAAAAGGTTCTCTGCTCAGTAGTGAAATCCAGCTTCAGAGAAAGTGAACATGCAATCTGCAAGCAGCTCTGCACAATGCCTCACCTGAATGAAAAAGCATCCAGAATCCACAATGATTTTTTTAAAACAATTGTCACAGAAAGAGAGTGGTAGGCAGAGACAAGCAGCCTTCTGCCCTCAAGGACTTTGAAAGCAGCAGTTTTCTTCAGTTCCTTTGGAAAAAGACTCAGGAAAACTGGAGACATGCAGGGATCCACCTGCCTTCCACTACTCCAGTGCACAATGTGCTATGAACAGCTGAGAAAGTGCAATTGCCATTAGATTTCCAATAGCATTGGCCCATCTTCTTGCAGTGTGAAGGATGTGCCTTTAGAGGCAGGAACTAAATCACCTGGCAAACAAGGCATAACACAGTCAGATACCGAATGTAGCAGAATTTCTGTATGAAGGAACAGAAGTGTGTTCAAGACAGACTAAATTGATTTACTTTCCTGGATTTACTCTTGTTTTAAGCCAAGCAAAAACAGCTTTCTAAGACTGAATTGTCCTCATGTTTTTGTGTAATCGGTTTAAGAGGACATCTTAATGTAAGCTGAAGTTAGTCTGTTTGTGAGAAAAACATCAATATAGATTTGGATCAGGCAGTAATTCAGCAAAGATGATTTCAAGTGCAATATTTGCAGACAGAAGTGATCTATCACATCTTCTGAAACAGCTAGGGTAAAAGGCAAATGTTTAGGTGTGTAGGCCTTCGAGGCAGTTAGATGAATAAACATAGCCTGTTTACTGGAACATAAGAGGAAACTAGTACAGAGAGTTTCTGCATATTTCTTACTATCAGCTGTAACCAAAACATTTTCTCTCTTGTTGATATTGCAGTGAGTTTACTGTAGAAATAGTAAGCTATCATATAAACAGAGACAGGTCTTGGATCTAATCCTAAAGCTCCAAGGAAACTTTCCTATTCTTTCTGTCAGACTCCCCAGTTTTGAGGGCAGCTTGTCTCTGTTAGGTCCGTAAGAAAGTCTTAGTCCTAAACTCTTGCTTCTGCTTTCACCAAAACCGAATAATGCTTGTGACAGTGGTGGCTGACATAGATGTATCAGCATTCTTAATTGCAACACTTTACCTTGGGGCACTTTTCATCCTCACTCAGCATGGCTCCATAACCCTGGCCACCAAACCAGAGCATGGATCACAGAAACAGGTCCAGAAGTAGCATAGCTGCTTCAGCACAGTGCCACATGGACACACCACACAACCTGGTCTCTGCATATGCTGCAGTATTGAGCTTTGCAGCACTACCAGCCTTTGAACTAACTTTGTTATCTCAACACAACACTACATGTAATGGAATATTCTTACCACAGTGTATCAAGGACCCTAAACCCCTCTATCTTTCAAGCAAACTTGAACACCAGTGTGTCAAGCTGCATCCCTCAACTTTTCTGAAAACACAAACTGTAAAAATATGTTCTGATTTCTTTCACAGGATGTACTCTGTTGGTTAGAGCAAGGTGACCAGTCCCAAAAGGTGGTTAGACTGGACACATCAGGCAGTTTTCAAATAGTCATTGCATCGGCTTTTCACTACCTGCAATAAGACCTGCCTTTAGAAGCCAGAATAGGTAATAGGTATGTGAGGACAGACAGATGGGCTAAGTTATTGTGAAAATATTTCTGGAGACCAGACCCTGCTCTGGGGTGTGTGCAGGCACTGCCTTACTATTAGGAGACAAGGGGCAAACCCACACTGATTCTCCAACCCTACATTGCAAATTTTCTTGAAGGGGATCAGATGGAGCAGACCCATGGAAATTTGCTTGAGTCTGGCAAGAAAATAACCTCAGAATAGGTGCTGGGGAGTGAGAAGGGTGCATTAAATCCAGGAAAACTTGACCCCCCAGGCAGGAAGTGACAAGGGGTAACTGTGTCACCAGGAGTTATGGGGAGAATCCCAGGAAGCGGGGTGTAAAGTATCCGATTTCCTCTGCTAGGGTTTGGCCAAGGATTAACACCCCTCTTTGCTTAGGAAACATCCTGTGGTGCTTTTAATACCTGACAGGGCCCATGCTGCTGCTGTCTCATGCAAATGCTCCGAAAGAGCATTTCTAAGCAAGCAGCATGAATCAACACAGGCCCAGGCTCCACAGGAAAAACAAATAGCCAGCCCTCCAGCCTTTACTAAGTGTGTCTCTGTAATTTATGGGGGCCCAGGGGCACCTTCATGAGGAAGTTTGATCTCCTCCCTGTGTTTAGAGTTACAGCCTGCAGGCCATTTTTAGAACCGGTTGGAAGTTTGTCCTGTGCCAGCACCGGAAGAACATGTCCTGGCAAAACAGCCTCATCGCGGTCTCCATTACAGGAATATTAGCTGCACCTGATGAATGAGTGGTGATGAGTTTCCCTGCAGGATGGTTTTTAGCACAGCCCTGGAATTGTTACCGCTGAGTTAGCCCTTGTGTTTCTAACATCATCAACTTGCAGATGAATTTATCATGGGGGATGTGGGGGCACACAGTCATCTTTTGCTATTCTGACACGCCTAGGACTCACCATCAAAACCAGAGTAGTGGCATCTTCTCTACTCCCCTCCCAAGGCACTGGTCTCACTCTCTGTGCCCTACCTGCCACCCCCCATCAGAACTCTATCCTTTAAGTGATGATGTTTTTTAAAACTATCTTTTATGGAAAGGTTGACTTGATGTAAGCATATGGTAAGGAAAACCCCTCCCATAAATAACTGATGCTCCAGTATCCACTGTGTTTTAGTCAGTCTGCTGCTAAATCCTACCAGTGAGTAGTCACTTCAGGGGGCCCCACACAGCCACCCTGGGACTACAAGTGATTTTTCTGTGTGTGCAAGGCACTGAGCCCAAATTCACAAGTCCTGCCAGGCCTGAGTTGGCATTCTGGCAGTGCTGCCAGGCAGGACGAAGGAGCAAAGGTTGCGAGAAAGAAGTCCTTATTAGCAGAGCATCTTGGGGATGTGTTAAGTGCAAACAGGCAGAAAACTTCTTCTGTGCCAGACAGATCCAGGAAACCAATTGTGGGTGATGCAAAAGATAACAAGGCAAATGCAAAGACTGGCGGCACAGCAGATGCAACAAGGCTGCTGAACTGGTGTGCATAGCAGTCATGGGGTAAAACAAAGTCAAAAAACCCCAAAAAAGATGAACAAAGCCATGTTCTGGTGCCACAGATTTTGTGACATGCAGAAAAACTCTTGCACCTTAGTCCCAAACTGCAGGATGGGTATGTTGGACTGTTGTCCCTTTCCTCATCAGGAACTGAAATTCTGCTAGGGTGCATCCGCCTGCATTCTCATTCAGACAAAAGCTGTACACAGGCTGGAGTAGGGAACCATTCAGGCTGGTTCTCTACTCCAGCCTCTATATGGCTTTTAGAGGCCCAACTTTGCAGGACAGGTAATGAAAATGTTCAATATTAATGAGTTATTCACAGTCAAACATTTGGATAAACAGTGCAACCTCTTCCTGCCCTTACTTCCCCATCTATCTGATATTCTGACTTGAGAATGACCAGGATATATTCTACATTCAGCTGAAAATATTTTATTAAATTTTTAGATGGTTAGGGAATGTTATTGTCTTTGACGCCATTTCTTTCAAAACTCTTGCTATCTTTAGAACACAGGTTCTATATTGTTGATATTAAAACATTTTCTGTCTGCTTCAGTTGCCTGAATGCCACTCCATCTTGTTGCTGTATCTGTCCAGAGACAGCTATCTCATCTAGATCCTGATCATTCTTGCTTTGCTTTCATATTCCTTGACAATGGAAAGAGCCACAATCAAGAAGAGAGAAAAGGAAAGAAACATTCTCTAACTAGATTTGAAATGTTATCTGTAACTTTTCTTAATGCTCTATACTGAACTGTCTGGCATTTATAAATCAGTCATATAGGACCAGGAAGTTAGAGTCCAGAAAAAAAAATAGTACCTCCCTTATTCCTTCTAGTAGAACTGGGCAAGATTGCTTCCTGTGCTGAACCCAACTGGTTTTATTTGAGCATATGGCCTTCCTGCCTTTGTGCAGACCTTTGAGAGCTGGCTTACCATGGCACTGAATGCTTGGTACCAGTCTGCATGCTTTGCATGGAGTCTGCTATTGTCCTGTGATGTTGGCAGTTATTGAGCAGGAGCACCCAGGGGCAGACAGTTCATAATGTCTAATGATATTTGGGCACCTAGTGAGGCCTGAAGCCTGTTAAAGTGGTCTGAATCTCATGAACATGAATAAAGGGGTAAGAGACCAGCCTAGGAAAAGTACTGTCCTATCCTTTAGGATGTACCCAGAGAAATTATGATGCCATCTTCTGGTCAGTGTCTCTATGGATCAGAAGAGGAGGATGAGCAAAGAACAAAACATCCCAAGTCCCTTTATCTGCAGAGAAAGAAGACTGAAGTCAATGTTGAGTGCTCTTTAAAATCCACTTCAGTATCTTTTGCAGATCTTGTCTGTGCATGGGTATGAGCTTGGGCTGCAATCCTCTGCAGTCTGAGTCAGGAAAGTAGCTCTGACCCTTTGTGTGCAGTTTCAGGAAAGCAGATGAGGTAAGCCTGTGGGTGGGCTTCTGTCACTGATAAAAGCCAACCCAGTGGCCTGGGGACAATAAGGGAGTAGCAGCCAGCTTGACTACTTCTCAGCTGTGGAGATGAAGAGGCCTGGGATATTCATGGAATTCCTGCTTTGCACCTTACATTTTCCATCTATGGGATAAGTGTTCTGCTTCTGCCTCACATGTTAGAATTTGGCTTTTCCATCCAGAATCTCACCATGAAGTGTGAAAGCTCATGGCTCATCCTAGCAAATGCCTCTGAGGATTAGGAAATGAGGCTTTGGTTAAAAGTAGACATGTCACCTAGGTAGGAGCCCTGTCCAACATTGCAAGGAAGAGAAACAAGGTGGAGTAGCTTTAGTGTATGGGCCTGGGGTCCAGGGAAGAATGGGCCAGATTGCTGGTGGTTTGATACCAGGTCCTTGCTTGCTAATGGCATAGTACAGGTGGCTCAGTACCAGGTTTTTCACCATCACATGATGGGGAGATATCCTTTGGGAAGAACTGTCTCCTGAGGAACTTCCCTCCTAAATGGTTTTACACATATTGAGTATTAACCACAGAACAATGGAGAGTTCAGCTTCCTTTGATTGTTTTGGTTTGGGTTTACTTTCTGCACAACAGAGCATTTGACTAGACCTCAGCCTCAAAGGGGAGATCTGGGTCAGCTGTGGCACTGTCCATCTGCTTCAAGTTAAGCATGCATCCAAGAACTCTCCTGGTCTGAAGCTTGAACATGCTCCTGCTATTTTTATGTCCATGGCAACTCACTTACTTGATAGACACCACAATGATGAAAATATTTGTTTTATGTCATCATAGTGAGCACAGAGGAGGTAATTGGGCCTCTGTAGCACATCTTTAACACAGGATTTAGGGAGTAATCCTGTGATCACTGAAGTACTGGACTTCACTTTCCACTCTCAGTGGAAACAGTACAAATCAGATCCAGACTGTCTAAGAAAGTTACACAGCATTTCCAGCAGAAATGGTCACCCTACCTGATAAGGGTTGGACATTCTTCCAGCTCCTTGAGATTACTGATTCTGCAAAGCTAGGTACAATAGTCATGGCTAAAGGGCAGTTATTAGCCCCCCTCCCCACCCCAAAGTGCTGTTTCAGCAAAGAAATTCAGCATTAAAAATTGTCAAGCTAGAGTTGTGCCATTTCTTGGGACAAGCAGAAAGCACTTGATAAGAATCTTGATATCTTGATAATCTTGATAAGAAACTCCAGTAATTTTCCTTGATATTTTCCTCAAGAAAATTCCCAGTTGACTGAAAGCCAGGCAAGTGCCAACTAAAACAATATTACCAATGAAAAGAGAGTTAGAATAGAAACTTAATTTCAGCTCTTCTACACTGATGGGCTGACAAGAAAGAAGAATCTCTACAGTGGAGTAAAGCATGATCACTGACAGGCTCATATCCAGCTATGTGGTCTCTTGAGAGAGCATAAGGCTAATCCAAAATTGTATGAAACATTTTCAGTATGCTGTTTCTTTAATTTTCCTGGGACATTTTGCAGTGAGTGAAGCAAACTGTCTATGTAAATCATCGCAGGATCTGAGCTTTAAATGCCTTGAGACAGGGATGGTCATTTGCTGTGCACATCTGTATAGCAAATAACCCAGCAGGATAACCAGTGGATTGCTGCTGTGCAAGGACACATTCAAGTGCTTCTCAGAAGTCAGGTCTGAATGGGTTGGTACATGCACAGCAGTTCTGTGGTGCCACAAATGCCTGACCTGAATTCCACCATCCTGAGCAAAAATTATGTCCCACCAAAGTCAGAATCAAAACTATGCGGTTTCCCTTGTGCTGGGGCTTCACTTTCATGATGCACTCTGTGGGTCTGTTTCTGCCTTAGTAACTTCAGGAAGATGTTCACCACGTATTTATCTGTTTTTACAAAAAAAGGCACTGTTAAGACAACATTTGGTAAGAAGTTAGACTGTTGCCTACACTGTCTTAAACCGACAGCTTTGCTAATGATTTTTTAGAACTAGATAGAGAACTTGGACAAAATAGGTGTTTTCTCTTGGAAAATTCATCCCCTCTTGATTGAAATCTTTAATTACAGCTGCTAAAAAATCAGGATAGCTTTTCTCCCCCAAAGACGTCCTGAAAAAAAACATGCCAATTTAATGGATAAGCTGAATTCAATGCATTTCTACCTGTTTGAGATTTTCTTCAGTTGTTCCCCAGTGAAGTTGTCCTGATATTTCCTGGAGGACATCAGAAATCTACCTGTGTAAACTGAAGGTTTTATACATTGTGGATCCCCCCTGGGTGGCTCAGACTTTCCATCTGCTTCCCAGATGGATGCCTATGTGCACAGGACCAGAACGAACCTGAGTTTCCAGAACTGATTGCTTCTACATCTTTCCTCCAACCCAGTGAAGGGCTTGAGAAGGAAGTAGGAAGAGAAGAGGGACTGTTACATCCCTCCTTCCCAATGCCTAAGCAGCTGTTCTTCAGCCAGTGGGGTTGAGGGCCATGTATAGGTTAGCAATGGGGCTACAGTTCCCAGAGGGAGAGAAGAACTAGCCTTCAGGGACCTCCATTTCCTTTCCAGCCCTGCAGAGCAGGTTTGGCCAACGTGCTTACTGTCCAGCATGTGATTTCATGACACAGCCACGCTCAATGGAGAGGAGCACCAAAGCATCAGGTGAGAGGGTGAGCCATGGCTGATCAGGATGGAACATCCCTTTTGGTGGAGAAAATCAGCTAATTTCACTCAGACTACTTGAGCTTTCACCATGGACCTGTGGTCTGTTTCTGCTTCTCCAGTTGCAGTATGATGACAATGCAAAAACACCTCAAAATACAATATTTTCTATCTGCATAAGACATGGGGTCCCTATTTACTGAATTTAATAAAATAATGTTAATTGTATTTATTCTGAGAAATTTGACATTTTTTCCTCCTAACATTATGAATTAATAGCTGAAAAATTCACACTATTTTTACTATTTTGTTTATTCTCACCTTTTAAACGGTTTGGGATTTGATTGCACTTTTATAAAAAATACTTTCAGATTGGAGAAAGTTTGTAAGATCACAGAATCACAGAATCATCTAGGTTGGAAAAGACCTTGAAGATCATCCAGTCCAACCATTAACCTAACACTGACAGTTCCCAACTACACCATATCCCTAAGTGCTATGTCAACCCGACTTTTAAATACCTCCGGGGATGGGGACTCCACCACCTCCCTGGGCAGCCCATTCCAACGTCTAACAACTGTTCTGTAAAGAAATGCTTCTTAATATCTAGTCTAAACCTTCCCTGGTGCAATTTGAGGCCATTACCTCTTGTCCTATGGCTTGTTACTTCGTTAAAGAGACTCATCCCCAGCTCTCTGCAACCTCCTTTCAGGTAGTTGTAGAGGGCGATGAGGTGTCCCCTCAGCCTCCTCTTCTCCACACTAAACAACCCCAGTTCCCTCAGCCGCTCCTCATACGACATGTGCTCCAGACCCTTCACCAGCTTCGTTGCCCTTCTCTGGACACGCTCGAGTCATTCAATGTCCTTTTTGTAGTGAGGGGCCCAAAACTGAACACAGTCATCGAGGTGCGGCCTCACCAGTGCCGAGTACAGGGGCAAGATCCCTTCCCTGTCCCTGCTGGCCACGCTATTTCTGATACAAGCCAGGATGCCATTGGCCTTCTTGGCCACCTGGGCACACTGCTGGCTCATGTTCAGCCAGCTGTCAATCAACACCCCCAGGTCCCTGTCTGACTGGCAGCTCTCCAGCCACTCCTCCCCAAGCCTGTAGTGCTGCTGGGGGTTGTTGTGGCCCAAGTGCAGCACCCGGCATTTGGCCTTATTGAAACTCCTACAGTTGGCCTTAGCCCATCACTCCAGCCTGTCCAGGTCTCTCTGCAGAGCCTCCCTACCCTCGAGCAGATCAACACTCCCACCCAACTTGGTGTCATCTGCAAACTTACTGAGGGTACACTCAATCCCCTCGTCTAGGTCATCAATAAAGATGTTAAACAGGAGTGGCCCCAAAACCGAGCCCTGGGGGACACCACTCGTGACCGGCCGCCAGTTGGATTTAACTCCGTTCACCACAACTCTTTGGGCCCGGCCATCCAGCCAGTTTTTTAGACAGCGAAGCTTGTGCCCATCCAAGCCGCAAGCAGTCAGTTTTGCCAGGAGAATGCTGTGGGAAACGGTGTCAAAGGCCTTACTGAAGTCAAGGTAAACGACATCCACAGCCTTTCCCTCATCCAATAAGCAGGTTACCCTGTTGTAGAAGGAGATCAGGTTTGTCAAGCGGGACCTGCCTCTCATAAACCCATGATGATTAGGCCTGATCATCTGGTTGTTGTGCTAGTTTAGTCCCTGCCGGGGTCTGAGACCACATGGCCGCTGCCCATCCCCCACAAAGAGAATGAAATACAAAGCCCCAGGGCTGAGATAAGGAGAGGTTTAATACAACAGCGACAAAACAAACAACAACAAGAATAACAGTAATAACAATGAACAGAGCAAAATATCTACCAATATAGCAGTGAGAGCAGAGGAATCACTTAACACACGCGATAACCGACTCTCCCGTGCTGCCGCTCTATGGCGCCAGGACATGACATCAGCATGGTATATGAATAACCCAATTAGAGCTTTCCCCCCACTGCTGGGGAAACTTAATCCTATCCTAGCTGAACCAGGACATAATCCACCCCTTTATTCTATACCATCTGCGTCACGTCCAGCTGCCACTTAGCAATTACCAATAACAAAGAAAAATTAATAAAAACACAGTATAATTCACGGTGTGTTTTCACCCAAAATCAAGTCCCCTTGTGGTACGCATCGGACCTCTCCATCCTTCTGCATCACCCACCAGGTACACCCAGGTCCTTGAGAAAAAGCAATCCTGTGGATGGGTTTGCCTTTGCCCAGCGCAGCACTAACCCAGACCATTTTTCCCAGCACATCCCTCATGCACACCACAGGGACTTTATCCCCGTCTACAACACGTGGAAGTTTTGACTGAGCTGGGCCAGCTCAATTGGCAGATCCTCTTGTGTTCACTAACCAAGTGGCCTTTGTCAGATGTGTGTCCCAGTGTTTGAAGGTTCCACCCCCCATTGCTCTCAATGTAGTTTTTAACAGTCCATTGTAGCGCTCGATCTTCCCAGAGGCTGGTGCGTGGTAGGGGATGTGGTAGACCCACTCGATGCCGTGTTCTTCTGCCCAGGCATCTATGAGGTTATTTCGGAAGTGAGTCCCATTGTCCAACTCAATCATCTCTGGGGTGCCATGTCGCCACAGAACTCCGTCTTCAAGGCCCAGGATGGTATTCCAGGTGGTGGCGAGTGACACTGGATAAGTTTCGAGACATCCAGTGGTTGCTTCCACTATTGTGAGCACGTGGCGCTTGCCTTGGCGGGTCTGTGGCAGTGTGATGTAGTCGATCTGCCAGGCCTCTACATATTTATATTTCAGCCATCGATCTTCATTCCGCTGGGGCTTCACCCATTTAGCTTGTTTGATTGCAGCACACGTCTCACATCTGTGGATGATCTCTGCGATGGCGTCAATGGTGAGGTCCACCCCTCAATCTCAAGCCCACCTGTATGTTGCATCTCTGCCTCGGTGGCCCAAGGTCTTATGGGCCCACCGGGCTATGAACAGTTCACCTTTACGCTGCCAGTCCAAGTCCACCTGAGCCACTTCGATCTTAGCAGCCTGGTCCGCCTGCTGGTTGTGTTGATGTTCATCAGTGGCCCGACTCTTGGGTATATGGGCGTCCACATGGTGCACCTTCACAACGAGATTCTCCACTTGGTCTGCCATACTTCAGTGGCCCAGACAGGTCTGCCCTTGCGTTGCCAGTTCCTCTGTTTCCATTGCTGCAACCACATCCACAGGGCACTTGCCACCACCCACAAGTCAGTGTAGAGATAGAGCCTTGGGCACTTTTCTCGCTCAGCAGTCTCCAAGGCCAATTGGGTGGCTTTCACCTCTGTGAACTGGCTCAATTCACCTTGTCCTTCAACAGTTTCAGTGGTTTGTCGTGTGGGATACCACACATCAGCATTCCATGTTTCCCCACAATGAGACAAGACCCATCAGTGAACAGGGCATACCACTTCTCCTCCTCTGGCAGCTCGTTATATGGTGGGGCCTCCTCAGCACGTTTCACCTCCTGTTCTGGTGACATCCCAGAATCTTTTCTCTCTGGCCAGTTTATGATCACTTCCACTAATCCTGGGCGGTGGAGGTTCCCTATTCGAGCCCGTTGTGTTATCAACGCAACCCATTTACTCCACGTGGCATCTGTTGCATGATGTGTAGAGGGAGCCTTTCCTTTGAACATCCATCCCAGCACCGACAGTCGGGGTGCCAGGAGGAGCTGTGTCTCAGTGCCGACCACTTCTGAGGCAGCTCGAATTCCTTCGTACGCTGCCAGTATCTCCTTCTCAGTCAGTGTATAGTTAGCTTCAGAGCCTTTGTATTCCCGGCTCCAAAAGCCTAGAGGTTGGCTTCGGGCTTCCCCAGGTGCTCTGCCAAAGGCTCCAGGAAGGGCCGTTGTCCCCAGCTGCGGTGTAGAGCACGTTCTTAATCTCCTGCCCTGTCTGGACCGGCCCGAGGGCCACTGCCTGGGTAATCTCCTGCTTAATTTGTTCAAAGGCTTGCTGTTGCTCTGGGCCCCATTTAAAATCATTCTTCTTGCGGGTTACATGGTAGAGAGGGCTCACAATCAGGCTGTAGTTTGGGATGTGCATCCTCCAGAACCCCACAGCGTCCAGGAAAGACTGAGTCTCCTTTTTAGTGGTTGGTGGGGCCATGGCTGTTATCTTGTTTATTACCTCCATTGGGATGTGGTGACGCCCATCTTGCCATTTTATTCCTAGGAACTGAATCTCCCTTCCCGGCCCCTTAACTGTCTGTCACTTGATGGCAAAACCAGCCTTCAGGAGGATTTCAATTATCTTCTTTCCTTTCTCAAAGACTTCCTCAGCTGTGTCCCCCCATACAATGATATCATCAATGAACTACAGGTGTTCTGGAGCCCCACCTTTCTCCAGTGCAGTATGGACCAGTCTATGGCAAATGGTGGAGCTGTGTTTCCACCCCTGGGGCAATCGATTCCAGGTGTACTGGATCCCCCTCCAAGTGAATGCAAACTGTGGCCTGCACTCTGGTGCTATTGGGATGGAGAAGAACGCATTAGTGATGTCAGTTGTGGCATACCACTTGGCTGCCTTCGACTCCAGCTCATTCTGGAGCTCTAGCATGTCCGGCAATGCAGCACTCATCGCTGGCGTAACTTCATTCAGGCCACGGTAGTCCACGGTCAGTCTCCATTCGCCATTAGACTTTCTCACTGGCCATATAGGGCTGTTGAAAGGTGAGTGAGTGAGTCTTGCTGATCACCTTCTGGCTTTCTAGTCGACGGATCAGCTGATGGATGGGGACCAGGGAATCTCGGTTAGTGCAGTACTGCTGCCGGTGCACCGTCTTGGTAGCAATTGGCACTCGCTGCTATTCAACCTTAAGCGACCCCACCACTGAGGGGTCCTCTGAGAGGCCAGGTGAGGTGGACAATTGCTCAACCTCCTCCAGGGCAGCTATACCAAAGTCCCACCGGTACCCTCTTCGGTCTTTAAAGTACCCTCTCCTGAGGTAATCTATACCTAGGATGCACGGGGCATCCGGGCCAGTCACAATGGGGTGCTTATGCCAGTCCTTCCCAGTTAAGCTTACTTCAGCTTCTAAGAGGGTCAGCTGTTGGGATCCCCCTGTCACTCCAGAGATGCAGATGGGTTTGACCCCACTGTGGCTTGATGGCATCAGGGTGCACTGTGCGCCAGTGTCTACCAAAGCCTTATATTCTTGTGGGTCTGATGTGCCAGGCCATCGGATCCACACCGTCCAGTAAATCCGATTATCCCTTTCCTCCACCCGGCTGGAGGCAGGGCCCATCTAATCCTGCTCACCATCACTCGCTTGATCTAAGAATGACTCCTGCAAGAATGACTTCCTGGTCCCTTCAAGAGGGTCAAGCATAGCGTTGGCCATTCTATTCTGTCTGGGGGATTTCCAACTGGACACTGGATCTGTGTCTCTCTTGGAAGACTCCCCTTTCATGGTGGACTTCCCTTTCAGCTGCTGTACTCGTGCAGCTAGGGCGGAAGTGGGCTGTCCATGACACGTCCTCATGTTTTCCCCATGGTCGCTGAGGAAGAATCACAGGGTGCCCCGTGTTGTGTACCTTCTACTACCCTTCTCTTGGGTGGGGAAGCGCTTGCTTCTAATAGCTGAGACATCGGCCCATGCAGGTGGAACGTAGGACATGTCCTCTTCCATTTTCTGGAGCCTCTGAGACAGTTCCTCTACAGCTGAAACCCAGGCATGTTGGGAGGAAGGGAGATTTCCCTCATATTGACGGAGCTGGATAATCACTTCATCCACTGTCTGAGTCTGGGTGTCTCGCCACCAGGATGCTACTGCTAATGCTTTGGAATGTGCCTCTGGTCCACTTTGCAGGAACTTCCGCCACATCAACGGTGTGCAAGGGCCTGATCTGGATCCATTGGTGATCGCTCTTCATTCAGATCACCATAGACCATTTCTAACACAGCCAATTCCCTGAGGTTTTGAATGCCTTTCTCCATGTTGGTCCACTTGCCTAACTGACATAGAACATCATCCTTGTAGGGGTACCTCTCCCTCACAGTGAGCAGGAGTCGCCTCCAAAGGCTGAGGGTTTGAGCCTGTTTCCCTATTGCCTTGTCAATACCAGCCTGCCTGTCTAAAGGTCCCACCTGCTTGGCCTCTCTTCCCTCTAATTGAAAACCAGCATCAGAGTAACCAGGTGCAAATTTACTCGCCTGGAATGCGGCTGAAATCCTTCCGCATATCTTGCAACTCTCTGAGGGATAGAGATTGGATGATTACCTCCGGCTCTTCCTCCTGCTCTCGCAATGGGCCTGGTTCATCATCACCCTGTACACTGCGAGGGGATTTTTTGGTATATTTGGTTTTCCGTATCGGGGCAACTGATATTGGTACTGCTTGTCCCTCTGGCCCAGCTGCTGTGCTGGTGGAGGCGACTGGTACTGGCACTGCCTGTCCCCCTGGCCCAGCTGCTGTACCAGTAAGCTCACATTCAGATCCTGCAGCCCCTTCTCCCCCTTGAGGGCAGTGAACAGTGTTAAAGATGACACGGTAGGCATGGGCAAGCCCCCAGCACATCGCAGCAAGTTGTGTCTCCCGGGGTTTTTCAGATTGGCAACACACCTTTTCCAAATACTCCACCAGTTTATCAGGACTCTGCACTTGTTCGGGAGTGAAATCCCAAAGCATTGGGGGTGACCACTGACTCAGGCACTTGCCCATCTTTTCCCACACACCTTGCCATTTATAACTCTCTGCCCTCAGGGCAGGTTTCCAGGTGGTGCCATTATTGGAGAAATACCGCATGGCCCAAAACAAGATCTGGCAGACATTTAGAAAGCACAGTGCTACAAGCACACTGCCCAGGATGCTCCAGGGATAGCTGAAACTCTCAAAAACCGAGAGGATCTCTTCCCCTGGCTCACCCATAGAGGGGGTGAGACCCCTAACAAAAGCCCAGGCAGCAAACAGGTACTGGTTCACCCCCACAAGCAGTGATGCAAGCCCATTATAAGCAGTCAGTAGCCAGTACAGCAAAACAAGACCCTTGACACATTTTCCATCAAGAACAAACACCAGCACCAGGAACACACAGTGGATATAAGGATTAATCCAGCCCCACCACGCAAGCAAATTGGCCAGCATTGCAAACATTTCTTATCAAGCAATACAAATAAGAACAGAAAAAAAAAATTACACCTAATACACCTTCTCCTTTTGTCCTTATTTCAGCCCTCTCGTTGCCCCACATTGGGCGCCAAAAGTTGTGGTGGTTTAGTCCCCGCTGGGGTCTGAGACGACGCGGCCTCTGCCCCTCCCCCACAAAGGGAGTGAAATACAAAGCCCCGGGGCTGAGATAAGGAGAGGTTTAATACAACAGTGCAACAGCAACACAGCAAACAACAACAATAACAATAAGAATAACAGTAATAACAATGAACAGAGCAAAATATCTACCAATATAGCAGTGAGAGCAGAGGAATCACTTAACACACGCGATAACTGCCTGTCCCATGCTGCCACGCTTTGGTGCCAGGACGTGACGTCAGCATGGTATTGAATAACCCGACTAGAGCTTCCCCCCCACTGCTGGGGAAACTTAACCCTATCCTAGCTGAACCAGGACAGTTGTCCATTATATGACTTGTAATGGCACTCGAGATGACCTGCTCCATGACCTTCCCTGGCACTGAGTTCAGACCAAGGTCTATAATTTCCTGTATCCTCCTTTCTGCCTCTCTTGTAGATGGGTGTCACATTTGCCACCCTCCAGTCCAGTGGGACCTCCCCAGTTAGCCATGACTTCAGGTAGATCACGGAAAGCAGCTTGGTGAGCACATCTGCCAACTCTTTCAGCACCCTTGGGTGTAACCCATCTGGTCCCACAGACTTGTGTGCATCCAAGTGGTGTAGCAGGTTTCTGACCACCTCCTCTTCAATTGTGCTGTCCTCAATCTACTTCCCCTCCCCATCTCCCAGCTCATGAGGCTGGGTGTCCAGGGATCAGCCAGTTCCACTGCTAAAGGCTGAGGCAAAGTAGGCATTGAGCACCTCAGCCTTTTCCTCATCCTTAGTTACAATGTTTCCCTCTGCATCTAGTAGGGGAGGGAGATTTTCCCTAATCCTCCTTTTACTGTTAATGAATTTACAGAAACATTTTTTATTATCCTTAATAGCTGTAGCCAGGTTGAGCTCTAGCTGCGCTTTGGCTCTCCTAATGCTCTCCCTGCATAACTTCACTACATCTTTATAGTCTTCATGAGAGACCTGCCCCCTCTTCCAAAGGTCATAGATTCTCCTTTTGTTCTTGAGATCCAGCCAAAGGTCCCTGTTTAGCCAGGCCGGTCTCCTTCCCCGCCTGCTTATTTTTCGGCACACGGGAACAGCCTGCTCCTGTGCCTTTAAGACTTCTCTCTTGAAGTATGTCCAGCCTTCCTGGACTCCCATATTGTTCAAGGCAGATCTCCCAAGGGATTTTGTCAATCAGTCTTTTGAACAGGTCAAAGTTAGCCCTCCAAAAGTCTAAGGTGGCAGTTTTACTAACCCCTCTCTTTGTTTCTCGAAGGATCGAAAACTCAATCATCTGACGATCACTGCACCCTAGACAGCCTCCAACCTTTACTTCCCACACAAGCTCTTCCCTGTTCACAAGAAGCAGGTCCAGGAGGGCACATTCCCTGGTCGGCTCACTCACCAGCTGTGTGAGGAAGTTATCCTCCACACATTCCAGGAACCTCCTGGATTGTTCCCTCTCTGCTGTGTTGTGATCCCAGCAGATACCCGGGAGGTTAAAGTCCCCCACAAGAACAACGGCAAGTGACCATGAGATTTCTCCCAACTGTTTATATAAGGCTTCATCCACCTCACTGCTTTGGTTGGGAGGTCTATAGCAGACTCCAACAGCAAGATCTGCTTTATTGGCCCTTAACCTAATCCAAACACTCTCAACCCCGTTATCACTATACTTGATTTCTGAGCTCTCACAGCATTCTCTAACATACAGGGCCACTCCACCACCTCTCCTTCCCTGTCTATCCCTCCTGAAGAGCTTGTAGCCATCGATTGCAGCACTCCAGTCGTGTGAGGCATCCCACCACCTTTCTGTTATAGCTACTATGTCATAGTTCTCGTGCTGCATCATGGTTTCAAGCTCCCCCTGTTTGTTGCTCATACTGCGTGCATTGGTATAGATGCACTTGAGATGAGCTAATGAATCCAACACCTTGTTGTTAGTGTGGGCCCCATTCCCTACCAGACCCTTCTCAGGTGCTTCCACAGTCCCTAAACATCTTTCCCTTCTCCCAAATTAAGTGGCAGAGGGAGAACCCTCACCAGTCCACCATCCTTCAAGCTTTGGCATGCTTCCCTTGAGCTTATTCCTGACAGGCCCAGTTATCTTCCCAACCCCTCATATCTAGTTTAAAGCCCTGTCAATAAGCCCTGCCAACTTCTGCCCCAGAATCCTTTCCCCCCTCTGGGACAGCTGCATCCCAACTGTCTCATTTGTCACCAGCAGACCAGGTGCCTTAAAAACCTTGCCATGAGCAAAGAACCCAAAATTCCAACGGTGGCACCAGTCTCTGAGCCGTGTGTTAATCAGATATGTTTTCCACCCTCTCTCAGTGGTTTTCCCTTCCACTTGTGAGATTGATGAAAACACAGCCTGAGCTCCCGAGCCTTCAATTAGCCACCCCAGTGCCTTGAAGTCCTTTTTGAGTCACTTAAGACTTCTACCACCTCATCATTACCTGCCTGGATAACCAACAAGGGGTAGCAATCAGAGGGCCACACCAGAGCAGTGACCTTCCTTTTAATATCTCTGACCCTAGCACCAGGGAGGCATCAGACCTCTCTAAGGTATGGGTCTGGTCAACATATGGGCCCCTCCGTACCCCTCAGAACAGAGTCACCCACTACAATTACTCTCCTTTTCTTCTTACTTGAAGAAGTCGCAAGTCTTGGGGCTGAGGGACAAGCTGTGGATGACTCACTAGATGGGTCCTCGTTTCCATCTTCATTCGGCTGGCCGTCTAATTCCAAAGCCTCATACCTATTGTATAATGACAGCTGGGAAGGTGAGGGGGGTTGAGAAGGTTTTCGCTTGCCTTTCCGAGGAACGACCTGACTCCATTCCCCCCTGTCCCCCACATCCCCTCCTTCTGCCTGGTGAGAGGAGGGGAGGGAGTCAAGACGTCCTTTAACTCTTTCCAGCCTGTCTTCAAATGAAAAAAAAGTGCTGGGGCCTAGTGCAATTCAGAGCTCCTGTTCTGGTCATGTACTTTCTCTTTACCTCCTTTCAATGACTAAGAGATTTATTTTTGTTTAGCTTTCTCTCTCCATTCAAATTGAGATTACTGTTATTAAGACATATTTAGAGAACAGAATTCCACTCTTTATTTTTGGCTTCTGGCTGACTGTGCTTGATAACTACATGTAACCACTTAACTTTGTAATATATTCCCCATATTTCCCTTTCAGTTGACCTAACACTTTCATACAGTAACACACTACAAAGTTCACTAACCTTTTTTATCTAGAGGCTTAATTGGGCCTCTGTGTTCCTGAATCTCTGAAGTCTACATAAATCCTTCTAAGCAAACTTCCTTTCAAATGCAGATAAAGTTCAGTACTTTTTCTCAACTTGATGAAGAAAGCTTCTTTGCCTCCTTTATTATCTGCTTTATGATATCTGTTTTATAATTTTAAATGGTAAGAAATCCTCATACTTAATTTGCATGGTGTTTAAAATCTATGTTGAATTCAAAACCAGCCGAATCATGTTCAACAGTGGATGAATCACAGCTGACCTGCCTCTTAACAGAGCGTGAATATAATTCTGTCCTGAAGTCTGTGCAAATCTCCTTTGTGGCAGCTTCTTTCACTCAAGTCTCACTGTGTTTGGCTGTATGAGGTGGCTTTCCTTCCCATTGTAGGATAATGTTCGATAGCAAAGGCATATGCAAAAGCTGGAGGTCTGTCAGGAGTGCGTGCACTGTATGCGCACTGCACTACATGTACACATGGATGCATGCCATCTAAATTAATGAGTGCAGGAGTTTTAGACTGTGATCTTCTGCAGATCTGTCAGCAGTTACACCCACTTGAGGAGACTTATGCCTCTGACAGCCTCTCAGCTATTTAAATATAACTGCTCCTATGGCTTGGGAAACTGACTCAAGTTAAACATCAGCTGAGAAAAAAAAAAAAAGTAGCTCCTTTTACACACAGCCCAGGTCACTACTTGGCCCCCACCTATAGGCACACCTAAAAGCGTGGGACTTGAGTGTGAGCAACTGCCTGTGCATGACAACTTTTTAAACTAGCTGCTTAAACTCTGCTGTTGTAAGAGACGTGGCTTTGGAGACTGCCCCCTCAGTTATGTTGAATTAACTTCCAACCAGATAACTCAGGTCACAGACTCTCTGCAGTCTAAGGCCCTGATTCAGAAAAGCATTTAAGTGTGTGCTTCAGTTTACCCATTCTGTGCAATATACACAAGCACATGCTTAGCCTTAAGCACATGTTGAAGTCTTATTGAAATAATTTTGCAAGGGACTGGGACTGGGATAAACAAATCCCAGTTACTCTACAGAGAGAACTTTATTAAATAAAAATGTTGGTTTCATCTCTTAGGTTTCTGTTAATAGGTCTAATAGTCTAAGATGTGGCTTTCTACTGAACTGTTGTGGTGAAAGTATAAATTACTTTGAAAGTCTCTATAAAGCATTCCCTTTATCTGTCCTTGTTCCCTATTTTCCATTAGCAATTCACCACAAAGAATGCATTTCGCACCAATTCAAAAATAAAGCCAAGCAGCATTCATTGCCTGTATGTCTGTAAGCTGCATGTTTCAGAATGTATTTTTTTACTTAAGAACAAAAAGCAACTAAAAATGGTCCCACAGAATGTGCCTAATCAGTCTGGCAGCACACCTCTGTGCCATGAAAGATTTATTCTTATTCTCTGTAGCTTGATCTAGGTATTGTATGAATGCTATTTGGCTTCCATGCCCAGAAATACATATCATCAAATGTGGGTCTGGTTTACTGCATTCCAGGGCAGAAAAATGTTGTTGCTATGTTTTACACCTGGTTGCTAAGAGTGATGTTTGTTTGGATAAGCTGCTTAACTGTCTCTGACTGGTGAGCAAACTCACTATTTGAAATGTCAGTGACAAATCAGGGATTTTTTTAAAAAGATGATAAGGAAAGATGTCCCATCCTCACTTCTTGCTCTGGTAGGTATAGGAATATCTGGAGTGCTGGCAGATTACACGTAGTATTTTCCCCTTCTGTAAAAAAAGGAATAATAACTAAAATAGCTAGGGAGTATAATTTCTATATATTGGATAAATGCCATATTCCTTGTCAGATAATGCTTTTTGTTCTAAATGGTTGGCATAACCTCACAAAAGAAAATGCATTTCATATATTACCAGTATCATTCTCCTCATTAAAATCCACAGTACTCAGAAACATAGTAGTGTACATACAGAAGGCAAGACAATGAAGGTTTTTGGCTCTGTCTACCTTCTTCTTCAGGCAGTTACTTTGCACCACAAAACTAAGCTCTCCCAGCAAAAATAAAGAATGGCACCTTTGCTTTCTCCGAGTTGGTGGGAAGTTGCCATTGACTCTAAACCAGAATTTAACCTTAGGGACAGAGATTTGGATCTCTGGGATTGAAAAAGATTCAATTAAAAGTAAGGATAGGGTAAAGCTAAAGAAACAATGAGTCTGCAAAGAGCCCAAAACAGTTGGTCTGCAGCTTGTCTGTTGCTTTGTGCATGGTATTTTTCACACACACAGTTTCAGAAGGAATGGTTAACATTACAAAGAAATTATAGTAGTCTTTTAAGACTATCATTGTGCAGCCAGTGGGTAGGTCAGGTCCACTAGCTATTAAAAAAAAAAAAAAGACAGAGGCATCCCCATTCATCCCCACAGGACAGTGAGCATAACTGGGACTACTGAAGTAGAAATGGTAAAAATACTATTATTGACTGCTGAGAAAAGATGGAGATACATTCATTGTGGAGAAAGGTCTGCGTTAAGAGCAACACCTTATTCTGCTGGTGAAACAAATTCATAGAGTGGTGTAACTTTTTCTCCTTCATTTGACCTCTGTTGTCTTTTTATTTATGGCCTCAACAGATTTGGCTTCTTCTGTGTTTGGAAGTCCTTAATCAAAACAACTGGGGATGGTGCAGGAGGGAATGTACCATACAATAGCACCATACACCATGGTGGGCAGTGGAGAGTTACTATTCTAACTTTTAAGGTTTTAACTCAAGCTCTAAAAGTGCTAAAAGTTTTGCTATATGTGAATTGAACATGCCATATTAAAACTATCAGGAAGATCCTATTATGAAAATTTTGAGCTATGAAATTTCATTCTTTTAATTTGCACCAGACTGGCTTTGCTCAATATTTTTAAGACTGTGATTACAGCAGTAGGTACTTTTGTGATGTTTGAAATACGTCTTCTCAGCAAATACGGCTGAATTTTACAATTAAAGATGGTGATACATTCTTCAGTGCATTTTTGATCTTAAAATTGTTTGTGCAAAGTACACTGGACACACAGTTTTGGCACAGGCGTCCATAAAGAATAGAACGAGTCAAAATTGTTCCTTAGTCTGAAGTTGACGGACCATGGACTTTCGAAGAATCACAATATTGAATTTTATATTCACTTGATGTTCACTTCAGGAGAGCAGCAGGCTGGGCAGAGACCGGTAGGCAGGGCAGGGGGCAGGCATGAGCAGGGAAGCAGAGGCAGGCGGCGCAGGGCCGGGGCAGCGGCGCTCCCTCCGGGCCCCGGGCGCGGCGAGGGTCGCCGCCACCCCAACTCCCCGGGGCCAGGCCGAGGTCTCATCGCTATGCGCGGCGCCCGCCGGTCCCGCCGCTGTCTGCCTCAGCCAGGCGGCGGCGGGGCCCGGGACCCCCCCGCTGCCGCCCCATCGCCCGCCCCCGGTGCGGTGGGCCCCACGCCCTCCCCTTCCTCCACCCGCGCCCCCCTCCACCGTCCGGCACAGGACCCTTTAAGAGGAGGGGGCAGCGGCTGGAGGGCTTGGCCAAGCGACGGGGCCGCTCCTGCGAGGGCTCTAGGATTGGGTCGACCAGCCGAAAAAAAAAAAAAAAAAAAAGAAAAAAAAAAAAAGGAAATGAGGGAATTAGAAAAGAAAAATAGAGAGGGAGGTGTGGAAGCAACAGAAGAGAAAGGAAAATAAAAGAAAAGGGAAGCCGTCCCCAAATTGTGCCAAGTCCGGGAGCGAACAGGGATGGTGCTCGCCAGCTGGCTTTTTCTGCTGCAGGGCTCCCTCCTCCTGCTGGCCAGAGCGCGGCAGAGCCGCAGCCTCATCGGTGCCTGCCCGCTCCACGGAAAGGTAAGCGCCGGGCGAGGGTCTGTGCCACCGGCCGCCGGGGACAGTAGCGCGGGGGCTGCGGCGACCCCGCCGGGGCTGCGCGGGGCGGGAGGGAGGGCTCGGCGCAGCTGTCTGTTTCCCTCGGGGGGCGGTGGCGAGAGGGTGCGCGGAGCCGCCGTGGGCGCGGGGTGCGGACCTTGGGCAGCGGTCGCGCGTGACTGCCGGGAGCGGAGCAAGGGAGCGGGGCGGGTGGAGGAGGGCGGTTTCTTGGGGCAATGCGCCAGGTGGACGACCACCGCTGGGTGCCGACGGAGGAGCGTTACGGAGGACGAAGACCCCGGGATGAACCCGGGCAGATCCTTTTCCCCGCGCCGTGCAGGATGAGCTACGCCGCTTGCAACAGGACAGGCTCGCCTGGGGTGACTTGCTGCCAGCATACCTCGCAGGGGGCGGCCTCTTACCTCGCTGCTGAACGCCGAGCGTGGTGGAGCAGGTTCGGAACAGAAAAATGGCCGTGCCCCTGAAGTGCGAGTTAGGGGTGATATTCTGGCCACTGTGAAGCTTGCGAGCAGGGTGTCATTTCCATTAGAAATCAAACTGAGAAAAAGCAGTTCTCACTGAAGTTTCTGAGATAAAAGTACCAAGAATCATGCAGGAAAAGCCTTCCTGAACTTTGTGTTAATGCATCTGTTAGTGTTAACAGACCATCCATGCTGTCTGTAGGCATCTGCTTGGACCTGGAAGCAGCCTGACCAGAGGTGCTGTGCACCCAAGACACTCCTTGGGACATGTGTCTCACCATTTGTGTTCATCTCCTGCCCCAGGCAGGGTTACCTCCTCCAGCACAGCTGTTAAGGGCCTGAGCTGGAAGACCTTAGAAGTGCGTGCAGACTCGCTGCATTGGGAAGGTGCCAAAGTCACAGTGGGTTTGCTGCAGGGTAGGTGTACCAGGGTAGGTGTGAGAAAGCTTTGCAACTATGAAGAAGGTGTTGTGGATGATTGTTTTATGATCTTGCCAATTTGTCGCAGATCCTGATATATGATCACTTAAAGCGACTTAGAGTTCGATGACAAGGGTCACTCTATTACTTACTACCTGGAGAAAAGATACAAAGGAAAATCGAGCTAAAATCTATTTAGAATGATTTACACAGAGATTGGAGGTGCAAAAAGGTAAGGGAGATCCTCCCATTGAGTGACAAGGTTCAGAGTGAATCCCCTAAACTCCTAATGGAGCCTAGGTGTGGCTGGATCCAGACTTTGTCACAGACTTGGTCAGTGGTTTCTGGCTAAAGGATTGTATGTGCACACCCAATTCTTAATATCACTTGGCTGAGATTTCAAAGTTTCATCATTCTTATTCCCAATTCAGTTACCTTCTGTCTGGGCATCCGGTGTTAGTTTGCTCCGAAGTTCAAACCATTCAGTCTGAGCATCTGGTGGTAGTTTACTCCAAAGTCTGAGGGTTTTCCAGAACAGACTGAGGCATCAGATTTTATTAAAATAAATAATTTAATAAACTGGTAAAGCAGCAGGGTCACGTCGAGCTGGGTGCCTCCGGAGAGGGGGGACTCAAACAAAGAAATCCCTGGGCAATTATTACCCTTACAGACTATTCACCCACCCATCACACTTTCACACTCCTTCCACGCACCCTTTGGACCAATAGTGATTCTGGCCTGAGCTCTTCTGACATCTTCTGAGATCTTATCAGATTCCTTCAGTGTCTTCGGACAGGCCGTTTGTTATATTGTTGAGTTGCAGTTGCTGTTGATGGTTGTAGCCTTGAAGCCTCCTATCTTATGATTTACACTGGCTGTGGAGACCCCTGTTTTGAGTAAGTAGGTACACATTCAGTAAATCAAAGTGAAAATTTTCAGCTTGCAGCCTGAGGTTTCAGCAAGTCTAGCAACTCATGCTAAGTAAGTAAGGCTAAGCAAACAGCACACTAATATCTCTTAACATTGAGAAGCATCCCTGGTCAAGGGGAGAGTTGCCTGGCATGCAGTCCAATTGCTGTTCAGGGAGAACTCAAATTGGGCTTATCCACTGATCTGTCACTGGTAAAAGATCTCTCTGCCTTGAGAAGCGACCTTGAAAGGTGTCCCAGCTCAAGGGGAGATCACCACCGTGCAGCCACATTGCCTAGCAGGGAGAGCTCAAAAAAGGCTCACTCAGGCTGTCATATTTATGGGATAAAGTGGCTGGCTGGTAGTCAAATTGCATACAGTGGGAGAGGTATGTGCAAGACTTTGTGTTGCTCTGCTCCTTTGTGGGTTTCCTATTGGAGTTCTTGGCCTGGCTACGGCTCAGGACTTTATCTTCTGTGGACCCTGTACCAAACTGGTGCTGGTTTGGATTAAGCAGGGGGCAGGTTGAGTGCATCTGTCACAGAAGGTCTGCTCTGTGACCTTTCTTCTCTTTCTCAGCTGCACATGCACATGTAGCCCCTGGTCTAGGGGCCTTGCTGCATCCAGCTGAGCATGGCAGCCCCACTGCAGCTGTAGAGGCTGAGATGTCTCCTAGGCTTTAGGGCACTGCTGATTCAACCATATGCTAAACTACATGTGCGTCACTAGAGGTGTCTGCCTGAGCTTGGAATTGACAGAGCTTAACTCTACTTTGGGGGACAGTACCTTACCAATTTCCTTGTGCCTGGAACCAGTTTGTCAACTGGATTTGTAGGCAGCCAGCTGTGACACTGCCATAAAGCCAGGTAAAGTCTCACCCCGTTCCCCTTGAGGGCATGAAGTGCAAAAGCTGTGGGCTGGCCTTAATCTACTGCAAGGAGCTAGTGAGAGCAAGAAGGAAGGGGACAGCCCCTGAGAGTGTGAGCAGAAGTCGAACTTGTGGAAATTGGGTAATTCACTGATTTGGTGGGACCCAGGGAGTTTTTCTCAGGAGGCATTGACTGGACTTCTGCCAGATATCAGCAAAACTGGAGGTGAAATGTGTTAATGGTATCTCATTATCTGGTGATTACTCTGTCATTAAAATGTGAGACCACTTGTAGTTCTGGTATTGGCAGGCTGTTTCCTAGGGTCCTTAGGACAGTGGTGATAACCACACTGTCTAGGAATGGTGTCTGCCTTATTTGCAAAGCTGTTGAGTGTATCCTTATGAATATTTACACTGACCGCTTGGGAAAAATTATTCCTCCTTGTCACTGCATCAAGGCTTTTTGTTTATCTTAATTCTTTATGTGATCTCTTTTCTTACCTCTCTAGATGACAGGTATACCTTTCTTCTTTTTGACCAATTGCCTAAAGCTTCTGTTGTGAAAGAAATATATGCATCAGTACCTGAAAGAGAGAAGCTGCTATTTCAAGGAATGAACATACAATACTTTAGAGGGCTCTCTCATCATCACTCCTAATTATAGCTGCAACCAATAATGTGCCCCATCATTCTTTTTTTTAATAGGAAGAACAAAAGACTTTGAAAACAGTTAATCTAAAATAAAGTATGCTGGAATCCTTTGGGTTATATACCATTTACTAAGTAATGTGGTCTGGTGGTGCTTTCTTTTTGCTTAACATTGAACTGTATTGGTAAATTTAAAGCCAGAATCCATGGATTAATAGCAGAATGCTTGTGGTTGTAGCTGTTTAGTATTTTATGTATATATTGTATATATATGTATATATTATGCTAGTTAGTATTTCCTGATAGGGGGCCAATTCATTTAAATGGCTACCTTTCCCCATATATGCACTTCAGCAGAGCAAGTAATCTGCTCTCAACCCTTGGCTTTTTAGTTAAAAATTTGATTTTTTTTTTTTTTTTTTTAAATTTCTGACAAATGGAGACTGAATGTATGTTCTTTTAATAGTTGTAGCCAGTGCAGTGTTTATCCCCAGGTGAATTCTGCTTACAATCTTAAGCTGAGTTTGAGATGTCAGTAATTCAGGTGGGCAAAAGCTCAAGGAATGACTACTAAAAATGTGCCTAGCATTTCTGTGTGCATTACCATAGATGCCTGGGGCACTTTACGTGGTGAGTAAAGGCACAGTACCTCAATTAGGTATAAATGAACATGACAAGGTACAACACCAGGATAGATAAGAGGAAGGGAGAAAGCCATATAGGGAGGGTTATAGGCTGCCTGCCTGGGTGAAATACTGCATGCCACATGCTCTGGATTCCGTAGCAAGCAAAAAATTTTAAGAGAATTTGTGGATTGAGAAACAGTGCAATCCTGAGCTGAGGTTTGGAAGATGTGGCTGTGGGGCCAAGTGGTGAGTATGATGGTTAGGGGTCCTGAAAGACACTGAAGCCACAGGGGGCACCTAGATTGCATAGGAAGTTATACACTTTGTGCTGCAAAATACATAGTCTACATAGATGAGACTGACAAGATGGAAGGAAGCAGAGTGATGTAGAAGGAAGCAGACTGGGGTAGGTTTCCCATGTTTGGAGTTCACATCCGGTTCCTCAGTCTTTGGACAGCAGTTTTCCTTCCCCTCTGAGTCTCCGTTCCCCATATTGTAACTGATTGTTACTGATTTGTTATTAATTTGAGTTGATGATTTCTGGTGATTTTGATATGGAAAGATTAGGACTAATCAGTTAAATGGAATTTCACAGGAATATCGGTTTTTATAGAAGATAGTGGTGTAATGTTTTAAGTAGTCATAGAGATATTGTATTTAGTTTAAAGTAACCATACAACCAGTTACGCTGCTGGACGAGGTACCATTGTTTTTAGACTGTTTGGTAAGAATGATTTGTTGCCCTGTAGACCAGGTGTTTTAAAAGTTGCTTTGTGAAAGGGCCTTGAAGCATGTTTAAATCACAATGTGAGCCAAAGTCCTTGAGTCAAGGGCATTGGAGGGTGTTTCTTTTAGGTCAGTAGTCTGTGGTGGTCACAAAAGCAGCCCCCCGACTCATTTCAGGACTCAAGTGCACATGACCGGAAAGAGGTGGGAATAAGAAAATGAGTTATGGGAATGATCATGTTTATGTATGAGAACTTGTTTATTATGTATTACTGTATCCTATATAATCAGCATGTTACACGAGTTAGGTGTGCGTTGTTGGTGAGACAACTCCTCTGTGTACCCGGCCGTTAATAAAGGACTGTCTGCTTATCTGCATCACATTGGTGTCGATAGGTTCTTCTATCCCATTTTGGTGACAATATCACTACAACATTCTCTAATTTTTTTGGTTTTTAAACTCCCATGCTCTTCTAGATGTTCAGAGTGCTGCCACTAGACGCATTCTTTGTTCCTCCTGTTATTTGCTGCATTATTTTCTGGATGTTTACCATAATTTTACTCTTGACAGCCAGTAAGTCATTTGGCCCAATTTGAGCTAGTTTCTCAGAAGAAAGACAACACTTTCTCTGATCCTCTTTGGCACCACTCTTCCAGCAGAATAATTTCTGCCTCACCTGAAATGATGCATGATGTCTGACAAATGTGGTAGTATTTGTGTATTTGAAGACTACAGGTTGCAGCCTATGTTGGACCTATAAATACTGCTGGAAAAGCAAGCTGCTGTGGGTAGTTGAAATTAATAGAATCTGAGGCTTGTTTCTTTTTTTAATCTTAAAAGAAGAAACCAATTGGAAGGATAAAGAAAATGCCTCGCAGTCAGAGTCTGTGTTCTGCTGAAGCAAATAGAAGGAAGGCAGGAGATCATGGGAGTTCCCAGTGCCAGCTGTGGACAGCCAGCTGTGTGAATAGAGCGGAGATGTTGGGAAATGGGACTAGCACGCTCCGGTTTCACCTATGATCTGTGATACATCACTTTACTCTCCCTTTCTTCAAGGTTTTTTTGTTCTTGCATAGACCCACCTGAATGGTGCTTGGGGTGGGTTGCCAAGTTCATGACTGCTCCCATTGGCGTGGAAGTGCCAGCAAGAGTGCTCAGCCACTTTGCTTTATAAGGTCTCAATCTCCAGGACTGGGTGAGAAGTTTTGTTAGGTTTCAGCCTGCTTTATTCTGCCTGCAGGCTCTTTAAAGGAAGTCTTTATTTACTCTATGCCTGATGGCCTGTGTGATTTCCTCAGTGGTACCACTAATAACTGGCAGTATTACTCTGCTTTCAGTATCCGATTGTGAAAGCTGGGGGGATTTTCAGAGTGAAAAAAGTGAGAGTGCAGACCCAAACACCTTTCTGGCTAGGCTGTGTGCAGTAGTCTGGAGCAGTGCCGATGATCCATGTTAAAGCCTGGTACCATCTTTCTGGGATTGAGCCTTCTGAGTGGGTTTATTCAGGGGCTGAATTGAAGTTTTAAGCTGGCTGATGACCACTTGTTCCTTATGATTCCTTGCAGCTGTGTGTGTTCTTGTGCACTGCCATGTACATGATCAGACTTGTGTTAAGTAAAGGAGTGTTGACCTCCTGACCTTGTGCCTGTCCTAGGTGCTTCTTCTGTCCTTTTGCTTGCTTGTAGATAGAAGACAGCAGTTCTGGTCCTTCCTCCTTGCTCTCTGATGACTATTTCTCCTTCACTTCTCACCTCAGTGGTGTGTCCTTTCATTTTTCTCTCCTGTCATTTGTCACGAGGGAACCCTGTCTTATTTTCCTTCTTGTTTTACTTTGTGTATTCATTTTCCTATGTTCTTCCTGGGTCTGTGTCAGATTCGCACTCACCTGTTGCCCTGTATCTTCTTTACCTCTAAGTGCTGCAGCGTGTTTGTTGTCCATTCTTACTGTGGTCTTTAGAAGAGTTTTTATGGTCTGTAATTCAGGAGTGCATTCTGGGACTGTCCTATAGGATCTGGAGTTGTAGCATGGCATTACCAAGGTCTGAGGTATCCTTCAGACTCTTGACATGCTGCAGAATTATCTGAAAAGCTCTTTGGAGTATATGCGGTTTGTTGGTCTGTGCTGGTAAGCTGGACTAGTGGTAGCACTTTGCTGAAGTGTTGCTTGATCTGTGGCCTGGGTTTGATGTAGAGAGCTGCTGGAGAAGGTTGTTCGGGATGAGCCATTGCAGAGCAGTCTTTAAGATTAACCTTTCTGACACTGGGTCTTTAGTGTCAGAAATTTATAGGCCATGTGGTTCCAACAAATTCCTTCAAGTAGCATGTTCTACATTTGGCAGTCAGGCAGGCTTCTTGGATCAGCGTACATGCACACTTTGCCTCAGAGCTGAGGTTAGAGTTATCTGCTGGCTGAAAGCTGACCAGATGTTTGAGTGCATCTGGAAGCCTGTCCTCTTACTTAGACATACAAGGACTACTTCTTCCTGTCTGTGCAGACAGATAGAAACTGTTTGTGTCCATTGCTCTAGTAAGGACCAGTGTAGCAGTGGGGTACATGCTGTTGGTGATGGAGGTCATGCCTGCTGCTGGTGTAAAGTGACTTGGCAGGATCCAAGCAGGATCCATTTTGCCCCATCTGCTCTCCTGTCCTCTGGGATTGCTTAGGGCTTGAGCACAGCCCTGTACTCAGGTATTCCTGAGGATGCTGCGAGGCGCATTTTGCAGCAGAACAAACTTAAAGTCTGATTCTGACTTCCTGATGACTGTGTTTTTTGAGAGATTTAAAAAAACTAATTTAAAAAAAGAAGGTTTTTGCTCCTCTGTGTTTAAAAGAGCATGCCCTGGAACCACAGGCCAAGTTTGGCCTGCAGAATTTCCTCCCTTATTTTCCAAAGTATTGCATGCGCTTCTCTGCTCCTTAAGAAGAGGGAGAACTGGGCTGTGAGGGGTCTTGACTGTGTGTCTGTCTGCTGTCTGCTACATCCATATAGAACTGTATTTCTGCCTGCTCCAGGAAGTCTGCCAGCTGTGTTTTATGTTACTTTTTCGGTGTCTCGCTCAGAGGGGAAAGTTCTCACAAGATGCTGCAGTACCATCTGACTAAGTGTCACAGCAGTTTCTTTGACAAAAGGTGCCTTGTTGTGCTGAAGTGAGAGGCATCAAGGTGAAGGTGATTGAGACCCTGCTGTCTTGCTTTGCTTCAGAAAAGTGATGCCAGCTTTTGACTTGATAAAAGGTGAAAGCTAGATAAAGTGTCTTACATGCACCATGGCCTCCTTGGGCTGTGGTTTTGGCAGAAGACCCAGTGTTGCCTTTCAGGAGGAGAAAGCCAAGACCAATCTTCTTGTGCTTTTAATCAAATCTTTTTTAACTGAATTTTGACCTCAAGACCTGAGAAAAAGGATGGTCAAAGAGGACTCTGTGTGCAAAGCCACTTTAGGAAAAGTCTATGCTGGCAAGCTGCTGAGCCAGGTGACCTGATGGCTTGGCACCATATTTTTCTTAAGCCCTGTACTGCAGTGGCCTGGTGTAAATGTTTGTGCTTACTCAGCTGTGTCTCCCTCTCCCCCAGCAAAGTGAGCTGAACTCTTTCCTGTGGACCATCAAGAGAGATCCCCCGTCTTACTTCTTTGGCACCATCCATGTCCCATACACACGTGTCTGGGATTTCATCCCAGAGAACTCCAAGAAGGCCTTCCAGCAGAGCCACATCGTGTACTTCGAGCTGGACCTCACTGACCCCTACACCATCTCCGCTCTCACCAGCTGCCAGCTCCTGCCACAGGGAGAGAACCTCCAGGACGTGCTGCCCCACGACATCTACCGCCGGCTTAAGCGACACTTGGAGTACGTTAAGCTCATGATGCCGTCCTGGATGACACCAGACCAGCGGGGCAAAGGGCTGTACGCAGACTACCTCTTCAATGCCATTGCTGGCAACTGGGAGCGGAAGAGGCCAGTGTGGGTGATGCTGATGGTGAACTCTCTGACAGAGGTAGACATCAAGTCGCGAGGCGTCCCCGTTCTGGATCTGTACCTGGCCCAGGAAGCAGAGCGGCTGAAGAAGCAAACAGGTGCTGTGGAGAAAGTGGAGGAGCAGTGCCACCCGCTCAATGGTCTGAACTTTTCCCAGGTGAGATGGAGTGGTGTGCAGGGTGCCAGGCTGGCTGCTTGGGTAGATATCACAGCAGCAAGACCATGGGCTGGGGCCTGGGGTAAATGCTGTCTACCCAGAGTCTCGTGTTTGCTCCCTGCAGCCCATGCTTTGTGTGTGCCCTCAGGAAGGTTTGCTAGCTGTAGTTCAAGCCATGTCTTAAATTCCTTTAGACCTGGCCTGGGGAGACCCCTGTCCTCTTCCATGGTCAGCCTTGAGCAGGCTCCACCCTAAGAGACACTGGACCTTTGGATGGCTGCTCTCTTACCCTGGCTGGACTGCCCTGCAGAAGCCCAAGGCAGGCTGGGGCTCGATGTCTAAACTTGCTTTTGTAATAGCTAGTTAAGAAGAAAGGTGTGATCACTGGGGGGAAGCAGGGGCGCTGTGAGTAAAGCTGTGAAGTAAGCACTGGTTGGAAAAGTATCCCAGTGGACCTCTCAGTGCCCTCAGAAATAGGGTCCTATCCTCTGCATTGAGAGAAGTGTTTTTTTGGTTTGGATTTTTTTTTTTTTCCCCCTCTTCCTTTGAGACCTGGTGCAGGTCAGCACAGCACAGCTTCCTGCAGGGAGCTCCACAGGCTAGTGCAGGCTCTTGTGTGAGTGTCTTTGTGTTTGCAAACCAGCCGGAGTTTAGCACAGTTGTTCATGCGGTGTCACACCAGACAAGTAGAACAACCTCTGTGTTGTCCATGTGTTGGGTGGGGCAGTCATGGGCTCTACTCTCTGAACTAAATACACCAGGGAGCAGCATCTGTGGCTGTCTCTGCCTGCCTTGTGGGATCACAAGCAGGCATAAGCTTGCTCTCGGTGTGGGGTACCTTTGCTGAAGGGAGGTGCTAGTTTGAGGTGAGGAAGTGGTGTTTGTTTAGGAATAGGTGAGACCTGCTGATGCAGCATTTGCTGGTAGCCCAAGATGGGAGGACTTGGTCATGAGGATGGGGAGTTTTGACTGATGTCTGACCCTTTCCCCTGCATCCTGAAGCCTGCCCTGTCACTGATGCAGAGTTTACACTGCAGAAGGGGAGGTGCAGCCCAGCAAGGGCAGGGACAGCAGTTCAGGGCAGATGTCAGAAGTGCTGCTACCCCAGCCAATCTCGGTGGAGGACCACAGTGTGGGGAATAGCACATCAGCCCAGGGTGCAGTCCTTAACTGCAGGCAGGGCATCTGTGTGCCTCTCTTCCCTTGTTTGGAGCTGGGCAGCCTCATTTGTATCTCCAGGCTTTTGCTTGACTGTGCTTTGAATCCTTGTGCTATTGCTGTTTGCTTGCAGCCTCCCTAGGAATGGGCTAGGAAGTCCCACCTCCTCCATCTCTTACCTGGTTGAGGCTTTATTAACATTATTGCCCATGTTTTTCTTTTGCTGATTCTGCCCCTCTGGTTTAGCATGATAGAAGGCAGGGGCATGGGGGAGGGCACGTGCTTTCTCCACTGCCCTGTGAGAAAGTGGTAGGGAGACTGAGAAATATATGTTGCAAATCATGTTCCTGTTAAGCTCATGCAACTGTTGACACTTACTTTAGGCCTTCACACAGCTTTCTTCAAAGAGCGGTTGTTGCTGTGCTGTTTTGCAGGTGGAATAAATACCATATAAGCCAGGAAGCTGCATGAGGTGGGGACACAGAGCTGCAACATCCAGAGTTGCCCAGCCTGGTGACATTTATTGTGAGCCCAGCTGAGGGGGTCAGGGTAACCAGAACTGCAGGAGAAATTTAGCTCTAGTCAGGAAAATCGCAGCCCTTGGTTACCCCACGGTGGGTGGGGATGTGCGTGTGCATCATGTGTGCTGTGGCGCTTCCCATGCCTGATCACTTCCAGGCGAAGAGAGCACACTGTCCCTTGTGGGAAGAGGTCTAGAGCAGCTACTGCACCACAAATTGACACCCTCACTTCTGCCCACTACTAGATTTCCAATACAGGCAGCTTGAGGAAAAGGAGAACCAGAGGCAGATGATTTTTATGTTTCTAAGCCAATTTGATGGTTGTTTCAGAATCTGACTTGTGAAATCTCATGGTTGACAATTCTGTAAATCTTTGATTTCAGAGCTTTCTTCTCAGTTTGTTCAGGCATTTGCGTTAGTTATATTTTTAATATAAACCAAACAAAGACTTTAAAATAGTCTCTCTGAAAATTATTTCCTTTGGTATTGTGCTGCTGTCTGGGAACCCCCCAGTATCAGACCACTTCTGTGTCTGCCTTTCAAGAGAGCAAACACACAGGGATGATTTAAAAACTTCTGCTGGGAAAAATGGGGACACAAAACCATGAATGTTCTAATCCTGTGCAAGAAATGCTTTTTTTGATGCAGCAGAGTTGCAGAGAGATGATTTATGTGGCACAGAAGCAAGTTTAGTGCTCTCAGTTTATGTTTCTGCATAGGGTTTGCTCTTTCTTTCACTTAGGACATGGTTGTACTACCTGATGAGGGGGACTTCCAGGCTACTTACAAGCAATACATTGTTATTAGTTAGGTCTCTCTTTTGATCCATACTATTGGACAAGGCCTGGTTGGTGTTGAGTATGTTAATGCAGGAGAAGATCTGGAACAGTTTATCACTGATTGTCTCCATGGAGTCGCACAATGCTCAGTAACTGTAAAGTGCAGACAAACCCAAGCTAGGGACTTACTTCTTCTCCTGTGAGGAGAAAATAAAATAAGCAACCCCCACCCACACATACAGCAGCTAACACTGCCTGTCATGGGGCTCTGTATTTGACTGTATTTGCTCCAGTTTCCTCTTCATCTTTTGTTTTATGACTCTCTCATTTTACCTGCCAAATCTCTCTGTTCTTGCTCAACTCAGGCTGGCTGCCCACATCGCCAGGCCATAAAAGTATCATTTCTATATGATACACAATGGTGTGTACATGATCTGTGAAATACTTTAATGCCTCCACAATCACCCTCTCTTGTTCCAAGGTCTGTGCAACATTAGGGAGTATGGAAAGATTAGTCTGTCTCCATACCAGGGCCATGGTGTTTCTTTTCCTGTTTCATGCTGTTTCTGTCCTAGTTTGTCTTAAAGACTTTTTTCTCACACCCCACCTTCTTTCACAGGTAGTGCCTCTCTTATTGCAGTATATATCCTATAAGGATGCACGTCTCATTCCTAGCAGCATCTGGTCTTCTAGAAGATAAAAGGCTTTGTTGCTATACACAATCTGACTTCCAGCACTGGAGTCAGTCCTTCAAATCGTTCCTTTGAAGTTATGCATGTGCTTACATGTTTGCTGGATTAGAGGCATTAGTGCTCTGGCCTAAAGCCCATGCAGCTTTGCTGTTGACTCTAGCGGTGGTGTCATGAACATCAGTTTGTTATTGGCTCAGAATATGAGCTGGCCTTGGCCTGTACCATACCATGCACTTGTAAACGGACTGTGCTTTGTCACACTTCCATGGTGTCCAGGTTGTGTTTCTCACAGACTGGTTTGAGCTTGAACACAAGAAGTTTGGACTTGTGTCCACCCTCTGCAGGGGACCGAGCCTTAAGTGTATAATCACTGTCCAGCCATCACCACTTCCTAGCCAAGGCCCTGGCCAGTTTGGCTTCTCCAAGCCTGGGACACTTCATGGAAGACTTTACTGTTAGCTGTTCTTGATTTGAGAATTGTTTTACCCACATACCTTTCCTGTGTCCAGACCTTGCCACAGCACTCTGTTCCTATCTGAGCATCTGAATATATGGCTACATCTTCAAAAGTAATCTTTAAAGCTGCTTGGTGGCAGTAGAAAGCAGGGAGCCACTAAGAACTGACTGCTCCTGAAATCCTGGCTCCAGCTCTGGGACTGAGCACTTGGAAATCATGTCTTTTGCATCTATCAACAACTTCCTCATACAGTTAGTTGCAGATAGAAAATGAAGCAAAGGCTTCTAGAATTGATCGTTTTCTGTTAATTTGGATATGAATTGTTCATGGTTCTCAAAGAGCAACCTCTGCAAACAACAAAGCACTGAGAGATTCTGCTTGACAGGATCCCTTGGGAGATGATCCTGAAGGGTATAGAGGTCCAGGAAGGCTGGGCACTCTTTAAGAAGAAAGTCTTAATGGCACAGGAGCAGGCTGTCCCCAGGTGCTGTAGGAGAAGCCAGCAACAGAGAAGACCACCCTGGCTGAACAGGGAGCTTTGAATGCAACTCAGGGAGAAAAGGAGAGTTTGCGGCCTTTGGAAGAAGGGGCTAGCGACTCACAGTGATTACAAAGATGCTGTGAGGCTATGCAGGGCAGAAATCAGGAGGTCTGAAGCCCAGCTAGAAATTAATCTGGTTTCAGCACTCAAGGATAACAAGAAATGTTTCTATAAGTATGTCAACAGCAAAAGAAAGACCAGGGAGAGCCTCCATCCCCTGCTATACGCAGGAGGAAACATGGTAACAAGTGATGAGGAAAAGGCTGAGGTGCTTAATGCCTTCTTTGCCTCAGTCTTTAATAACAAGACTAGTTGTATTGAGGGAATCCAGCCTCCTCAGCCACAAGACAGAGACTGGGAGAACGATCCCCCCGCATTCCAGGAGGAGATAGTCAGTGACCTACTGCATCACATAGACATACACAAGTCTATGGGACCGGATGGGATACACCCGAGGGTGCTGAAGGAGCTTGCTGGGGTGCTCACCAAGATGCTTTCCATCATTTACCAGCAGTCCTGGCTGACCGGGGAGGTCCCAACAGATTGGAAACTGGCCAATGTGATGCCCATCTATAAGAAGGGACAGAAGGATGATCTGGGAAATTACAGGTCTGTCAGATTGACTTCGGTGCCCGGGAAACTGATGGAGCAGCTCATCCTGAGTACTATCACACAACACATGCGGGACAACCAGATGATCAGGCCCAGTCAGCATGGGTTTATGAAAGGCAGGTCCTGCTTGACAAACCTGATCTCCTTCTACAACAGGGCGACCTGCTTATTGGATGAGGGAAAGGCTGTGGATGTTGTTTACCTTGACTTTAGTAAGGCCTTTGACACCGTTTCCCACAACATTCTCCTGGCAAAACTGGCTGCTCAAGGCTTGGATGATCGCACGCTTTGCTGGTTAAAAAACTGGCTGCATGGCCGGGCCCAAAGAGTTGTGGTGAATGGAGTTAAATCCAACTGGCGGCCGGTCACGAGTGGTGTCCCCCAGGGCTCGGTTTTGGGGCCACTCCTGTTTAACATCTTTAGTGATGATCTAGAAGAGGGGATCGAGTGCACCCTCAGTAAGTTTGGAGATGACCAAGTTGGGTGGGAGTGTTGATGTGCTCGAGGGTAGGGAGGCTCTGCAGAGAGATCTGGACAGGCTGAAGTGATGGGCTAAGGCCAACTGGAGGAGTTTCAATAAGGCCAAATGCCGGGTGCTGCACTTCAGCCACAACAACCCCCAGCTGCACTACAGGCTTGGGGAGGAGTGGCTGGAGAGCTGCCAGTCAGAGAGGGACCTGGGGGTGTTGATTGACAGCTGGCTGAACATGAGCCAGCAGTGTGCCCAGGTGGCCAAGAAGGCCAATGGCATCCTGGCTTGCATCAGAAATAGCGTGGCCAGCAGGGACAGGGAAGTGATCTTACCCCTGTACTCAGCACTGGTGAGGCTGCACCTCGATGACTGTGTTCAGTTTTGGGCCCCTCACTACAAAAAGGACATTGAATGACTCGAGCGTGTCCAAAGAAGGGCAACGAAGCTGGTGAAGGGTCTGGAGCACATGTCGTACGAGGAGCGGCTGAGGGAACTGGGGTTGTTTAGTGTGGAGAAGGGGAGGCTGAGGGGAGACCTCATCGCCCTCTACAACTACCTGAAAGGAGGTTGCAGAGAGCTGGGAATGAGTCTCTTTAACGAAGTGACAAGCCATAGGACAAGAGGTAATGGCCTCAAATTGCACCAGGGAAGGTTTAGACTGGATATTAGGAAGCATTTCTTTACAGAACGGGTTGTTAGGCGTTGGAATGGGCTGCCGAGGGCAGTGGTGGAGTCCCCATCCCTGGAGGTGATTAAGAGTTGGGTTGACATAGCTCTTAGGGATATGGTGTAGTTGGGATCTGTCAATGTTAGGTTAATTGTTGGACTAGATGATTTCAAGATCTTTTCCAACCTAGATGATTCTGTGATTCCTGCTTTTCACTAAAGTGTTCCCAGTTCTTCCAAGTTCTGGACCATTAATACAACTCTGAGAGGTGTAGAGTCCTGCTTAGCAAATTCTACCTTCCTGACGTAACAGCAATATCATTTTTCTTGCTTCATCGGTGTACCCGATTGGGTGAAAGGGCCACCCTTGATAGCCCCTGGTAAAACTATTATTTAGGAGCAGTCGACATCTGTGGGGAAATTAGGAAGTCAATACACCACTGCCTTGTTATGTGTGGAGGTGTTATAAAATGATAAAAGAGAAAAAAATTGGCAAAAGACAAAAAAGCAATGTTTCTCATATGATCTGCAGCTCAGAATCTAAGTTTTGCTTTGTAACCAGGGTCACTATTGCTATAAACAAATTTATGGTTGCCTTGTTCTAGGGTAGAACTATTGTATTGTTAAGATTTATGACCAACAACAGCATGGTGATCTGAAACCATGCTGTGGAAAGTACCTATTTATGTGTCCTTTAGGTGAACTTAGCTCATTATAATATGAAAACTACACCTCTGTAGCTTAAGTTATCCACCTTCATGAAACCCCTCACTCTTTGAACATGGATATATTAACAGGTAGATACTGTGACTTTAAATGAAAGAGAGGAATAAAAGTAGCCAATAGATGATAGTGTGATGAAATGCTAACCAATTGTATTGTATATGTGCACTTGTGTGTTCAGAATCAAATAAATATGGTGTGTGTTTGTAATTCAGTGTGCTGGCTAGTTTGGATGCCTAGCACCCTTTCCTGCACAGAACTGTAATAAATACAAATATCTTGACTATGTGTGTTAATTGGCTCTTTGCACACTGGGTGAAGAACCCTGGTTTTGGGACAATACGGTGGGGGGTGGTGGTGTTGGTTGATTTGTTGTTTTCCTCTTCTAAGGGAGTTAGAGAAACAACAGTGATGGCTTGAAATTAGGCCCAAAAGATATGATATGAAATTGGAGAGAATTGTGCTAGTCTCCTCATTTCAAATAAAGGGCTTTTTTGATATATTGCAATGATCAATTATAATGTTTGTCTTTAATTGCCCGGGTGATGAAGTCAGATCTGTCAGTGTTTCCATTCATGACACCCCAGTTCAGCTTCACCTTTGACAACAGCAATAACAGAGAACCTCGGAGAAAGAAAGAGCAAGGAAGGGCACATGGTGGGAGCTTTTCAAAGAGTAGTTCGGAACCAAACTTGGAACAAAGTGAAAAGCAGCTGCTTGATGAAAGAGCTGACAGAGAAGCAGAGCACTCACTGCTGAACAAGTTGGACGGGACACTACTTGCGGTAACCTGGTTGCGTCTTCTGCCCCAAGGGTGTAACTTCAGGAACAGCCCTCCCTCTTCAGGTGATGGGAACATCAGGGTTTTCTGCACATGAACTGGAGCTGAAACAACTGAATTGATCCTATTTGCATCTTTGGCTGCTGGAGTCTGTGACCTAGATTTGGGTTTGTTTTCAGTTTGTGTGTAGACACACCTGCAGCCTCCACATCTATACATCAGGGATGAGGAATGGCCTGGCTGGTGGGAACTAAAATAGCTAAGGCTTCGCATTTCTATTGTCATAATTAGAGTTTAATTAAGATCTTATTAACTACCTGGGGAGTTCTTCCCTCAGTGAGAGTAGAAGGGAAATTCAGCTGTTGATCTGCTGTCTGTGTGGAGTGTGGAGACTTTGTTTCAAACAGCCTGGACTCTGCAGTAGGGCTTTGAAATGGTGGATTTTTCTGTGGCACTGGTTTGTACTGGTCATATATGCCATTATAAGCTCCTATACTCTGCACACCTATCAACTAGCTGGATTTTTCCATTAAAAATGTCCTTTGCTTGGCATATTACACAGCAGAAACAGAAGACATCAGGTGATAAATGTGTCTTGGTCTCTCCTTGCAGCTTCCATGGGCAGCCCCTTACCTGTGGCTGGCTCCCAGTGTTACAATGTGATCATGACAATACACTTTCCTCTTTTCCCAGTTCGTGAGGGGTGGGCAATGAGTTGTGTACAATGTTCTGAGAGTGCTCATGACTAGGTTATCCCACTCCATTCTGGCAAGTCAGTACTAGGCTGGTGGACTGGTTGACACACTTTGTGACACTTGAGATCCTCTAGTTTTGGGTGAGAGTACTGTTCCTGCAGAGGAGCATAGCCCTGTCAGCAGGCTGAGAACGGTCCTGGGCATCAGAGGCCCCTCAAGGAAGCGCACAGAAGCTCTGGGTTGGATGCTTTTTGAGGCAACTCAACCAACAGTGAAGAGTGTGGTTCAGGGAGGGGATGTGAGCTCAGCTCATTCAGCTGTTCAGGCAGTTGGGTGCCTTCCTGCTAAGCTTTGGTGTCATGGTTTGAAATTGGCCAGTAGCCAATCACCACATGGCCAGTCTTTTACTTCCCACCCCCCACCCCCCCCCACCCCACCCCCCGGTGAATTACGGGAGGGACAAAAAAGAAATTCGTAGGTTGAATAAAAAAGAATTTAGTAATAGTAACAAAACAACAGTAACATTAGTAAGTCCAAACGGGTAAAAATACAGCAGTGGCTCACTGACCAGCAATCGGTATGCAGCCCACCCCCAGCAGCGATCCTGACTGCACCAGAAATCCTGCCATGCCGACCAGGAAACCGAAACCAAAAAAGGGTGTGAGAGAGCACGTGTCTACCTATATACTGAGCATGACGTCACATGATATGGAATACTCCAATGACCAGTCCGGGCCTGGGCCTCTAGCTGTGCTCCTTCTCAGCTCAAGGAAAGTTAACTCTATCCTGGCCGAAACCAGGACATTTGGTCTGCACATTCTCAGATCTTGGTGCAGGTGATCGGTCACAGTGGCCTGATGCTGTGGCTCCATCTGATGCCTGATTCTGAGGGCCTGCTATGTCTTGCCCAATACTAAACCCAAAGTGCGAGACTTTTCCCTTAGACAGCAAAGTTGCAACTGCTCTGGACAGTGCCTGCAGAGTTGTAGAAGACAACTTCCTTTCCAGTCTAAGAACTGGACTGCACAGCTGTCACCTTCCTGTCTAGCAGCTGTAGAACAGTTACTTTTCGGCCCAGGCTGGATTGCCAGGTCCATGGGGACCCCACTTGGCTCTTGTGTCTTGGTGACAGGATTTCTGTTCCATGGCAGTGGTTCCAAAGACTAATTTTTAGTTTTCTTCAACAAACCCAGACACATTCAGACTGAGAATATAGCCTAGCTTCAGCTTTCAACTGCTGATTTTGTGAGGGTTTGTATTCCACCAAAGAGCCTCTGCTGTCAACTTTCTCTACCTAGTGTGTGTACTACAACTGTAATCAGTTTGTCCTTTAATTTTTTTTTGTTAAATGAAGCTAAAGGAACCTGTTGAACCTTTCCCAGTGGGGCACGTTTTCTACATGTTAACTATTCCTTCAGCTCTTCCCAGGCTTAACAGCATCTGTCTTATATTGTGGCAGTCATGTGCATGCTTGGTGCAGTGGTATTGTCACTGTCCTCATCTTTCTGAGTTTGTCAGTGGTTCTTTCAGGCACATCAGTTTTCTGAGTGCTTATGCTTGGGGGATTCAAAGTCCTTTTTACTCTCACTGCTTCCAGGAAAGAGAGAGCGCTACCTTGTTGTTGTGATGCAGTCCCTGTCTGCTTTGTGGTCAAGACGAACTGCAAGCCAGCAGACAATACTTGTTTTAACAAGAGATCCAGATTACACAGCACCTGTGCTCTCTTTCCTTAATTATTTTGCTCCTCTGACCTTTGTTTTATCTGCAAAATGCATTAATGATAGAGTTGGGGTTTGTTGGGGTTTTTTTGCTCTCTGGGTTGTTGACATGTATGTTGAATACTGTATGGCAAAGAACTCCCCTGCAGAGATCTTCAGTAACTTACACAGTTGTTTCTCATCTACGTTCACATTTGCAGGTCTACTAACTACCTTTCCCATGTCTTCAGTACGTGATGTGTTGGTTTTGTATTTCTCTAATTTCCTACTGCCATACACTGTATTCAGAAGTCTGTTCACTGATGCTATTGTCTTTACCAAGTAAACTTGAAAGCTCACAAAAAGTGATGAGGATTTTTGGAAAGGGTATGATTTCCATTATCCTTGTTGACTTGCAATTTTCTATAATCCTATAATTATTTCCTGTAATCTTCATGAAGGTTTTTATTAGCTAGTTAGAAAAGTTGATTGTAAGTAGGATGAGGGGGCTAAAACACAATTTTAAGATGTCTATTGCTTTATCTGGCCTAATGCAGAAAGGGAGCAGCAGGAACAATTCATTGTTTTTGAGAACAGAGGAAAGATTGAGTCTCTCAATAAATTTATTATCAGGCAGCAGGCTTAGCAGGTAAATAGACATCCACACAAGATATCATTCATTTCCAGCATGCCTGGATGAAGGATGCTTGGACATCAAGACGTGTGAACAGTTTCAAAGGGATTAGACAGATGGATGAAGGATAACTATCCAGGCAATCTCATACATGTCCCAAGTGCCACCTTTGGCTCAAGATATCCCTCAGCCCCTGACAGCTTGACTTGAGGGCAGGTGCCAGGGGAAGAACCGCTCTGTAGGTGCTCTGCTGTCGTTGGAGATAGGGTGCTGCGTTTCTGCTCCACTGGGCAGGTGTGGGAAGGTCTTTCCTAAAACTTAGCTGAGGCTGCATGCTTGGAGACTCAACCTGAGACAAGCAATAATAAAAGTTGATGCGTAGACACAACGGCTTTCAAGATTTATTGGCTCACTGGGAACAGGACGGAGGTGGGCTTGGAAGTTGATAAGGAACAGGTCAGCCAACCTACACCTGGCAGTGCCCCTGCTGGAGCACTCAGATGTCCACATTTGCCTCCTTTCCATGAGGCTTATCTTTTTTGAGCATGCAGAGGTCAAATGTGAACAAACAAGTGTGGGGAGCAGTTGACTGTGAAGTCTGAAACCAGGGAGAAGTTTAATGAAGGGATCCATCCATGCTACTGAAGAACAGTCCTGTCAATTAAAACCAGTAACAGTAACAATAACAGTGTAACACTCTTTAGTCTGCAATATAGCGTGATCACAATTCTGTCATATAACTGTAAGGGAAGATTCAGGTAGCGAGTTTTGTGCATTTCTGAGTCTCTTTACTCTGCTCTAACAAGATTAGCAGGATTGCTAGTTTTGGCCAGAACTCAAATTAATCTTTGGCAGAAAAAGATACACTGTTTCAAGACTTGACTTACCTGAAGCATCTGGTAAATGCATTACAAGAACATTCTAATGATTTTTTTTTTCTTTTTAATGTCAGCTTTTATGTGTTTTTGTGTTGACCTGTTTTGCTTTCTGAGCATGTTCTTTCTGCACAGAGGCTGCATCATCAGTAGACTCAGTGCTAGAGTCTGATTTTCGTCTTATTTACTCAAACCCTTAATTTCTGTGTGGATTACTTATAATTTAACAGTGGGTCTCAATCCCCTCGTGTCCCCCAAACAGTACCATGTGAGAAAAATATTTGTACATCTTTATGGACCATCAGGCTGTCAAAGCTCAAATCAACTGGGTTTACAGCAGTGCATAAAATCTGGCTGATTTTGCTGCAGATAAATTGGAGCTACCAAGTGCTACTTGATCCAAACAGTAAGCATCATCCCATGGATGTTCCTGTCTCCCAAAGGTAAAAGCTGAGGAGCTAGCTGCCTTTGCTGGGTATGTCTGGTGGTCAAGTATCCCCATGTTGGCCACCTGCAGTAGCTGTAGTGAGAGACCCCTCTGACATGCATGGCTCATGGGGAGAGCATTGTGCCTTGTCACTGTCTTGATAACATCACAAGTACAGTTAGCCCTCTCCACCTCTCAGAAGTGGCAGTTGTTGGCTGGGATGTCACACAGGACAAGCCATCCTACCCCCACCAAGGAGATGGGTTTCATGGTGTGCTCCACTTGGCTGAGCAAGGACCCTACTCCAAGCATGGCTCAAGTCTATTTTAACTCATGCTTGACGCAAGGCAGTACAGGACTGCATCACTACAACTCCCTGGCTTTGCTTTTCTGGCACTTGGTAGCATTTTGAAGAGCTTCTTGCAAGCTCAGAGGAAGTGTTTGGACTTCTTGTGGGAACCAATTATATAAATAACACCAGAATCTCTAAACCAGCAGGAGAGCTGAAGCCCTGCAGTAATGTGCTGCTGGTTGTGTCCCAGCACAGGGTGCTGTCAAGGACCCTCCTGCTGATGCTACAGCCCTGGATTCCTGTGGGTTCACTCTGTAGGCCAAATTTTCAGTTGCTTCCTGTAAAAGCTTTACCTTTGCTGGGGGTCTTGGATTAACTGCTTAAAGATTTTAACTGCTGAAAAAATTTGAACTTTGATCTGGACATTGTCCTAAGCATCTTCCTGCCTCTACCTGCAAACCTTTCATCAGACCATTGAGTTCTGGCTCACCTGAAGAAACAGGTGAAAAGCAGGTTCTGTTATTGCTTTGGGATTCTCTTCTACTTGTTTTGCAGTGGGAAGCTGTCTAAATCACTCAGGTGCTTAAAATCCACTGGTCTCTTCCCACAATTTTACCCCTCTGCTGTGCCCCCAGAAGGACAGGTAAGTTATGTCAGAATCCAATAGTAAAGAAGGCTAAAACAGCTTAGCTTTCCATAATTGCGCAGGATCAGCACAAAACTAACTCTCCTAGGTCTTTCACTACACATTTGAGGGCTGTGCAGCTTCGGGAAGGCTTGACACTGTGATTGCTAGCCCTCTTGACCAGGGCTGCCCCAGCAGGGAAGACATGCCCTTAGCCAGCACTAGACAGAGCTTTGCTGTTGATGTTCTGAGGTCAGTTCTGAAGCTCTTACCTTATTCTGACTAAAGCAACCCATTCTGCTGAGAATATTCAGCACTTTGACCACCTGTGTGTATTGATTAACCTCAACTTTGTGATATCCCATGCCTATAATCACAAAAGAACTCCGCCCAACTTCCATGCATGCCTGGGGAAATTCCTGCTCATGGAGTGTCAGGGTATGCCTGAAAGTGCAAACAGACCAAATTCCTCTGTAGCTATTTGAGAGAGGAACTGAAGTCCTGTCACTGTTGGTATGTCTGGTAAAATGGTCTCTGGGGATTTTTAGGGCTGAGATTTCTGTACTCAAGCAGTTGCAGACATCCTGAGGTGAGGGATATCTATGCTTGACGTCATGGTGGGTACCTGGTAGTGGTGTACCTTTTAGTCTTGCATTGGTGACAGATGACTAAGCAGACCCATTCCTCCCAGTCTGGCTGCTTGTTTCCAGCATCTCACCAGTCCGTGCTCTGTGACTGAGTTTCAACAAATTGCTCTGGGCACTGCATTTGCAGTCTCCCAAGTGAATTTCCAGTTTCTCAAATGCCTGTAAAAAGGCTTGACCCTGCAAAATGCAGGCATGTAAGGAGTGGTTGGGAGCTGCTCATGAAGGCATTACTGCTAAAATGATTCATACAGTACGGCCTAAATCTGGACTCCTGGACAGTCTGTGCTGCTCAGCCAGTGTACAGTTACGTGTTAGGCTAGGGTAATGTGATCACAATTCTCATCCCTGTATGAATCCCTGTTTATTAAGATAAATGGGCTATTGTTACAGCTGGAGTCTGGTGGCATGAGTTGTGTGTTTGGAATGTTTAAAAAAGTAGCTACAGTCATGCTTTCTAGGAGAGATGAAATGGAGAAAGAAGAGAGGGTGACACCACATATCTTTTTATTTACTGTGAAACTGTTGGTAAGTCAAAAGAAGAGGACATGGAAAGCTCCAGGTTGTAGCTGACAAACAGCACCACAAGAGATGGAAGTACTTATTACCAGTATTACACAATGCCTGGGTGAACAGCTCCTTGAAACTCTGCTAGAGGAGAAGAAAGAGGGAAATACTTCCATTTAGGTATTTCAGGTGTGTTTTTGCAGCACTGGAAGAAACCTGTTCCCCTAAAACACATAGGTGTATAACTCTGTATCTAGAAGGTATGGCATCACAGCTGGCTTGGAGTAATGCAATTTCAGCCCTATCCAGGTTAATAAAAATGAATTACTGAACTGAAAAGGATGTTTGTGTAAGTACAAGTAATTGTGGCTGAACTTAATTTGCTATGTGAAAAGGGAATACATAGTCTCAACTGATAATATGTATGATTGGTGCTTTAAGGGAGCCCAATTTCCTCAAACTGAAAATAATTATAGGCCAAATAAAGTGGGAGGAAGAATTTAAGCATAAAAATGTGAATGATAATTGGGAGTTGTTCAAGAATCCTATGTTAGGTCGCTGAGAAACCACAACTCTGCATTTGGAAAGATGAATTCTTTAGTTAAAAGAAGCTGTTTTGGTTAACAGAGGAGATGAAAGCAGCAATAAAAAACCCAAAATAGAACAAGTGGAAAAATAGAGGAAGCGATGTGGACAAGTAATCTGCAAGGAAACACAGACAATTGATGAGAGAACTCAAGGGTACCAATGAAGAGCCTTTGGGCAGTGGGTTTGGAAAAATAAGAAGGGATTCTTAAAATGTATCAGGGATTCATGAAATCCTAGCAGTGGTACAGGCTCCATACTGAACAGAGTTGCAAAATTGTTGCTTATGAAAAAGAAAAGGCAGAAATAACCAGTAACTATTTCTTGGTGTTTGGAAAGGAGAAGACTGTATATTCATAGCTTGGTCATAAGGGAGTATTTTCTGCTCCAGTAAGAAATTACTTCCAGTAATTAGGAAAAATGTTAAATGTCAGTGTTTTTAAATGTACAAAACATTAACAATGGTTAACTTACAATCCAGAATATTTAGAGACTAAGCCAAGGAGAAATTTGAATCATTAGTGTAGGCACTTGAAAAACTTCAGGGGAATGGAAAAAACCTACTGTATCAGCATTATTCTGGGACAATGAGTGAGTAGCTTGTTAGACTACACAAACTTCAGTTTGCTTAAAGCATAAAAAGGCTGATAGGCTCTGCAGCTGGTAAAGAGCTGAGAGAAGACAGGATGATGCTAGCCAAGTTCCCTTGAATGGAAAACTGGCCTTGTCAGACAGACATGATCCCACTTCTTGATAAGAGTATGATCTTTGGTGATAAAAGTCATTATGTTGACATAATTGTATATAGATCTAAAGCCTTCTGACTTTGTTCCTGGTGATACTCTGATATAGGAGTACACACTAGACAAAATCAAGTGGCTTATTGTAAGCAGCCCCAGGAAGTGATCATTCTCATAAAATGGTTGCAGATGCAGAGTCATCCTCCACTAGGGAGGAGGGAAGCTAGAAGATGCTTGTAAAGAAGTAACTGAAGGTATCTGTTCCTGGCCCTGCATTACCCAGTGGCTTTCTCAGTGATGTAAATACCAAATATTTGTTTGAACAAACATGGAGATCCTGCAGATGGAGGGGAGATAAACAGTGGGTCAGTTGTGGGAGCACAGCTGAGTCACCTGGAAAGCTGGGCTCGTCTAGTACTATTAACTGCAAGGCTGTACATATAGGACCAAAGCATGAGGTCAAGCTAGCACAGCTGGAGGCCTTATCTGGAATGCATTGGTGGTGCAGAGAGCTTGGAAGATAATTAGCTAACATGACTGCCAAGGCCAGTACTGCAGTTGAGAGAGAGCTTGCAGTCCTTGGTTGAGTGGTAGGAGCAGGAGAGAAATGTGCTGGGGAGTCCACTGCAAGTACACTGCTTGGTTCTGGTGTCAGCACTTCAGAGGGCATTGAAGAATTGGAGCAAAGTTGTACAAGAGCTACAGAATTAATGTGGGACGTGAAGACCATGCCTGTACAACAGGAGAGTAAAGAAACTTGATACACAAAGCTGTAGAGAAACTGACAAGTCATTTCATGAGCATGCTCAGGTATCTGTCAGAGAAAGAGGGACAATACAGCAAAAGCCCCAAATCCAGTGGCCTCGCTGCTGAGGATACACACTATCAGAGTCAATATAATTGGTCTCTAGTGAAGGCAATCAGCCAGTTGAACAAATTTCCTTAGGACCTGGTGGAATTGCCATCATTCAGGCTTTAAATTGCTGCCAAATAGCTCTCTGAAACAGAAAAGATTGCTAGGTAGTGTTCAAGGGCTGCTGATTCATGCATGGAATCAATGTACATTTTGTTCTGTCTTATAAAAAACCAATTTGGGGCATTTAGACATCTACAATTAAAGCTAGACAAGCAGTTACAAGCAGCTTCCAGATGTATTTTTTTTTATCTTTTCCGTAGATCATGTTGAAGCTTCATAAGTTTGTTCTCAGTGCCAGTGTGACTTTCTTTAGAATTTAATTCTTTCAGATTAGCATTGAAAACAGACTTTTTTTTTTTTTTTTTTGACAGTTAGACGTAGGACAAGAATTTATTCTAAAACAGAGGTACTGTGACTTTAGCAGGGGGGCAGGCAGGAGGTGGTGGGACAACTGCAGGTGAAAGCTGCGTGGTTTCTGCTGCACATCCTCTGCAAACGGGCTGAGCTTTTAGGAGCCGTGAAACACCAGCACCAAGCGGAGGCTTCTATTGTGTGCTTGAGGTACTGGAGGCCTTTGCTAGCCAGTTCCAAATGTCCTCAGGCATCAGCCAAATGTGTGTGTACATGTGAGAGGGACAAAAAGACTTGTAGGGCTGCATTCAGTACCTGCAGAGGAAGATCCCTAAGGAGCAGGCACCAGCTCTTCTGGGCTCCGGCTTAACAAGGAGTGAAGTGGGACCATAAAGCCATAATGCTGCCTGGAAGCCACATTCCTGCTCAGGCTAGTCAGGGGTGAGTAGAGTTCAATGCCTTCTTCATTTCACTAAGCCCTGGTCTTAACCTTTGTGGTTTATGTCTGTTCCAGGAGACTGTAAAGGGCAGGGGCTGCTGTCCCTGCCTGGTGCAGGACAGGGGATGGTCCCCAGGCTGTGGCTGCTGTGGGGATGCATGGTAGATGGGCACTGAGCTCCCTGCCGTGCAAGTTTACAGTGTGGCAGTTGCCATACCCTGTGCTGTCAAGTGAAGGGCTGGGATTTTGGTAAGTGACGGCAGCCCTTGCTGTTGGCTCCATTGGCTTGCCATTGTTTTGTGGCACTGAGCACAAGGAGCACCAGTCAGATGAACAACCATTTAAAAAGCACTTGTGTTGCCAGGTCCCTTTAGTCCGAGGCTATCCTGGAATGCAAGACACTTTTCTGGGTGTTCCTGTGAAGATGGGTTGAGTTGGTCACCAGAGCAGTGTTTTGCAGTAGTTACTGGGACAGCAATGGTGGCAGGGAGCCTGTGATGCATACAGGTGGGAAACTGAGGCATCAGTGATGCTGGTAAGTAGAAGTTGCTCCTCTTGTTCATACTGTCTGGGAAAGCTACAACATGTCTGCACAGTAGCATTGTAATGAATACTCTGGGAATAATCTAGTTTCCTTTGCCTAAAATTTGGATGTTATTTTAGGCTAGTCCAGTCTGACATTAAGAGCTAAAATTTCCAGTCTTCACTAAATCCTGGCCAGCTGGCCAAAGCAAGAGTTGGACTTCATTACCACTATTGCAAAACTGTTTCCAAAATGTCATTTTGGTGCCACTGTTAGAGATAACATCATGGATAGGTGGCATTCTGTCATCCGCATATTCAGTGAGATTGGGAACCTGGCTAAATGCATCACCTTGCTCAGGCAATTTTCAGGCTGGTAGAATTTCAAGGCCATTAACAGTGTTTTGCAGACCTGTCTTGAATGTATCCATTTCCTGTCATGCTGGATTAGGGAAGCTGGGTCACCTGCATAGCAGCTCATTTTCTGTGGCTGCTGGAGTGTAATGTTTTTGTAACTTCCAGAAGTCATAGGCTTGCTGGGGAAAGTCCTTGAGAGAAGGCACTGTTTTTCCAGTGCCATCATGTGTGGTTGTGCATATGTAGTAGTAGCTAAGCAGACATCTAAAATTTAGAGGAATTGCATCCAGGAACCTAAGTGAATCAGAGGCTGTGTGACTGTGAGACAGGAGAAACAGAGGTGATTCCAAACACGGTTGTCCTTAAGAGGTGCTCTGGTCCATAATTCCAGATGTCTTTCTGGAAGAAGCCACCATGCAGGCTCTTTGAGCTCAGTGCTGGTGGCCGTGGTTTGGAAGGGGGTGTGCAGGTCTGTATGCTGGCATAAAGCAGGTTCCCAGGCAATATAGTGGAGTGATGTTGGTGACTCGATGGTGTCTGCCTAGCCTACACAGTTGTGATCCCATGTGCCGCATGCTTTTCTGTTCTTGCTCTTAAGAGCAAGGTGCTGGAGATCTCTTGAGAGGCTGTTTGTCCATGTCTGTGGAAACTGATCAAGTGGCTGTAGAGCTGCTGCATGGTGATAGATCTCCCTAAACAAGGGGATTTGCCATGTGGTGGATCTGCCAGAGTGGTGGATCCAGAATATGTCCCCCATGCTGCAATAGGCGTGGCTTAGGAAAGACTGTGAAAAAGGAGACCTGCAGCTCTCGGGGCATCCTTGGAGGGTCCTGTGTAGCCAGACAGAAGGTGAGCTGCTTCAGATCTATTCTAAATTTTGCAGAGAAGCTGCCCTAGTCTGTTGTACCATTTTCCTTTTCCTCTGTGACTATCCTTGGTGAAGCTCAGAGCCTGGCAAAGAGCTCCCTCTGCATGCAGACCAAGTTGGCCAAGGGTGGAGCAGGTAGACCATGGAAATTGGAAAGGTAGTGATAGTCTTGTCTTAATGGATTTTGTGAAAAATCAGCTGCTGTTTCTTGATGCAAAGCTTGTGTAAGTCAAGAAAGGATCTGCAGACATCAACGGTTTTCTGCTTCAGTCCTAAGGTCCTAAAGGAAGAAATGGGAAAAGTCCTAGGAATAAATTCTGATGTTAGATCTCTGTATGGGACCCATTTGCCTCATGGAGATTACCTCTCTCTGGAAAACACTGCAGGAGTACACTGAGTTTACAGCTGCTCCTCTGTGCAAGTGGTGGGGTTGACCTTCACTTTTTCTCCCTCCTTGCACACGGCCTTCCAGACATGTGTCCCAGCCAGGGAAAGCACTAATTCCCTGTATCAAGCATGTTACACACATTTATGTAGTGTAACATTGCAGGGTATTAGTTCTGTGGTCACATGCTTTAGTCACACAGGCTTACATCAAGAAAACTGCCTACTTGTTCAAATGCTCAGGGGTTGCAAATCAGCCCAGAATCATTGACTTTATTAGAAATATAGAAGTTTTTCATAGTCATCTCTCTCTTTTCAGTCTTTATATGGGTGCGCATGCATGCAGTGCCTGAGTTTTGAAGGGGGACTGAATGACTGTGTTACATGGGCTATAATCATCCCAAATCATCTCAGCTCATTAGGAAACTTGCAAGTGACCCTTCTGGCTTCCTGTTGTTTCAATCAGCCTTTCCCTGCTGTCCCTAAAACTGCACTCCTTCTCCAGTTTATGTGGTCAAGACCCTTAGACACAGTGTTAAGAAAAATGCTCTACACTCAGTTCTACTTCCCCTTGGCTTGCGTTTTCTTCTCCTTTCTCTCACCCTATCTTAATATAAATGTGGTCTAGGGCAGACTTTGCTGCTAATGCAGAAGCTAAATGAAACGTTACTTTGCACTCACATGGTCGTATGCACAGCAGCAGCCCCCAAGGTGTGTGTGCAGCAGAAGAAGGGGAGAGGCAAAGGGATGGGGAATTGAGTTACTCCCAGTCTCTGCCTCAGGCTGTCATTCTGTCCTTTGTGCCACATCCAGCGTTTGGTTTTCTAGAAACTCGCAAGTCAGGTCCGGCTTGCCTGACACCCTGGTACTGTGGCACTGTGTACAATTCTGCTGCTGTAGCTTTTCCCGCTGCCTCTGAACTCCACAGGCATTGGGAAATTCAGTCCTATGCCCCTTCATGGTGAACAGACCTTTTTTTTTCTCCCCCCACCCCCCCCCCCCCCAAATATTGAGCTCATGCCCTTTTCTGGAGTATGCACAAAGGGGCAGAGCTAGAACTGGGTTTTAACTGCATTCTTGACTGACTCCTTTTTCCAGTTTAGTATCAACACATGGCCAGAATTTTGGATTTTTTTCCTTTTATTTCTTTTTTCTTGTAATACACAAACATGTTTATTCCCAAGACACTTAGACAGGTCTAATGCAAACATGAGGAGGAGTACGTGAGGACTGACTGTAAGCAAACAATCACTTTGGCCTCCACCAGGATTCATGTTTAAAACCAAAAGCAACCATTAAACAAACTTTGCTGGACCTGGGGATGACAGGCATCAGCTCTGCCAGAAGCATCGGTACTCAGACCAACATGCTTCAGCTCTTGTGCTGAAGCACTGCAGGCCTCCGGGGAGTCGGGTGTGTGTTGGAGGTTTCCTCCTCCAGCATTGGGTGCAAGCATGTGTGATGTCACGGCAGATGTGTGCAGAGCTGGGGGCAGGCAGGTCTCCCTGCTATACTCCTGCCCTCAGCGTGCATGCACCTGATGGTGGTCCTAGCTGCCAGGAGATGACCAAGAGCAGATTCCTGCCAGTCCAACTACCTGTCTCCCATGATCTTGTTACATGCTTCATCGAAAATGCCCTCCGGGCAGGAGTGTGTTCCTGACTGACTTCATATATCTGCATACTCTGCAGATTGCACAGCCAGAGCTGCAGGGAGGCATCAAGAGGATGAGGGTAAGGGCAGGATAAGGCTTAGGTTTCCACTCACTGACCCTCCCCTTGCTCTTTTCTCCAACTGGGAAACAGGACAGAGCATGAGCAGGTGAAACGGGTTCAGCAGGGCATGTGCTGTACATAGACAATGCCATCCCACAGAGGGTTAAAGATTTTCCCAGGCTCTGTGGTGTGGGAGCTGCACAGATAACTTCCACCTAGGAGAGAGAGCAAAAACATAATTTGTTGCGAGGCTGGCAACAAGGCAGTTGCTCTGGTGCTGCTGCATTTCCTCTGCATTTCCTCCCCAGCTCAGTTTTCTGGTTTCTGTTCCCACCTGCCTTTCTCAAGGATTTCCACAATGAACCAGAGGTGGTCCACATTGCCTTTTTGTCGCCGGGGACAATGCAGTGCTTCTGTTCAGAGCCTGTCTGTAAGCACTTTCCTTCTTGTGTCACCCATGGCAGGCAGAGGTGCAGTACTGCTGAATTAGGAGGAACATCTGCTTCAAAGCTGGGATTCCACACCTGATTGAGAAAGATTTTCTTCAGCCCCAGCTTCTCTGCTTGCAAATGCCTGCCCCTACAGTGCCAGAGCATGAGTGTGTGCTTCAGCACTGCTGGTCTGCTTGAACTCTCGTTTGTTTTCTGTTCCCACTGCTTCTTAATCCACCCTGGCTCCCCTAGAAGCTAGTCAATTTATCATCCAGGTCATGTAATGGAAACCTGGAGACCCACCAATGTATGAGTCTTCACCTTAGGTATTATAAGTATTATGTGGGGCTTTCAAACATCCTGTAGATAACTGACTCTGTTTGTAATTGCATTTGCCTGGGCCAAGATGTTTTCCTCCGTCCACTTCAGTCTCTAGAGGAGGGTAATGACAGATTAGTTAGCTGATAACGAGAACTTTGTCTTGGCCACAGAAGGTTCCAGCAGAGGATTTTATTGATGGGCTTTCAGCAATGAGATTTGATGCTGTTGGGAAAGCATATTTCTGAAAACTGTGCTGCATTTACTTTTAGTGAGGGCAGAAACTGTACTTGCTTCAGACTGATTTGGGTAGAAGCATAGTAGAAGCTATGATTTCTAATACGAGTGGCAGGGGAAATTAAGGTACTATCTTGTTGCTAAGAGTCACAGGAATGAAAATTGGGTAAAGTCTCAAGGTCTCAGATAGTGGTGTCTGAAGCCAATCCATTTCTCAGCCTTAGCTCCTACTAGGATGATGATCTTATTTTCAGTCAATGCCATCTTATTGTTGAGGAGTGGCAGAACTGTGGTAGGAAACAGCTCTTTCCCAGCATGAGACAAACAGCAAAGGGATTGTTGGGTTAGTCTTCAAAACTGCACAGCATGAGCAGCCATGGGAAGATGGGTTATGAAATGGTTGGTGCAGGAGTGGAGAAGCGATGCCCGGAAACAAACTCCACGACTCGGATAGAGTTATAAAGCAGGTATGTTTATTCTGGGCGGGGTGCAAGGGGATTTCTCCACAAAGCTTGCACACCATCTCTGGCAAATAGCCAAATATTTATTACACCAAAGCATACACATTCATTAGGAAAGGCCGGGTTATTATAATTAGTTTGGGGAATAGGCGTGGTTATTATAATTATTTCTCGGAACTCATTTGCATAGCCCGAGAATGCGTAGTAGAAATAGGGTGAGGGTCTTTGGTGGTCAAGGGGAGAAGTACGTAGTCCTCTTCACGGTTTCTAGGGCATGTGCTGTGAAGCAAAGTCCAGGTGTCTTCTTCCTAAATCAGCGAGATCATCCTCCCTAGATAGCATCTCTGAGTCGTTTTGTTCAAGTTTAAGTTTGCCTATGTACCCATTGAGGGCTTTGAGTCTGCTATCAGTGAGTTATCCTTTTAATTCATACCCCAGGGCTACCTGCTACTTTCTTACCATAGCCAATCCCCAAACTATCTGGTAAGCTACACTGAATCCACAGAACAGTCTGGGCAAGCGGGATTCTTAGGCAATGTTCAGAAATCATCATATGTTGCTATAAGTAATTTGCAAGGGAAGTGGTCATTTCTCTGTATCAGAAGGCCGAAGTCAAATTTCTCAAGGACCGAGACTACTAAGCCTCAGAGATATTGCAGAGTCATTAAGTGAGAGAGTATACAGGGAAAATAGCACAAGAGATCAGCTCCTAATTTTGGCATCACCTCTTTCCCCTCTACCTCTCCAGGCTATGCCAGTGGCAGTCATTTAGCATGTCCTGTAGATGTCCAGTTGCTCTTAAGTGTTTACATTTTGTGCATGTCTACTCATACTGATTTTATCAGATTCTCAAGCAATGTGTAACCTTGCAGAATTTGGCTCCGAGGTTTTTCAAGGTGGCTGGTCTGGGCTTACACCAGGCTCTGACACTGAAATGTTGTAGAGGTGACTCACTTGTGATGCATCATCTGCCCAATGGGGTGAAAACTAGAGAAAGTAATGCCTAACTGCAGAATTAAAGACACAGGGTACAGCTTATGAGATGATAGGTGCTTGATGTTCTCCATCACTCTTCATATATCCCTTAAGGTTTCAAATATCCAAGTATTTTGAGGGCCCCCATGGAGATCCTCACAACTTGTCCTAGTGACACAGTGAGACATGGCTTTGCTAGCCAATGGCTCCCTATACTAATTTGTAGGTAGGCAGGGCTTTATAGATTCAGTGCAGCAAGAGAGGTGTGTGTTGTGAAGAACCAGTCTGGGAGTGGTGTTGAGAGATGGGGATGGAGCATACTTCAAAAACAGACACAAGGTTGTAGCCCATTATGGTTTGTATTTGAGTGCAAGCTTATAATGCTGTACAGCAAGCTGGCTGGAAAGGTGTGCCAAAGATTGCCTAGTGTTTCATCAATAATTATTAGTGGTGTCGCCTATGACAGCAGAGAGTCCTCTTACTGTGCGGTTGGCAGAAGTCTCTCTCACCTTTTCAAGTCTCCTGTTTTGTGCTGAAACAACTCGTTTGGCTGTCACTGATTTGTAGCCTGCTACTCTGTGGACTCAGCTGAATGTAAGATATAGTCCACTCAGTTCCCTTCTTCTGGGCTAGGACTGTTTGCAACTGCAAATTGTGCAACAATACAAATTTTATTCACCTACATTCTTTCCAGTGAGCAGTGAAACATGAAATTTCTGGTCAGAGAGTGAACATAGCAGTTTCCACTGTCCCAGCTCGGCTGGACTCTTTAATGACAGCTTTACATTCACTGCTTAACTATAAAAATTAGGAGTCATGGTTTCAGCTAGATTTCACCCACAGGGTATTTAGGGAATGCTGAACATCTAGCTTAACTGTTCACATATAATCTAGGCTGGCCTGGGCCCTGCACTGCAGTGTAGCATGTCCTACTTATGCAAAATGCATCTTCCCTTGAAAAGAAGAGCATAGGGCACCTGTGCTGTTGTAGGAGTGGGGTATGTGAAGTGGGGGAGGAGTCTATCAGATGCTCCAAACACATACTCTAGGTGTCAGGACATCCAGTTGCGTGGCCTCTTCTCCCTTACCTTTCTCTGTGTTTGTCTCCTCAGAGTGAGTAGTTCTCACACACACCAGAGAGTTGTCACCAGATAAAAATGAAAGGAGGCTGACCCCAGAGTACGTGTACAAGGACGTCAAGCAGAGCTTGCAAGTGGTGGCTGGAGTTTCTGCTGCAAGAAACTACTGCAAGTTTATGCAAACAGGTCCTGTGGGCTAGAGGGGAAGCAGATGCTGTTGTGCTCCTGTGACCTTCCATATATCTTGTTCAGGATGACAATGTGGTGTGGTGCCCTCCACATCTCACCCATGCCTGTTTTCTAAGCCAGCTCTGTGGCAGCACTATAATTCCTCATTGGCAGTTCTGTAGAGGACGTTGACTAGGTTTGCTCTGAGGATTTGAGGTGGACTGTTTTCTACCAAAAGCTTTGTCAAAAGGTCAGGGAGTCTTCAGTTTGAAAAAAACCCCATCAAATATATTCTTGATGATGGTTTGAAAGAGAGAGTTTCTAGGACTGTTATTTGGGGTTTTTTGGCAAAAGCATTCTTTTCATTTGAAGGATGCCATGGCATGGTATGTGGTGGAAAAAGAGCCTGGTGTCTCCAGGCTTAAATCTTACAATAGGAAGACCTGGCTTTAATTCCCAGCCCTGTCACAGCCTTCCTGCCTCTTCTGTGTCTTTTGCTCCTTGTATAACATCAGGATTAACAGTACTGTGCAGAGCTGTTATGAAGATGTTGCAGTGTTACAGTACTTCGAAACAGCAGTAGCAAAAGAGTTCACAGGAAGCGGGGGTGGTAGCACACTGCTGCTGCTGTTCGCTTTCCAAAACGGGATAGCCTGTTGACATGCTTTAGTCACACTCTTAAATTCAGTTTTTTAAGGAATCCTGAGAAGCCGATCCTTTCCTAGTTTGAGAATCCAATTTCCTGAGTAGTAACGAGCCATTTCAGTAGCTGTTTAGAGAGGTGGAAGTGGGGTTGTGACAGCAAAGCAAGCTGAGGAGAGGTGAGGTAGTCTGAGTACTTTGAATGAAGGTGGATTTAACCACTCAATAAGTCTACATTTTTCACATGCATTGAAGCTATGTTAATAAAATAATTTCAAATCTTTTCTTTCAGGTGCTAAGAATGTCTTTTTGGAATGGCGAAAAGTAGAAAACATGCATCAGAATTACAAGAGAGGTGCTTTCGTGAATGGATACAAAATCTGTTGTGTAAACAACAACCAAATCAATTGCCTAGGAGAAAAGGAAATACCAGGATAGGGTTGTTTTTCTTACTCTTTCCACTATGCTGTTAATGTGCCTGTCAACTTCAGGTGATGTTGCTCTTGCTTGTGATGTTTCTATTTTAAAAAATATTTTCCTGTTAAATGGTTTAGTGAAGGTGGATTTTATTAATTTCTGATTGTTAAATTTTGGAAAGATTTTATTAACAGTGACCCAACATTGCAGAGAGCCAGCTATAGCATGTATTTGTTGTGGTTTGCCTCTTAATATATTGCTGTTCCTCTAGCAGGAATTAGATTGTCACGTTTGAGGGGATTATCTTCTAAAACATAATTACTTGAGAGCACAGAGTGCACCAGAGTGATTCTCTGCATACTTTGGGAAGGGGGGAGGGTAGGTGATATCTCAGCATTTCTCTATTTTCAGGGCTCTGATCAGCGTGAATTGAATTATTTTGGAGACTGGAACTGAGACTGGCTCTGCGGCCTTTCCTGCCAGTCCTCTCTAGCAGGAGCCTTTCTTCCTTCAGCCTGATGGTTGCTGCTGACAGCATCAAGCTTCTGGCCACCAAGCTTGTGTGTGGGAGCTGGCTTTGTGGCAGCATGGCAAAACGTGGGCAAACTGCTGGTTACCATTATTTCTTCTGCTGTTCAACCTGCTGCCCAGGTTCCACGGCACATGAAAGCACTGGCATCCAGGTGCTTGTGTGGTGTACACATTCTCATCCTGCTTTTTAGCTGTCTCCAAGTAAAAACCTCAGGCAGCCCTTTTTCTAGGGATGCAGCTTCAGATGCTGCTGATGCTGCTGCAGTTGTGGCTTTTTGTATGTGTGCCTGTAAGTGTAAGCTTGCTAGTGTGGGTGAAGTCTTTGCAGCTGCTGTTCTGCCTCAGCAGCATTAGGACTGGCTATCAGTGCTGGGTGTGTTGCCTACCATGTCTGAGTCTCAGTGGGAAGGTGAATGCACTATGTCCGTATCTGTTGGAGCTGTCCTGTGCTGGGGAGCAGCTTCAGCTGCTCCGTGACACTGCTCTGAAATGGCATTCAGACTTCCCTTGGTGGTACATGTTCAAGTGGAGTGTATGTGTGCACACCAGCATGCTAAGGTGAAGCAGGTGTACGATGGCAGGTCAGATGTGTGAAGAGGAGCTGAGAAAGACACAGAATTGAGGGGCAGGGTTTGGCAGAGAGGTGATTTGTCAGGAGGAGTTGGAGTACTGGGAAACCGAAAATTTTCTTGTGAGACTTGTGGGGTTTTTTTTTTTTTTTTTTTCCCTCTGCCATAAAGACTTGTGGATGGGACCCATGTGTGGCAGAGACCGATGCAGTCTTTTGGCTGCAGTCACACTTTCAGCAACCTTCTGTCACTTTTTTTCACAGACCTTCTGTCTGTGCTAAGGGAACAAGTCAAGTGGCCTGTGAGCTCTGTGGTTATGCATGAATGGTTTCTGTTCAGTAACTAAATTAATTTTTAAAAAGTTAAGCTATTTTAGCAATGACACTTGGTATGTTAAGTAAGTTTACAAATAAACTGTTTTATTTAATTTATATATATATTAATTAAATAATATAAAAAAATGAAATTGAAAGACCAATTAACTGCCTGCAGTTAGCAGTTACTAAAATTCCTGGCTGAGTTGGTTTGCAGACCACTTCTGTGGGTACTGAACTCATATGATATGGATGATTTTATTGTCATCAGGTGTCATGATCCAGAGAAAATGCTAACTACCACTATATAGAAAATCTCCAAGATGAAATTACTGTGTTATGTAACAAACAGAAACATTTCAGATCTTGTGGGTTTACCACGTTCAACAAATTTACCAGGGAAGATATGCTTTTTCATAGCCTGTCTTCTTGGAAATTAATTTTTGGGAAGATGACCTTATTATTTTGAACTGACATTATTTTGAACTGACTTCCTCTTTGCATACATTTATTTCTCCCATTCTAGATGGCTCTTAATTAATTATTGTGCATGCAATATTATGTTCTTTAGTCAAATTCAGTTTCATATTACAGCAGCATCTGGAACTGTTTAAATAGACACAAATATACAGGAAGGACTAGAGATTGGAGCAACCCGTCAATGAATACTGACTGTTGGCTTCATTTCAGTGCTCAGTTTTCCAGTGCTGGAAAGATCCAATATTCTGGTATCACTGGCAACAAGAAAGTTCTGGGCAAAGTAGCTAGGCCTAGAAGTGGGGGAACGTTGCAGAGGTAACTGGGAAAATAAAGCAACAAACGTTTTAAAAAGAGATCCTCAAGTATTATGTCAGTTCAAAATGGAGATGGACTTCAACAATTCAATTGATACTACTATAGTAGGAAATGTCAGTTTAAGGGACCTTGCTTGTTTTTGTCTGTGCTTTCTAACACGGTTTATAAAAACAGAGCTTGCTTCCTTTTTGCCTTTATTTGGCTGGACACAGGCAGTACCTAGTATTTTACTTACTTTACTGTCTGAAATAAGCCATTTTTTAAGCATCCTTTCCTTAAGAATATAGCCTGAGGAGGATGGTAAGCATATGATGGTTTAGGTGTCAAAGGCTGAAGAACTATTACACATGCTCTGTGACACAGAAATGTACAGTAGAAAACATTAGCAGGCCACATCAAAGCATCCCATTTGTACCGGGTCCTAAAGACAGGAGATAGCCAGGACCCTTAACCTCATGGCTATCAGGGAAACCATTCAAGTGGTTCACAGGGAGCTACAAAGTGTGGTGGGAACTCTGTGGCAGGAGGACCAGGTGTGTTCTGCATCCGGACTCTGCTGAGCACACTCAGCCTTTCCTAACAGCAGTGTGTCTCTCTGTCTCCAGTTATTGTCTTCTTACCTGAAGAAGCAGTTACTTGTAGTGCATGAGCATTTGGTTATGACAGCTAAAAAGACTTGCTGAAGCTGTGGAAACCTAATTCATCTTCTTGTTCCAAGGCAGGAGAAGTACACCAAAATGATGCCTGGGAAATGAGACTAAAAGTGTCTTAAATCCAGTGGTGGAGACTGTACAGTGACCCTGGAGAATCCATCCCTGCTTCATTCCGTCCCATCTTAGCTTCTCCTTGTACCTAAAACACTTGCTGTTGCAAGCTGAACTGATGTCTTCCTGTCATCCCCAAGCTGTGGACCACAGCTTGATGGCCTTTTCCTTTGTTAACTGCCTTTTGTAGGCAGGGTGAACCGTGGTGATACCTGTCTCCTTCCTTGGGCTTCTCTTTTCTGAATTCATTAAGCCAGTTTCTTCATCCTTTCCTGTAGCATATGTTTCCAAACCTCTAAACTTCCTTTTCTTCTCTGGACTCTTAATTTGTTTCTGTCTCAGCAGTCCAAAACTGGTTGCAAGAGTCTGGCAGAGGCCTCAACAGGGCTGAATCGGACAGGTTAATTACTTCCCAATTACATATTACACTCTTGGAAACTGCCTTTTTGCAAAAGCATCATGTTGTTGACTCATAAATTTTCTGGTGCCTTGCCACCCACAGATCCTGTGTGACAGTATGGCTACCTTCCCAATAGTTCCTCACGTTTGTGTATCAATTTTGCTTTTTTCCTCCCATATTTTCATTTCATCTATCTGAGATTATCCTTTCATTTTACCATAATGCTTGTGAAATACTGCTCTGTTTCCGAAGAAGTTCTGAGGACATTTTTGACCTTGGAATTAAAAACAACCACCACAAAACCAAAAAAAGTATTTGCCATAATAAATCTCCGTGCACTAAGACAGAGAGTTAGGAGTTCACAATCCATTTTGTTATTTTGAGCTCCTTAGCCTGTTACAGAAATGCACATTCGGTTTGCAGTGAGAGCCCCTGTCCTGGGAAGACTTAATGAATTAACTTGCTTAAGTTTTTGATTTCAGTACCCTTTTGGTTTGGAAGCTCAAGAGATGTGGCAGACTTGAGACCCATATTTGTCAGAAATGTTCCAAATGAATTGTAATTACCCATTCATTCCCTTAATGTAGTAAATCCCAGATGCTTTTGCTGGATAAGTAATACTCATTAAACAGTGTTAGAACATATCAAGAATAAAACAAAATGTGGAAGGTTATGACATTTTAGTGCACTCAGCTGTACTAGTTTGTGCAGTCAGCCTGGACACAGAGTGCTTGGATGACGGCATCTGACTTTTTGCAGTGCTGCTCAGGTGACAAGCCATGCATGACTACAGAGTCCCCAGGCAGCATTACAGCCATGCCTAATAGCACATGGTGGTATGTGTGCTCCAGGTAAAGTCCATGTTTGGTGTGCGTTGCTATATGTAAAGAGGAGCGGCAAATGTTTTGGGAGCTCTGTCTGAAACAGCTGTAGTGGTGTGTCTGACTTCATGGTATTTCTCATCTGCAGAGGAGGAGGAGGACCTTTGCAGTTAGAAGTGTTAGTGCCAGCAGCCAACCCATAGTCAAAGTTTCTGGTAGTTCCTGGTGAGCTGTTTCAGCAGGCTTAGTGCATCTGTCTGGTCACTCTTTGTGAAAAGGGAACCTGATGGTAGCATTTGGGCTGTTTGTGTTTTTTTCCCCTCCAGAGTGTGTGCTTTCTGCAAAGGCTTGTGTGTTAGCTGTAATGCTTGCCAACACCTTTGAAAGACACCCCCTTCTCCATTATGGGATTTTAAAGGAGAACAGGACTGAAGATGAAGGCCCTCTTGACAAAAGCAGCGGTATTTTCTTGTCTCAGCAGTTAGGAATTTAAGACTAAAAAAATTTTGCAGAAGCAAACTTCCCTTCTACTGCCCCCTTCCGCCCACCTCGAGTAGCCTGTCTAGCTGCCACTCAAAACCATGGAAAAGTTTCAGAGGACTTTCTGGGTTTAACCATCACAGTTATTGCTGCAGCTGATGCTTTGTTGCTTATGTTCCCTTCCAAATGAAGAAAATGGACTGTACAGATTTATTCTCATTTAAATCCAGCACTTGTTATTTGACTTGTTAAATGAAGAATTTGCTTCTAGGGTAGATAAAGCCATGTAGTCTAGTTAGTGTAATAAGAAAATGGAGTTGGCAGAAGCAAGAAGTATTTCAAAATGGATTTTCTGGTGGCCAGATTTTTTGAGAACTCTCCACCATCGAATCATCACTGGTACAAAGTCTCTTGTGATGCAGAAATATTCATTGCACCATTTTGCAGCAGAGGAGCAAGAGCTGTGGAGGTAGGAAAGGAAAATAAAAAGAGAGAAGCTCTTGAAAGAACAGCTTTGGAGTATCTGAGGATGGCAGAAAGGCTGAAGCAAGCAAATATTTTAGTTAAAAACCAGTGCTGTTATGGACCATCAAGAGAAGAATAGAACTGATGTTGGTTTAGCCAGCAAGTTAGTGATGAAGGGATGTTGAGAAAATACCTGGTAAAACTAACCATTTCAAAACAAGCAGGACCAGATGACACACAGCCCAGGCTTCTAGAGGAACTAGCACAGGCTACCATGAACTGCTCACCAGCATTTTTGAACATTCATGGAGAACAAGTGAGATCCAAGGAAACTGGACTAGGAAAGTGTAGTAACAGCCTTTAACAAGATAAAAGCATGTCTTTGGGAACTGTTAAGAAGAAAGTTTGAATTAAAACCATTTTGAAATGTAACAAAACGTCAAACATGACAGCACTTCTATCAAACAGTATTTTTAAGCTATTTTAAATTGAAACTGAATTAGCCCTTTCTGATGGTGGAGAATTGTTGCAATGATTCCATCAGCAGAGAAAAATTATGCTAGGCTTAAAGTGTTAATTATTTTTATTTCATGATTGCTTGGGTCTGGTTTTTGATGATGGCTTTTTAATGTGCAATCATTTCATGGACCATCATCTGATGTCCTTGGATGACTGGTCTGTCTGACCACAATTTAAATAAACACCGAGCTGCACCAAATACATCCTTGACATAATGTACTGAGGGCTGGCCCAGTGGCTTTTGAGTATCATGAGGTCATTCAAGATAAAAGATTGTGCTGACAAAACTTTGACAGCCTCTGGAGCAGAATTATGTGATCGCTGAGTAAACTGAAAACATGGGGCTGGATTAACTGGACCGTAAGTAAAATTGTATTTTCCTGCCTGGATGCGAAGTAAAGGTGCTAATAATATTATTTAAGGGCTTCTGCAGAGGGGTCATATAGTCCCACCAGAGGCTGGCTATCTCCAGCAGACAGACTCAGAAAGAAATTATGATTTGGATTGACATTTATTTGATTATCTTTCTTGCAAAAAGATACTTTGTGAGAATTTCAGTGTCCCAGAGCTGGATGCCTTGTCAGTTTCCGTAGCCAAGGATACATAATGAGGGAGTTATTTGCCAAGGTCTACAGCCTTCAAGTTTTGTTTTACTTGGTTTGAAACATTTAAGAATGTATATGCAATTGGACATACTAGCTGTATGACTCAGGTTTGCACCTCTTAACCAGTGGTGCTGCTATTTTTACATTTGTAAACACACTTTACTGGTGTGCACATTAGACAGGGAGGACACTTGTCACATAGCAGTGCTGTCTGCTTCATTTAAAGGTCTCCTGGAAGGGAATGTACAAGGGGGTTGCAGTAGAAGCTGGAAAGGGTTCTGGGTTTTGGTACTATGCTTTGATGCTGACCAGAGGACATACCAAGGGAGTGAGTTGTCTCCCTTGGATCTCACTCTCAGCATTTAAGGTTGGGTTTGGAGGCACTTCCTTCCTCAGTGCTTCTTGTCACCTGGCAGAGCATCAATACTGTTGCAACTCAAATTTGATACTGAAACATTGACACCTCTTGCCGTTGATTCTGGAAGGTACAGACAGCCTGATTATAAAAAGCAAATATGATGTCAGTTAGTATGTGAGGTTGAGCACTGAGCATGTGACCGTCAGGAATGGACGCTAGCCTTCTCTTCCCTACCTTTGAAGCAGCAAAAAACTGGGAGCATTGAAATGAGTGAGCTTGTCAGGTCTCCAGCCCACCAAGGACACTTTCACTGACTCAGGGGCTTATTTGGAAAGGCATGCAATGAAGTTGAATGTCAGCAGGTCACACAAAAAGAAGCAGAAAGGGAAGACTTAAGTCTGGAAGAGGGGGCTTGGAATGGTAAATGAAGGGAATTAATACAGTGCTCAGGTTTGTGCAATAGGAAGAGGGGCTTCAGCCAATGTATCAGAACCAGCTCAGTGTGCTCACATAGTATGAAATCCTATTTCTGAGTGCAAGAAGGACAGTAGAAAAAATGAAGTGAGACCTGAGCAAGAGTGTTGTATTTAATTTGCAGCATTGCTCAGCTGGGATACTGTAGCTGGTTACGACTGAATTTTTTGGACAGTAGTGTGCATGCACATGACAAAAGGCTTTTATGTCCTCTATCCTTGGAATTTATAGATCTCCACTGGATCATGGGAGTTTGATGTGCAAAACTTCCAGGGGCTTCTGAATCCTCTTGGGAAACCTAAATTTCTTTTTTGCATTAATTCCAAATTGCTCAGCAGTTTCTGGAGTTTTGACCCCATTTCAGATTTTTTTGATTTATACAAGAGTTTGAAATGCTGTTCAGAGGGATGGTTATTTCAGTTCTTGTTTTATCTGTCATGAACAGATGTTCTATGTAAGGTTCCCTAATTAAATGTTTGTTTGATGTGAATTTACTTTTCAACACCAAGTGTGTTTAACAACATAGTAAACATAACATGTTCTGAACAGGAAATCTCTGTTGTCCTGGCAGGTTTGTGTTTAGTTGAATTTAATCATGAATGGGCAGAGCCTGAAAAACTGGCATCATTGAGAACAACTCATGTCTGGTATTGGTTGGTGAGGGGGTTTGGATGAATGTTCTTAGGACAATGTCTAGGAAGATTCCTACACCAGCAGGGCTCTTGTGGGCTTTTCTTCCAAGCTGAAATATTGCTGTGTCTGGAAAAATTAGGGAAGAGGTAATATTGACATTTCTCTGTCTTCAGTGAGTTCCCTGTCCTGCTCATGTGTAAGGAGGCAAAAAAACCCAAAGATGAGCTTCAGTAAAAAAGCAAACTAATGCCCCTGGGAAAACAGTAGCTACTAGAAAGGAAGGCAAGGTTTGGAGCTAGGATTGCTTTGAAGGGCAAATGAGCACCAATTTGGAAACAGAATCCTGATAGAGTGTGGTGGAAAAACACACCAACATAGGGACACATTGTGTATTGTGGCATACTGGTGTGTGTAGTCTTTGAGAAGAGCTGGGTTGAGCTACCATTGAGCTGCAATAGGAGCCAGTCCAGTGAGGTCTGTCACTGTTAATGACTGTGGTAAAAGAGTGTTGCCTCCCTATTTGGGGATCACACATGACAGGGTAGCAAATACCAGATGTCCTGTTCTAAAAGAGACAACTTTTTCTCAAGAAGTGTTTCTAGTTAGAAAGATTAAAGATGGGAGACTGAATCAGAAATACTGACAAGGCAACATTTTTCCCAAGATAATAAATGAGGAATTTATAGGAGTTCATGAACATAAGAGATTGTTTCTTCTGTCTGCTGGATTTTGGCACAAGTTTCTCAATGCTAACTTTATTTTCCATGTATATGAGTTTGGGGGTAGTGTTTTAATCCCTTCATGTGTATAAATATTTTTTTAAAAACCTGTAGTAGCTTGATGGGAGGATATGTAGTATATTTGAAGGGATGGATAGCTGCTCTTTGTTATCTATTCTGTGTTACCATCCAGAAAGAGGTGATCTCTGAACTCTTTTATTCTAATCCATTGTCACAGCACTTCATAGACACAAGGCTTGTGGACCTGCATCTCAGATTTTAACTGAAGAGATGTGAGCATAAGGAGTTCCAGTAGATGTTGCCTGACATAGAGAATATGCACATTAGTAATGATGTATAAATATGTAATTATGTAAGAGGGAGGCAGCCTTCTGCAGATATTTGGTGTGGATAGTAGTAATGCAGCTTAACCCAAGACTTTGTATATGGTGTGCTCTCATTCAAACTTAGACTTTTTGGAGTGCAAGCCTCATGCCTATGCTGTACAACTTTCTTGAGTGTTTCTGGTCAAAAAAAATGGAATTAAATCACTTGGGAGTCCCTGGGAAAGATCCCATTAGTCTAAAAGTACAGCTTGTCAGAATTTACCCAGCTTCAGGAGGATGAACAGTTCAGACACTTGAATTTTGTTGCCTTGAATGCCTGCTTATTGTTTTGTTTCTGTCACAGTTTTAGCAGATATTCACCAAGCAACTGCTGTTGTACAATATTGTTTGTCTATTATTTACAAAATTGGATTTGGAGAATGATGATTCACATCCCATTATGCCTTTAAATTTGCACAGTTCTGAGTGCACCAGAGATTTTTGCTTTGGTTATGAAAGTAACAGACCTTAAGTCAATATATTCTTGCATTTTTCCATACATGGAGTTGCTGGCTGAGTTGCTACCAGCTGCGTTGCAGCTTTTCCACATAACTTCTGAAAAAGCATTTCCCTCCCTAGCCCAGGAAAACTACTCGTGTTCCCTTTCAAGGCCAAAGTATAACATGCCTATAAGACAATTCTTGCCATGCTTTGTTCTTGTTTTACCACCACATTTCATGACACCACAGAGCCTTCCTGCTTATCTTAGGCCATTTTAATCTTAACAGCCAGATTTTTGTAATCCTAGTGACTCTGTGAAAATGATGAGCTCTTGGCAGATGCCTCCACTTTTCTCAGGGATCCTTGAGTAAATGTTTATCCATGACATTTACCCTGATAGTGAGTGTGTGTGACGATGTGCTGGAACTGCTGTGGGGAAGGTGACCTGCCCTGGCCTTTAACAAAATGATTTGACTATCTAGACCTCAAAAGTGCTAAAGAAGATTGGGTTAGCTCATTGTTGGGACTGCTATCTACCCTGTTGTAGTGTTTTAAGCCCAGAGGGCAACTGAGGACCACACAACCACTCAGGCATGGAAAGGAGAAAATAAAACAAAAGGCTCAGGAATAAGGAGATAAGGACAGGAGAGGGATAACTCACCCGTTATGGTCAATAGATGGTTAGGGGAAGAAAAAAGAACATGAATTTAATTTAAATGTCACCACCACCACTTAATTTTCTAATCAAATAGAGCAGGACAGTGAGAAATAAAACCACATTTTAAAAACACCTTCACCCCCACCCCTCCTTTCTTCCTGGGCTCAGCTTTGCTCCTGATTTCTCTACCTCCTCCCCTCCAGCAGCACAGGGTAGCAGGGGATGGGGGTTGCAGTCAGTTCATCACCTGTTGTCTCTGCTGCTCCTTCCTCCTCAGGGGGAGGACTCCTCATACTCATCCCCTGCTCCAGTGTGGGGTCCCTCTCAGGGTAGACAGTCCTCCATGAACTTTCTGCAACATGAGTCCTTCCCACAGACTGTGGCTCTTTACGAACTGCTCCAACATGGGTCCCTCCCACTGGCTGTAGCTCTTGCTGAACTGCTCCAATGTGGGTCCCCCGATGTGTTGCAATCTTCCCAACAATGAACTGCTCCAGAGTGGGCTTTCCTCAGTCCCAGCCTTCCTTGGGCACAGCCACCTGCTCTGGTGTGAAGTTCTCCATGGGCTGCAGGTGGGCATCTGCTCCACCATAGACCTCCATGGGCTGCAGGGGGACAGCCTGCCCTCTCATCACCACGGGCTGCAGGGGAGCCTCTGCTCCAGTGCACTTCCCCCCCTGCTCCTTCTCCTTTCTTCTGCTGACCTTGATGTTTGCATAGGTATCTCCCTCACAACTCCTCCTCCTCTTGAGTTCCTCTTATTAAATATGTTATCACAGAGGCACGGCCACCATCAACAGTTGACTCAGCCTTGGCCAGAGGCAGGTCTGGATTGGAGCTAGGGGAACTTCAAGAATCTTCTTACAGGGGCCAGCACTGTAGCCCTCTCCTCTGCTACCAAAAACCCCACCACACACAAACCCAACACATTCTACCCCTGCCTCTGTGAATCACATATTTATCATTGAAATCCACATTCATCCCACAGTATTCACAAACTTCACTCACATCAACCAAAAAAAGCTTCCCCACACCAAAATAAAAATAACATTATCACACTACCGAATGCAGGTACATGGTGCCCCATGTGAGGAACAAACTCACAACCTTCAGATTATGAGATAATATTGCTGAGATGACTAAGAAATCTCTATTCAGTTGATATGAAATGTGTGAGTTCAGAGATACTCCATGACTTTCTTGCCTGACAAAATCTTCAGATAATTTTTCTGTGACGCTTTTTCTTCCAATCCATTCCAAGTGGCAGTGTTGGTAGATGCCTGTTGCAAAGCTACTGTGATCCAATTTGAACTAACATCCTTCTGTCTTCATATTTTGTTGGACTGCACTTACTTTTTGCTGATTTAACAATTTAATGTCTTTTTTATTTTTTTTTTAATATAGTCAGTAGGGGAAGGAAAGTAATAAAGGCCTGCTGTACAGTGGATAAGTGTTGCAGTTAGCAGGGGAAATAAGAATCCTTTCTTCTGGCTTTGGATGCTGTGAAACGGCACAGAAGTCCACAGGTTAAAATCTTTCATGCTTTGAGAGCAATAGCTTACTTGATCTGTGAGATCTCTTGCAAAACAGTTGAACTTAGACAGTAACTTAAAATTCCTGAGGGGTTCTTGTTGGCATGCAGCAATCTCTTTCAAGAACAAAACTGAAAGAGAAAAACAGAACAAAAAACCCAGATACTTTTTAACAATAAGTAGCCTGTCTTTCAGAAGTGCCAAATGCCCAGCAGTTCCCTGATTGCATTGGCAGCAGGTGGGTTTTCACGGGTCTGAAAATCAGAGTATTTTAGATTTTTCCACAAAGGCAGCTTGGTGTGTTGGCCAAAGTGGTCCCACTGGTCATGTCCTAATGTGGACAGCCAGGGAGGTGAGGGGAGGTGCCATCTGGCAGTGGAGCCAGCTGGCTCGTTCCAATAACATCCTCTGAGGGGCTTCTCACAGCATAGCTGGTGGCTTGTAAATTCCCACTCTACCTTGGGATACACTAATTCTTCTATGTATGTGACTGAGCTCACTGTTACTATGAAGAGCACAGCTTTAGGCCTGTATTTCACTATGTGTAAATTTTGCGAGCTATTCCTCTTGGAAAGCTTTTGCACTGAGAACCAGTCAGCCTCTGATCTGTCTGAAACCATCTAGGGACCATTTCAGCAGTTCTTGTTTGAGGTTTTTCTTGGCAAGTCTACCACTAGTATAAACTCTTCCTTTTACTCCTGTACCTTGAAAAGGTCATCTTACTCTGCTGTGCTCCATTTGGAAGCCAGAAGCTTCTCTTAAATATGCTCCAAGTTGCTTTTGACATTACCACTGGTTCAAAGTTGTTCTGTTTGGAACAGCAGCCAGAGTCCTGGCCTAATTGTTCTTTTGAGTGGAAAAATATTTCATCAGTGCTGAGTGTTTTATATGGAACATGCTTTCCCAGCTGGCAGAACTTCAAGAAAATCCAAAGCATTTCCTTGCATGGTTACCAGAAGGCATACGATAACTGTCTGAGCTTGTTCATCACATTGCAAGGCTAGATTGTTTACTCCACTAACCTTACAGTCTTGCTTTGCTCATGTTTACATGAATTATGCAAGTAATTCATGCAAGAAAGAGGGGGAAGTACTCAAGCCAATGATAAGTTTATTTTCTGAATTCTTCCATTGCACCAAAAAGCTGCACAAGAACTGGTGAGAGTTGTTTCAAAATTCAGTATTCTGCATTTCTAAGACATGCTACTTCTAGCAGTCTTCTAAACTGCTGTCAAGCTTAGTCCTAAGCTATTCATAGCCTGTGAAAGGACAAGCAAAAAAATAGTCAGTGCGGGCAAGAGGGGACCTGTAAGACTTTTTCTTTCATCTAACAGCACTCCGAAGAGCATCTGTGGTTGAGTAAAAGAAAACTGAAGGCCAAATCCCAGGTCATCAGTACCAAGTTTGTTTAGTTTCAGTGACTGCATTTTAGGAAGATAAAAAGTACTGCTAAATGTTGTCCTTGAAGGTGTGGAGATAGGTTGGGCTTTGACTGTGTAACTAGTTTACTCCTTACAGTAGCAGGCACAGTGATGGCTTCATGATTTCTACATTTTTTACATCATTTCTACAGTTTAGAAAGCCAAATTGTTTCCTTTCTAAGGGAATTTTCCTGTAAAGTTGTTTAAAAAAGTTTTTTTTTTTAAAAGAAGACATTTGCTTTTTTAATCTCAGTGTTTCCATTTTGCTTCCACTACATTTAAGAGTATCCAGTGGAAAAGAAGAAAAGAGGAGATGGACTAAAGCAACTCGTTTTAGTAGAAGGATTTAAAAAAACCAAACCAAACCAAACCAAACCAAAACCAAAAACCAAAACCAAATAAAACATTAATTGCAGGTCCTGAATTTTAAAAGTATAGCCAGTCTCAGCCCAAGGAATCCTAGTTTCAGATTTTTCACTTTGCCATTCTGTTGTTCTTTTGATACAATTTTGGGATGGCTGTGTTAAGTGTCTTGTAAAATAAATAACTACAAAGGAAAGAAACCCTTACTACTAGCATAGTGGTTAGACATTGCTGTAAATTCAAAAGTGGGCATACCCTAAGAGAAATGTGGATTGCTAGTAATTCTTTTTCATTTGGTTAATTGTTCCCAAGTCTGATCTTGACCTGAGTTTAGGAGCTGTGTGGCAATGCTAATCCGAAACAAGCTGGATAGCTAACAAGAAATGCTGAGTAGGAGACAGGCAGGACTTTTAACTGTAATGTTTAAAAGTCCATCTTTTTGCTTTGAGTTTTGGTTCAGGACAGTTGCAACTTGAAAATTGTATAAAGGGCTAGTCCCTACTACTGTTTGATGAGGTAAAAATGTATCTGACGGAGGTCTGATTTGTGAAGGTTTTAAAAACCAAACTGCTAATGTTTACAAAATCCTTAACAAAGATGGAATTAAAAAAAAAAAAAAAAAGTTTAATTCAACTCTGGTAGCGTGCAAACACGCATCACCAGTTCATTTCTAGCAGAGAGCAAAGATTTTCTGCACAAGGATGAACTTCACAAAAGCTGCAGCACGAGGAGGAACGCCACTGAGCACTTAGATGGAGAGCTCTCAGGTATGATGTGCAGCAGCAGGTTCATAGCCATCCTATTAGCCCTGTAGAAAGATGGGAGCAAGTCTCAGCAAGGTCATGGAGGTATCAAGCTGTGAACTGCAAGCTAACCTGTGAAATGAGAACTATCTATTCCCCTGCTAGTCTTATTCCACATTCAGCATGTAGTGGGGTGTTTATTTCTCCTGCTGTCAGTGGAAACATAAAAGCCTGTAAATCAATGTAAATTACTCAGACAAAAGGCTATGTATTAATATGGTCTGTTACAAGTAAATGAGTTGCATTTCTTCCAGCAGTGCTGTAAGCAGTGTTCCTCTGATTCAGCATTATCTACCATCCTCCTGCATCAAGAGGAGGATGATAAATTCATTCACTGCTTCAAAAATGCCTGATAAATTATTGGTTTTTATAGCTCCTAGTTGGAGAAGGGGTGGCTTGTGTGTTCCTGTATAAATCTCAGATAACAACCAAAAACTTTAGAGTGTCTTTTTGATCAGTTCTGAAAAGACACACTGCAAGAATCTGGCACCAGATGTGCCAGGGTGAGTTTGTTGGCAGCAGACCAAAGATCTAATTCTTCACTGCCATTACCTCTGTCGGCATATGTGTATCTGATTTGAGGCAAACAGAGCCATCTAAATGCCTTGGTTGATTGTGCTAGAGAAGAGGTGCTATCTCTGCTTGTCATGTTGGCTTTTAAGAAAAAAAGCCATAAATAAAACCAAGCCCATGGGAAACTTGTAGCTCATAGGTAACCTAGAATAGTTTCCATTTCCTTTTGTTTCAGTGACTTGTACTGTTCGTCTCTTGTCCTCAGGGTGAGTCTGTCTCCTGACTCCTAGTCACCTTAATCCAATCTTTCTCACAAAAGTGGTCCAAGTTTGGGAAGTTGTTTCCTTTTCCTCTCTTCTTTGCAAAAGCTTGTTGCAGAGGCCGCAGGTAGCATCTCATCTGGTGCGACATCCTTGAAAGTGACTTAGGCTCCTCTGAAGGCTGCAGATGATGGGTTAAATCTCCTATTGGTATCCTCAGCCTCTGCCAAAATCAGTCTTCTGCCTGTGTGCACAGGCTGGTGTTTGCAGGGCTCCTCATGACAGGTGGTTTCAGGCTTCCAGGCTCTAAGAATGCCAGTCCCAACTTTCTGCCTCAAAGGCAGCTTGAGGTGTGGGCACCAGACATCTAAGGAGCTAAGTCACATTGGAGTGAGAAATCCAGCTTTCTTCTCAGCACTTGGCCTGCTGGACCATTACCATTACAAAAGAGGATTAGTGATTTTCATAGTCACAATGCCTTTGATTTGAGGCTCGCTTTGATTTGAGGCAGTAGTGTTCACTGGCCCAGAGAAGTAGTGGCCTCCTCCAGGTGAAGAACAAGGAGAGAAACATGCTTTTGAGGAGGAAGAGGGAAAGAATTGGCTGAAGAGGCTGAATGGAAGCTGTAATGGATGTAGTTAGTCGCTGGGAAGGGCCCAAAGCAGCCCATGATTCCTTAAGACAATTAAAAGCAAATTGTCCAGCTGAGCGATCCCAGAGCAAGGAAGATGCTCCCCCAGACTATAATTCAAGGGGCTGAATGGCCCTCAAAAACTGAGAGCAGATTGAAAAAAGACAGAAGATGAGGCAAATGATGGAACAGATGTGAGCGCTTTTGTTGGGAAGACTTGGAGGCTAGTGGGATGGCAATAGGCTAATTTGAGGAGCATAATGCCAGGTTCTTTTCATATGCAGAATAACACTTTGATCCAATGTGGATGAAAGTGCTGAAAAGTGGAGAGGATGGCAGGGGGTCTTTTGTCTTTGACAAAAAAGGCATCTGTCAGGCTCTAACCCCCTTTTCCCCACCCCCTTGGCCTGGCAGGCCACTCCAACAATGCTAGCAAAGGGGACAAGTGTCTCCTGACTGCTGAAGAAATCTCCAGGAGGAGAATGAGGCTTGCAGCAATACGTATACCAGAGAGCTTAACTGATTTTCTCCACAGTACAAAAAGAGAAGAGGGTTGGGGGAAGACAGAGAGATCACAGTGGAAATGGGAGGTAGGAGGAAAAAAATCCCTTTCTAATAAACTTCTAACTTTTGTTCTCCGAATACATCTTTTCAGGAGATGCTTTGATGCTAGTATGATTACACATACTGGAGCAGAGTAGAGTAGAGTTGCTGGTGGGGGGGAAGGTATGAAGTAAGAAAGAATAGTTTTGCAAGGAGGATGAATATGGAGTGATTTTTGTGGATTCCAACACAGGAAAGATTCTGGAATTAATAAACCAGTGCAATGCAAGAGATACCTGGAAGACAGATGTGTACTTTCTGTACCACCTGTTGGAGGAGCTCAGCTCAGCTCAGCACAAATTCTTGGTTTTGATTTCTAAGAAAAATTGACAATTTCTCTTCAACCTTTTCTTCTTTTCTGTTGTCTTCTTAGCTCCTTGGACTTGCTAGAAATGAAAGGACTGCAGGATTGAATGGAGCGCTAGGAAGATGAGCATTATTTGTGCCAAGCAAATAAAGCAGTTGTAGATCAGTTGCTGATCTGGTCGTTGCTTCTCGTGCTCTGTTGACTTTCTTCAGCTTTTCACATCTGGTAAACAAGACTTGGGTCTGATCTGTAGAGTTTGATGGCTGTGATCTTCCTTAAGTACCTCTTTGCACCTAGTCTGTTTTCTTTGAGAAATAATGACAGATAAGAGTTATCAACCTCTGAGTGAGACCCACCTTGGCAAATTAAATCCTTTAATAACAATAGGTTTAGGAATCTTCCTTCTCTTGAGATCCTAACAGTGTTTGTCCATTACTATTTACTGAAGATAACCTCACCAGGGCACAGCTTTAAGCAACACCTGGTACTGCAAACAGCTCCTTCCTCTTTACCCCCACACCCCTTCTCTTTCTGCCAGGGAGTTACAATTCCCCCAAGAAGGTATGAGTGATATAGAAATGGAGAGAAGCTATCCCATTCCTTTGAGAGTCTCTACACATACACTGACACCGAATCATAATCCTGTGTAGTTGTTAAGTAGGTGTGCCATGATTCCTCTCCAGCAGATGCCACTGTTCTGTTCAGACCAACTGATGTAGAGAGTATTTTTGGCAAAAGCATCTCCTGCCCTCCAGTGGTGCAAAACCTGATTAAATGAGTTACCATAATTCATATTAGGGAGGGCTGATTGTCAAGGACATTGATGCTCTTTTGATTTCTGCCCATTTGTCATATCTTGACTTTTCTTGCTCTCAGTGCTTGGATTGTGATTGAGAATGGTGCAGAAGGACTTGAGCTGCTACTGCTGTCATCAAAGGAGCTGAGACCACCTCTGTCCTTCACAACACCAACACGAAAGTTCCTTCTCTTGGTGGGCTTCAGTTGGTTCTTGTGTGACTTCTCTCTCAGGTGCTATGCACAGTGATAGGATGCAGGTCTAGATGCAAATGGGGAAAGATGTTGCTCATGGGGGAGTCTGACCTGGCAGAGAACATCCCTCTGTAGTCCTTCATGCCAAAGAAAAACAGCCCATTCAGTGCCACACAAACCCATTGACCAGGCTGTGGGGTCCATGGCAGCCTGCTGGAATCTCTGTCTGCAGGCAGTCATGGTCAGGATGGTGTGTAGGAGTCTTGGGCAGTGAGCCTGGACACTTTGTTATTTGAGGTGCAACATGAATCACCTCATTGTGAAAGGTCTTTTGTGCTTCTCCAGCTGGGCAGACAAGCCCTTCAGCTGCTCCCATCCTGAGATTTCTCAACATGTCCCACCTCCACACCAGGAAGAGGTACTCTTAGCTAAGACCAGAGAGCTGCCAAAGCTGCCTCACCAGGGCAGCTTTGTGTCATGCCAGCAGTAAGGTTAGAGATGTGAAGGTAGGGGGGGTGAGTTGCCTCTTTTCCTATGTAAACATGTGCGGTATTTCCCCATAACTGCAGGTACTCATTGTGGTTTTAAACTGTGGTCTTGAGACAGATTTGTTTAGCCATTGGCAGTTACTGTTTGCTAGTTTCCTATGGCCAGTGGGTAGGCACGAGGAAGGAAGATGCCTCTGTGGCTTGACCTGGCTGCTACGGTCCATGGCAGGTCTTTTTGGAGAAGCGACTGGATCTGTTTCACCTGAAGTACACTGCAAGGGAGGAGGAAAGAGATGTGCATGGAGAACAGGGTAGCGTGCAGAGCAAGTGACAGCAGGAGTGCAGGTTGTGTGAGAGAGGAAGGTTTGCTTTGTTGTCATGTCTCGCCCAGCAGGCTGGTGTTTTCTCCACAGAAGTCAGTTGCCTTCCACTAGTTTGTGTTCGGATAAAAATCAAATGGTTAAGAGTGCAAAGCGTCTTTGATGTGCTTACTCTACACTGAAGCAGAGCTCAGCTGGCAGACCAGCTCAGGAGACAGTCACAGGTCTTACCCCTGCTCTGTGGTCAGGGACTGTCTGGCCATTGTTTCAGAGTCTGGAGACTCTAGAAAGGGCCATACTGCTTTAATGATAAATTGTCCAAGTGAATGCTGGTATGGTAGTCAAATAACTTACAAAATAAGCCATTCCCATGGAAGTGCTTTTGGCTGTACTGGTTGCACATACAAGATTTTCCTGGCATAATGTAGCAGTCCTGGCTGTAGAAGTCCTTCATTCTCAGCATTCATTTGGCTTGTTTCTCAGTGAATATGGTCTGGTCATTAACAGCCATTAGGGATTCTCTGTGTGGGAAGTGAATCCAAACAAATGGAAAATGATGTCTTCAGAATGCAGTAAACCCCAGTCTGCATGCAAACTTCTGTTCAGATTTAAAGTGGTTTCAATTTGGTTTTGTTTAATTTACTTCCAAATTAAACAGAGGTCCTTTGCAAGGTGGCCACTGGTTAGTTTGATGTAACTTTCCTGAGTGTTTAGCTGCAGGTATTCTTTTAATCAGGTGCAGTTTGTACCAACAAAGTGAATTCTTGCCCTTTTTAAAAACATGAGGTGGGAGTGAATGTTGCTAGTCATTAACACCCTTCCAGAACTAATGCTAAGTTATGTGCTTTCATATTCGGTTAAAAACAGAGTGGTTTGGATACAGACAGGCAGCTCTAATTGTAGTGGGGACAGTGTGATTTCAAGTTTGGTGGGACCTGCACCTTTCTGTAGGAGACGGATTGTTGTGCTGGGGAGGGAAAATTGCACCTGTTCATTCCCAGATCTGCTCTGTTCTGTAGATTCGTTTCACATAATCTCAGTGCATTAGGAATATGCTTACTCATGTGTGCGTTTCATAGTGTTGGTGAATACCTCCAGTTCCAGACTGCTTTTGATGGTGTTCGAGGCAAATATCCAGGAGGAGTTAATTACACAGAGCCCTCATCAGTCTGCAGAGTCACCAGAGCTTGGAAAATAACCCTTCCAAGAGTAAATTTTGAAATGTGTTTCAAGACCTCAGCAATATCTCTCACTTTACTTCCTTTAGACATAAAAAAAAGATAAGCCAGCAGATAGTAGGAAGGCTTGTTACAGTTGTCTAGTCTTGCTGTGCAAACCAGCAGTAGCTTGAGTAAGTGCTGTGTTCAGGAGAGATGGCAGTATTTTTCTTGCCACATGCTGATGGAGTGCTGCTGTCTGCGCAGGCGAGTAGCCAGCTCCACACTCCACCAGCGTGCCCACTGGCTTCCCATGCTCAGCTTGGGGAGTTTCTCCCCCAAGTCCTCCTTCCTTGGCTCCCTGCCTCTCAGGGGCTCAGTGGCTGCCTGCTGCAGTGGTTGGACCAGTGAGGGAGAGGTACAGAGGTGCTACATCATCTATTTCGCTTCAGAGGCCCCTGCCAATTGTTGCTCCAAACTACTCTCTTGTGCCTTTTAAGTGGTGACCATCCTCATGGGTTGTGCGTTGCCATAGGCAGGCGGCAGCTGGAGTGGCAGCTCTCTCTGGGTCAGGTGCTGAGGCCGCAGCCCTGGGAGAGCCATACTGTGCTGGAGGTGGGGAAGCAGCAACAGCTGGAGGAGACCTCTGCTGATCTTCTCCCTTTCCAGTCAAGGGAGAAGCTCCCTGGAGATAAAGCTGTGGCAGACACATTGGTTCAGCTTGAGGTGAAGGGAATGGGAGTGTTTGCATTCCCAGGTGAACACCAAGGAGGAGGAGGGAGCATGGGCAGTGGCAGCCCCCATGCCTGCAGAGGCAGTCAGCCAGGGTAGAGTGCAGGGCCACTGCTCTCAGACTTTGCCTGCGGAGGGGGTGGCTTCTTGAGTCCCCTGACAGCTACCATCCTTCCCTGGCCTGCTCCAGAGAACCATTCCTGCCTGAAGTAAACGGGGTGCGTGGGAGAATGAAACAACAGCATCAATGTTCCTTGTGGATGAGGAAGAAAGGGCAAACAAGGAGAAGCCATGCTTCATTTAAGTAGGTAGCTGAGGAGTTGTGGGGAGAGGAGCCTGTCAGGCCCTAGGGCTCTGTGGTGGTCAGGCAGACTGTTGTTAGGGGAAAAAGATTGCCCCTATTTCAGTCTGCCCCTTTGTATCTTCTGTATTAATCACATTGTGGGCAAAACCTCCTGGAGTTATGTGTGGTGAGTCAGTTCCCTATGAGCAGGCCCATGGGACCTGATGTGTGTGTATCTGCAGACCTGGAGGAGGCGCGGGTTGGCAATGCATGTACTGGCACGCTCAGAGCAGGAGCACCTTCAGAGGGCCCTTGGCAGGCAGCTGTATGTCAGTGACCTTCTCAAGGGGCGAGACGAGAACTCACCAGGAACTCTGTCTTTTCCTTCCTTTCCCCCTCCCTCAGGTGGTCTTTGCTTTGAATCAGACTCTCTTGCAGCAGGAGAGCCTCCGAGCAGGCAGTTTCCAGATTCCCTATACGACAGAAGACCTTATCAAGCATTACAACTGTGGGGACCTCAGCTCCATCATCTTCAACCATGACACTTCTCAAGTGAGTCTTGCCACCGCAGCCCTTGTACTATGCACATGTCCCTGTAGCACTAACCCCAGTCTCACTCATGCTCATCTCTCCTCGGGCAGGCCCTTTGCAGGTGAGGGCCAAGGGCACCTTGGTGGCTCCCTGGCGTGTCCTCTTTCCTGTGCCTCCTGTCCCAGGAGTCTGAACCACCTCAGCCCCGTCTTGCTGCACGCAAGCAGTGCAGGTGCACCTGGCTTTCCCTTTTTGACGAATGTCATGTTTGCTTTAGCATTTAATCCTTTGTTTTCTTAAAGATGCTGTTACACTAGCTTGGGTATGAGTGAACTTAGTGCCAACAGAGAGCAGCAGCAGGCTCTTTTGTGCAAATAGTGACAGAAATGCACATGTGACTTGGACACTTATTGTAAGGCTGGGCAAGTTGCAAGCTTTTTAATGTCCCCCATCAGTATGATTGTGTACTGTGGGCAAGGCCCAAAGAAGAGAAATGGAGTGAAACAAAGAAAAGATAAATTTAGACTGAATGTTAAGGAAAAGAAAATCTTCTGAGGCCTCACAGACTTGGTTTATGTAGATGGTTTCCTAAGCGGCACAGTGGAATGCAATGCTCTGATCTTTAAACCACAACAAAATGCCCATCAGGGACCAATTTGGCCTGTTTGGGCTGTTAGATTAGCCAACTTCGGACTGAGACATCAGGCCTCATGATTCTTGTCCATGAGGTACTGCCTGGCAGTCATGCACATCTATGAAAACATGGGCTCTAGCCTCACAGTGCTGAACAAGTGGGTGCTGGTACCAGGGCTTTCTTTCCCTGATGAATAACCATTTTCCTATGGCCTTTTGATATATACAGTGCAGTGCTGCGGAGCTGGAAATACTGTATACTAACCCTTGCTTCTCTGGCACTAAGCTTTGGGTGTGTGTTGTTACCTTCTTGTCCTACACACCCTTCAGCCTGCAGGTGCAGACAACCTGGTCATTAACACTGCTTAACTCTTACACAGTGCACTTCATTCATAGATTTCAAAGGAGGCCAGCACTGTAAGAGCATACAGATACTGCATCACTATTCTGCTAAGGTGTTACAGACTGCAGACAGCTGGCATTGCCTTGAGGTCCTTGAAGAGAACAGCTCTTGCTGAGACATGCATGTCTCCAAGGGAGCAACTGCCCTTTATTTACATGAGGGGCTCCACTGCAGGGCACTCTCCCTTACAGCAGAGCTGAGTAGTAATAGTCTGGAACACTATCAGTTTATGTTTTTAAGCAGAACTTCTCTGTAAATTGTATTTGACCCCATTTTTGCCCAGTAGATGACCCACTGTGGGCTAAGAACCCTTTGGAAACAGTCGGTAATAATCTCTGAGTGGCTCCAGAGCCTCTTCACCTGCTACAGCCTTGCAAGAGAAATCACCTGACTTAGTGGCTCTGCTCCCCAGAACCACCACTTGCAGGCCCCTTCTTTAGCACTCCCTGTTGCTGCAGTGCCCGAAGCTACTTGTCAAGAAGCCAGAATAGTTGCAACTCCAGACCCGCGTTTCTCTCTGCTAGCAAGAGGTCATGGTGCTGTGCAGCCACAGCTGTCCTGGGGGCCCCAGGGGAGGAAGCCATTATTTTAAAAGATACCTTGAGGACAGGGGAACTGGAGGTGGTAATACCTTCTTTCCTGGCAAAATCTGGCCCTCTTTCTTTTGGAAAGTTTGGGGACATTTTTGTTAACTAGTTCAAATCACACAGTTGACAGCCTGAGGGCTCTGATACCAGTCAAACTCTCTTAGAAGAGTGTAATTCACATTACAGTTATGTCATACCTATGGCAATTTAAGGAAGAGGTATGTAGCTAAAGATAGCCAGGAGCAAATATTTACATTTTTCAGATGAGCAATCAGTATTTGGGATCTACAGTGTGGCAAACTGAGAGTATTTGTTGACTTTGCATCAAAAAAAGATGAGCTAGCTGGCTTATGAAATGATATGTTGAGAGAAATGAAGCACTATGCATATAGAAGTTTGCTGAGTCATTTTTTAGCTTTCTTTGTGTTTTGTTCTACTGGATGTGCCTTGAGAGACAAGGCAATTGCCACATTCAATGATGGAGCAAAATGCCCGTGCATGATGGATGCTTGTGAAATAAATGCCCCTTTCCTGAAGACTTTTTTTTTTCCCTACCTTAGGTCCCAAATTTTGTTAATGCTACGCTTCCAGCCCATGAACGCATTACTGCCCAAGAGATAGACAGCTACTTCCGTCAGGAGCTCATCTACAAGCGAAATGAGCGAATGGGCAGAAGGGTGAAGAACCTGCTGGAAGAGTACCCAGACAAGACTTTCTTCTTTGCATTTGGAGCTGGTATGTGATTGAGGTGCCCTTCAACCTGAACATATTCTTCCCACATCTGTTAGAAGCTTTTTACAAATGCTTGCCGCAGTTAAAAGAAGGATCAGTACTTTTACCATGGTGGACACAGAACACAGCTTTGCCCTGATAGTTGTACCCTAGTGGGTAAACTTTTTCAGTGTAGAAGTCTGTGTTTCTTCAGTATGCAAAGAGCTCATGGTGTATGCACTGATTGCAATATTTATTAGTTACAGACTCATTTGTTATATGCATAGCCAAAGATACTGAACCAACATTTTGTACAAACACAAAATGAACAGCTCTTAGACATACATGTTTATGGCCAACCAAGGCAGAAGGGTAGGAGAAATAGGGAGCTGAGATGAAAGGTAGCAAGTCGGAGGTTGCACCAGTGCTTGAATAACCTTTCAAGAACACATCCAGAAGAATAATATGCCAAATCGTGTGAATCTAAGGGGCTCAATAAATGCAAGGGAAGAGGCAAGGCACACTTTCATCATTCTATTCCTCCTGCAGCTCCTTACCTCTTTTACTGCACTTCTATGACTATAAGGAAATTGTGTCTGCCACTATTTTGGAGCAGAGCATTGGGCCCAGCTGGGGAAAACCTACTCCATTTACTGCCTCTTAGCGGCCAGCAGGAATCTATATGCACATCCAGCAGCACATCCAACCCAGTGAGGTTAACACCCACACTTCAGACTAGGGCTGCGTGAAGGGTGTAAACAGGATTGGTTTGCCATGACTCCTGTCCTTCCTCTAGCTCCAAGGAAGGGAACAAGTGAGTCGTGGTTGAAAAGTCAGGTTCTAATTACCAGAGAAGTATCACATTCCCTCCACCATGAACCATATCGGCCTTGAGAAATGGAGAGAACTGAAACTGGTGTCAGAATCTATGTGATGTTTTCTGGTCTCATTGGCTACTGCTTTAGTGAGGATGGAAGATCTAGACAAGACAAGGAAAATATTTATTTAAACACTCTAAAAGCATTGGTATTTGAAGTCTGTGAGGATCTCCTCACTTGCAGCAGGGAGTTGTGGTTACAAACTTAACAGGGGTCCTGTGTGTGAGGGCAGGGAGATAACAAAAGGTGGCTGCTAATGTTAATGCTAATGCTAATTCAGGCATACATGAAGATTGTAACATGCTATCCTCCTACAGTATCACTGCTCTGTGAAACTCCCTGTCGTGAAGGACAGTGAAGCAAATGCAGGTTATGTAGATTTGGTCATGTCTGTCTGTAAGATAAGACCAGGCCTTTGTTGTACTCTGCTGCTGGTGTTCTGATTGCACTTGTCCCCACTGGACTGATGTTCCTGACCAGCGCATATGTCAGCCCTGAGTGCCAATTTTGTCAGTTGCAGGTAGCTAGTCTTCTATCAGGAGACTAGTCGCAGATATTGGGCCTCCAGTAACTGGGTCACAACCGAACGATGAGCAGCCCGTGCAAATGGACAGATGTGGGTGCAAGTGTCACTCTGAGTCTGCCCTGTTCCAGGAGCAGGATTCTTTGAGAGAAGAGAGCCTCTTCCCCTTCTTGCACACACACCCTGCATCCTAGCAGCTGCGCTGGACAAATCACATGTCTTTAAGATGCTTTTGTGTCATTTGTCTCCCCTCCCATCAACTTCCTTCTCTTCCCACTTTTCTGCCCCAGACCGTCTTCATTGTCATTGGTGTGCACAGCTCTGCCCCACAACCCAGAAGCACTGCAGGATCAGGGCAGATCCCTGTCCTTTCCAGTCTCTCTTGTTTTCAACCTTCATGACAGTCCTAAAACTCTTCCCAGGGTTTTTGGATTCTTGCTTTCCTCCTTCCTCTCATTTTCCTTTTCCCAGTTGCTCCCTTCTTTTTCCCAATTGCCTCTTCCAATAGAGCAGAGTTAGGATTCACCCAGCACCACTATACTGCAGCACTGCCTGGAGTGTTGGGCTTGTGTGAACACCCTTGATCTGTATGTTATATGCACACGGCTTGATATCCAAGCACCAGACGTGCTCTTCTCATTCTTTTCCATCATACTTTTGAATCCAGATAGGTTCCCTGTCTTCTCTGGCGACTCTAGATCAACTTCAAAATTGTCTCTAATTACACTCTGGCTTTGATACCAGTCCAGCATCTGTTCTCATCTGCTCTTCCAAAAGAGCTCTATTCAAAGGACAGTGCCAGCCTCGCACTTCTATCAGCACAATTCCTCATTATCCCCTTGTTTGACTGCATGGGGATTTCCTTTTTTAAAATTTGTTTCATATTAATTGTCTAAATGAGAAGTAACATCACAGGATATCATACAGAAAACAGATCGATTTCTACACAGTTCTGAGGTTTTCTGAGTGCACATTACAAATATGAGTGCAGGCTTTTATCATTTCGCAGCAAGCTAATTTAACCTTTTGTGTATCCAGATTACTGTATGTGATAGATGATTATGTGGAAGATTTATTTCTATGCCAGCAAGCAGTGAAGATGAACAAATGTCCTGTATTCAGTTTTGAGCATTGATTGAGTATTGTACTGCTGTTAATTACTGAAAAATGTTTCCAGGAAAGTGCTTGCACAAGGCAGGTTAGAATGAGCTGTAGAAGAAGAGAAAAAGAAAGGCTATAGGAATGGGACTAAATAATCACTTGTGGTTTTCCCTCTTCTGGCCATCAGTGACAAAAGTATCTCCCGGCTGTGGCTGATAAACTGCAGCATAAGGTTGTGTTAAAATGGTAGTAGGATATTGGAGGTTCTGCAGGTTAGAAGGGGGAGAAGACTTTTAGTTGTTCCATTCCAGATTTTTTCACCCTGTATTTTTAAATTTTAAAAGCACTAGGTTTTTTGTAAAGAAAGTTCCATTTTTCCCATTAACCTAACACCACTGAAAAAACACTTTTATCACCAGTTATAACCAAACAAAGTCATGGTTTGTGGGTGACTGCAGTATTACAAATACTCCCTCTTGCTATTTAAACTATTCTTTGTATTTTTATTTTAAGTGGGAGAAAATCAGAAAAGGTTGTTGATTTGTTTTTTATTCCAAGTAGATTGATGTGGTTTAGAGATGTGTAATTCTGCAAAAAAAAGCTCCTATCCAGGTCTTAATACAGCTGCAGGACTATAGAAGTTGATTTCTTACATGGAACTACAAGTGTTGATTTGGTCTGTAATATATTTGATCATTAGATCCAGCGTATGTTACGCTTTTACTGCATTTTAACAGATCAGACAAACTCCCCCTATATTCTGTGGAACATAGTTTCACAGTCAGAGCTCATTTCTGGATCTATTTTTGTTTGGAAGTAATTTAAGCTTGCACAAAAGTGGAGAGCCAAAAAATAACAGATTTTTCTGAAATTATCCAAAAAGCTTTGCTTCTGACCGAAGTGCAAATATGGAAAGTTTCAAGCCAAAATAACTCTATTTGAGGGAGAGGAAGGTACAGAAAAGGAAGAGATGGTAATGCCAGCAGCATTCCAGTAGATTCAGTAAGGATTTTGTCCTAATAGTGGACAGGCCTTTTTGTATGGTGGCACTAGAGTTACAAGCCAGACATGCTTCCTGTAGCCAGTGAAAGAACTTGTGAAACAAAGCCAGCTATAATCTTTCACAAGCAGTCTTCTTTCTATATGCATTTTTAATTTCTGTGAACGGTAAGTGGAGAGTTCAGGATCTGAATTGTAAGCCAAAGTAAGTGATGGCGCATGTGATTCCATAGACAGCCAGCTAGATAACACTATAGGTTTCTGGTTTATCTAAGAGGTATACATTGACATAAAGAGGGCTGCATTGTCCTACTGTGCTGTGGAGAGTTTTACCACTTGTACAGGTCTTACAAAGGTGCTGCCTGCTCACTAAACCTTCACAGAATCATGGGAAAGTTGAGGCTGACAGGCACCTCTGGAGACCTGCTCAGAGCAGGATCATATAGAACAGTTTTCCTAGGACTGAGTCTGGTCAGGTTCTGAGCATCTGCAAGGATGGAGACTTCATCCCTCTCTGGGCAACCTATTCTAGTGTTTAACCACTCTCACAGTAAAGAAGCTTTTTCTTATGTTTAAGTGGGATTTCCTGTATATCAATTTGTGATCATTGCTTCTTGTCCTTTCATATGTCACCACTGATAAAAATTCTGCTCCATCTACTTTACAGCCTCTTAGCAGGTATTTATACATCGATTATACTCCCCTGAGCTTTCTCTTCTCCAGGCTGAACACTCCTAGCCCTCTCAGCCTCTCCTCTTACAACAGATGTTTTAATTGTTCATGACCTTTGTGGCCCTTTGCTGGACTCCCTCCAGTATGTCCACACCTCTTTTGATCTGGGGAGCCCAGAGCTAGACACTGGACCCCGATGTATGTCACCAGGACTGAAGAGTAGGGAAGGATCACCTCCCTCAGTCTGCTGGCAGTGTTGTTCCTAATGCAGCCGAAGAGGTCATTGCCCTTCTTTGCCACAAGGGCGCGTTGTTGGCTCAAGGTCAACTGGATGATCACCAGGATACCACATCCTGTTCTGCCATGCTGCTTTTCAGCCAGTAGGTGCCCAGTCTGTCCTAGTGCCTGGAGCTGTTCCAGCCCAGGTGCAGGACTTGGTTTGCTGAACTTTATAAGCCAAGATTGCCTCATCATAAATCCATACTGACCACTCCAAATAATCTGCTTATCCCTAACACATTTAGAAATGGTTTGCAGGATAATTTGCTCCATTGCCTTCCCCAGGAATAGAGATGTGGCTGACCAGTTTGTAGTTCCCCAGATCCTTCTTATGCCCTTTCTTGAAGATAGGAGTGATACTTGTTTTCTTCCAGTCCTCAGGGACTGTCCCCAGTTGCCATGACCTTTTAAAGATAAACGAGAGTGGCCTTGCAGCGACATTGGCAAACTCCCACAGTTCCTCTCGGTGTATCCTCTTGGAACTTGTACATGTCTGGTCTGTTTGAATGTTCCTTAACCTGAGCCTTCTCCACCTAGGGTGAACCTTCTTTGCCCTGGACTTTCCCTCCAGTCACAGGAACATGAGATTCCTGAAGGCTGGTTATACCAGTAAAGAAAGTGACAATGGCACTAAGTACCTTGTCCTTTCCCATATTCTTTGTCATCAGGTCTCCTGCCCTCTTCAGCACTGGGATGACATCTATCTAGTCTATGTTTTACTGCTGAGGTATCAGTAGAAGCATTCCGTGTTTTCCTTGATGTTTCTCACCAGATTCAACTCTAGGTGGGCTTTGCTGCATGGTCACTTTTATTCCAGGATGAGCATGGCTTGTTTGCTTTAGCTTACACTACAGTTTCTGTTGAAGGGGCTAAAGAATAAGAGAGGGAAAAAAGAGTGGTTGAGGGGTTTTTTTTATGCAGGAGGAAGCATACTTAGTGGCATGAGATCCTGACTTTATTATGACAGGCAAGGCCTCAGGTGAAGACAGAGTTTTTAAGAGCCATGTTTAGACTCCTTCCAGGCTCTCCTGCCTCTTTGAACAGCTGAGAAACTCCAGAAGTTCCAGCTCATGAATAAGAAGTACAGGGGGATCTAAGGTGCCTTATATCCCCGTGGATGAAATGATTGACTTCACTGAGAGATGCTGACTGATGTGACAACTTCAGAAGTTGGCCCTCTTAATCTTGTGAGCACTGGCAAATCCCTTTTTCTGTCAGAGCTCTTTTTTCTTTGCTGCTCCTGAAAAAAGCATCATTCTGAGGCTTTAAAATATAGTGGATGTTGGCAAGCCACCATTAGCACCAAGAAAAGAAGGATGATGGTGAAAACTTCTTCAGCTACCATTTCTTCTAATTACTAAAGGAAATAATGAATGTGTTTATGTAGCATTACTCAGACTGTATGGATTCAGACCTCCAGGGACTCGCTGTTTGTTTCCCAGTCTTTACTCACCCATACCCCCAAGACCCCTCAGAAAGAAGAATTGTTATGAGCAGACTGATGAACCAATATCCAAATTAGCAATCCAGCTAAGAGCTCCAGATCTTAGTTATCTTCCTCCCAGCAGCTGAGTCAACTGATATCGCTCAACTAAAATTAACTCTTGGATGGTTGATGCGTGATCCAAAAACATGCAGAAGAAGGATTTGGACATTGTAGAAGTGTAATTGACCCTGTCTAAGCTAAAGATGGGTGTGTAGCCTATCATTTTAGCCACCTGGACAAGGAAAAGAGAGAACACACTACAACCTATGGTTACCCCAGAGTCTGCCACAGTCCACCAAATGGTTTCCTCCAACTTCTCTAGATTTTGAGGCAGGGATGTGGGGCACTGATCAGTTGTGTCAGGTGCCAAGTGCATTGGATTCACAGGCATGTCTGATGCCTTTTCCCTTGCCCCTTATGTCATAAAAAGAAAAAAAAAAGAACAGATTTCCAGGGGAAACTGGAATTGTGCTGAGTCTCTGTCATGAATGCTGTGTTAGGTGGTGTTGTTTCCATGCAGAGCTGTTCACTGTTGCTTCTTGAAATCTGCTGTTCCATCTGGCATTTTTGGATGGGAAATTATGCAAGAGGAACAAGTTTTATTGTCTCTGGAAAAGAAAAGATTGGAGAAAGGACCTGTCACCAGTGTTTGTAAAAATAATCAACAGTGCTAATCCCAGGATGTCTCTGTCCATTTTGTGTAGGTGTTTATACCTGTAAAACAAAATCAAACAAAAACCTGCCATGGGAATATGAAAGTTACGCAGGTAAATGGGATAACAATTTGCCCTTGAAATTCAGCAGGAATTCAGAACCTAGCTTGGAAACTCTGAACCTGCCATCAGCACAGCTGGGACTGGAGGTGTGGGTGTTACAGGGAATGTAAATTTATCTATGTCTTATATAAAGGATTTGAAATGTGTAATGAGGAAGCTTATGAAAAATCCACAAGCAGCTGAATCTGGGCAGATCCTGGAAGAGGACAAAAAGGCAGGGGGGAGGGGCAGGAAGATAACATAATGATAAAACAGATTAAATGAGTCATGTGGGGCCACCTCAGTTCTCCCTGGGCACAGAGGACTTGCTTCTTCTGTCTTTGGAATGCAGCATCATTTTAGCCTTTTTGGGTGGGAGGAAGGACTGAGTTCCTGAAGGTGTGCCTGTACCTCTGTAATCTGAGAGTGCCAGATACAACCCAGCAGCTTTGAGACTGTTTTCCTTAATAGCCTCTCTGAGTCTGCAGAATGCTAATGACACAGTTTATCAGAACAAGAACCCCCAAAGGGGATAGATAATGTTGTGTGGAGGCAGGACCAACATCCAGAGCCCTAGGGTTCACATGAAGGGCACTCCTTCTGACATCTCTGGCACATGAAATGAGGAAAGCTTTGCATTTCTGCTTTAGAGGCAGAAAACTTTGTACCAGTGTATTAGTGCAACTGTCAAAAATCAGCCAGGTCAGACAACTGTGTGCCATTTCTGTTCAGGTACTGACAGTCTGGTGACCATCAGCTTCTCATCAGCGCTGGGGTTTACCCATTGTTACCTTTATTGGGCAGCTACAGTAAGAAAACTTTCATCTGATAATGTATGTTTTAAGCTAGTGAGATTTCAAGTCCTTGATGCCTTTTTTTTCTGGAAAGGAAGCCAGTGGTGTGGAATGGGAGCAGGTCCAGCAGCAGAGGTGGCTGTGAATACTGCAGCTCAGACATAAGACTGGTATTTCCTTCCCTTAGCAGTAAAATAATACTGGCTGCTAGCATAGGCACCTATGTGAGGGACTCCTTGCCTAATGAGCCTAGGGCTTCAACAATGGAAAACTCTCAGTAAATGGCAGGGAAGATGAAGCCCCAGTGGCTGAGACTGCCTGAACAGAAGCTGTTTCTTTTAACTCAGTTTTTACAAAATAAGTGATATGATGTTGTAAACCTTTTCCTTTTGTTAAATTTGCTATAAATTTGGCCTTATAATCAGTGGAAAACCTTTTTCTAGCTTCAATTTGTGTAGTTATCAGGAGGTTTGACTTTGCCCAAAGGTAAAAATGGGAACCCCGGGACCAAAAATACTGAGGTCATACATTTAAGAGACCAAGTTTTTGGCAGAACCTGGTAAATAAATGTCTTGTTATCTTTTGCAAAAAAAAATGCCTTCATTTTGGCTCATGCAAATTGTAACTTCATATGGTTCTTTTCTGTGGTATTAGGCAATTTTTCCCATGTTGTGCAAGGCCTTCATCATCAACTATTTTGAGAAGGATTTAATGTTTACATGATTCTGTTACAAACAAAAGTGGAAAATGAATCCTAGTAATTCCATATAGGTGAGTTAATTAGCAAAGCACACCATTTCTAAAGAAATGGAAGGTCATTTTTTGTTTCCTCCTGAGTGAATGCAGGTTTGAGGCACTTTCTTTGAGTGTCTCCATGTCTAGTGAAAATATTTTCTTGGGCACAGAGAATGCCACTGTTCCACAGTCTTGCCCACCAGATTTTCCCCATTGGTTTGAGAGTGGTGAAGTATGATCCACTAAGATTTTATATGAAAAAAGAGATTTGAAGGTAATAATGTTTTTTGAAGACAAACATTTATCCTGGCCTCAGTGGAGTAAAACCTCAAGTTCAATGTTTATGGAGTAATATTTCATTAATATTTCATCTTACAGGTAATCACAGGAAGAAGTACATTTGGAAGTGTGCAGTCTCAAAAAGATTGGAGGGCATGGGAAAGCTGCTTGCAGGGAATTTGACCTACATGCATGCAGAAGTACTGTAATGCAACATTGTTATACCCCTGCACATAACGTGAATTCGGGGGATCTTTAGGCTGTTTTACAATACTCCTAGGGCTGCTCCCATCCCCTTCAATTTTTGTAATTTCCTTCTTCTGGCAGCATTAAATCTGTGAGACTATCATGCTCTTGGTCCTTTGGTTTGTGTTCTGATACCTGAGCTTTTCCTGACTTGGAAATACTGTTAGAAGCAAGAAGATTTTATTAGATTTAGTGTTACATGTTTTCTGTTTGAGAAGCTGTTTTAATTTAGGTGTCAAATAGGGAATCCCAACTACTTTATCAATGACACCTGTTTTCCATCTTTGGATTATTTAGTGTAATTGCACAGGACCTCCTCCCTCTGATTCTGGGAGAAGTGAAGTGCAAGCTCACTGCACCTGGGTGCACAGTGCTCGTGCTTGAAAGCAGCGTGTTCCTCTTGAACATTGTATACAGAAAACATGCATCTAAAGGACACTAATCTGTAATTCAGGTGATCACATCACCTGCTTTCCTTGTTTTGCTTTGGATCATATTAAATATTTTGTCTGGCTTTTTTTCCTCTATAATTTTACTGAGTTAAAATGACTCCATGTTCTGCATCCCAAAATGTACTGAAAAGTATAACCATGTGTACACATGAGGCAAACTCATGAAATTTGCCCCTGGATTTCTGAGCACCAAGTACAGATTTCTTCAGGGGTGATCAGCTGGGAATGTTTGCCACTGCTGGTGTTCTCAGCCCAGATAAAAAGTCCCCTGCAGTTTTGCAGAGGATCTTTTGCAAACAAAGTTTGGTAGCAAGTTTGTTACACAAAGCTGAAGGTCTCTCAGTGCTTGCTATGGTATGACTGCCTCCAATATGGCTTGCCAAGCTCTGCAAGTAAGACATGGTTACGGTTATCTTTCTCTGCTCACTTAGTACTATATTGGGGCAGGGCAAGGTCATTTTGTGATATATGTGAAAAATGGACTTTGCCTGTTACTCACAGACCATGGGCTGTCCCTTGTCCTTGTGCCAAAAGGTTAACTAAGTAGAGATTTGGGGATAGGGAGGAGCATCCTTTTCTTTCCAGAGGTTGCTTCTGTTTCACTCATTTCAGCTCCTTTCAGGGAATAACAGACCATGGAGTGGGATGAAGAAAATTCCTCTGTAAGGGTTCTTGCCTGTGGGGACACACTGTGGGTCAGGGTACCACACGAGTTCTTTCTGTGTCTCCATTCTTAGTCATTGTGTCCTAAGAACTGTGCTTTCTGGGAACTCAATTTAGCTTCATCAGGTACCTGATGTCAGTGAGGATCACTTTGTCCACTTCATGGAGTGATGAACTCTCAGGTGATCTGGAACTGTAGGAGGAGTAGGATATCTGTTTTGCAGTTTGGCTTCCATCCAGTGAAATGATTTAAGACAGTACTCTGCATTCTGTAGGTCATTGACTGGATCTGCCACACACTGAACTTTCAGCTCTTCTGAAAGATACCTGTGGGACTGACTTGCGCCATGCATGTCCCTGCTCTCCAGGCCATAAGGAATTCTCCTTTGCTTGTGTTTGCATCCTTTGAGGGAGCACTGGCAGTTTTGAACCCTTCTTCATGGGTTTATTGGCTCACAAACTGCTATTGGAGGATACTTGGATTATTGAAAGGGTAGGAGAAGAACCCTGCCATGGGAAGCACATAGAGGGGTATGAGCTGTCCTTTGTGCCTCACTGTTAAGTGATAATTTTTGCTGAAGTTTTTATTTTTTGTTCATGGGTAGTATAGTCAGCAGCCTCATGTCATGCCTTTTTTATAGGCCAGTAACTCTAATCCAGTCACCTACAGGTGTCCTGTTCACCCTTCTGGGACATGTTATATGATTTTATCTATATAATTCTTGGAAACAGTCTAGGAAGAATGATAGCAGGTGATCATTGCCATGGGCATTTCCAGAATGTTTTTAAATAATTGTAAGACCTGTACCTCTTGGTACATTCTTGAAAATATTTGTTTCAGTGACCCATAGAGTCCAAACCAAAAGTCCATCTGAGCACTCCCAGCCCAGTTAGGAATAAACATCCTGCTTTATCATGTCCCCAGTGGCTTGAATCATCTGGGCTATTTTGTGGTTGAACTGTTATGATCGTGTACTGTAGCTGTTCCCATCACTTCTTGGAGGTCAGCAGTCCAGATCTGGTTTCCTAACGAACAGTTTTGTTTCTTTACATGTACATCCAGTGATTCATTATCTTGGGATATTTGTAGATGGTAAGGTCCTGGTATGTTTCCGGGGGAGATGGAAAGTGCCATTTTTCTACTAAGGAAAACACAGCAGACATAAAAAATTATATGGGCTTGGGGGTTTCCTTTTACATGACCCTAAGAGAGGGTCAAGGAAATTTGTGTATCAGCTTGGAATCATGGATTTTGTTGAAATTCAGAGAGAAACATCTTTCTTCAGTCTTACAATCTTGCTTTATATGAAAAATAAAAATTCAGGACAAGAAACAGAACTTCTCTTGTGCAGTATATCCTTGTTCATTTTGCTAGATGCAGAAAATTTTCAGCCTTGCAATGGCTTAAATTTGAGTTCAGGAGCTTTTGCTGAAACCCACAGTCCTAGCACAATTACCTAGATGAAAACACCTCTGTGTGCACTGGCAGTAAAAGCTGCAAACAGGAGACATGGATTTCATGGCAATAGTAGTAGCCTGCGTTCTGCAAGATTGGGTATTGCTGCTGAGGAAGGTCAAGAGTACTCAACGCACGTCCGAGTCTGTGGACTAGTCTGCAAGTGCACGAGTCAAACAGCATTGTTGTTTGAGCATACAGCCTGTTGCAGTCCCTGCACACCATCTCCTTTCAGTGCAGATTAAAGGCTGGGGTCTTATTTACTCTCCAGTAGAGTGCTTGGCTGGTGCACACAACAGCTTCTTAGTTTCTCTTTGAGCTTGAACACAGAAGAATAGAGATTCATGGGTCCCTACCCCCTGCCAGAGTAAACTGACCTCTCAGAGGCATCTGTTCACCTAGTGGTGTGAGGATAATGCAGGACTGTGTACAGAAAGAAAAGAACAGGCTTTCTGATGGGACAGGGCCCAGGGCTTTTCTTTTGGAGGGCATTCAAGTGTATTAGACTAAAATAGAAAACAGGTGAAAGCGGCCTGCTCCCTGTCATGTGACTTTGGGCTAAGCCGCCCTTGCAGTATAGCTGCTTGATCATAAACCTTGGAGAGTGAATCTTTCTCATGTTTCTTACAGTGGCTTTTCGTGATCAGGTCTCTCGCATACCACCAAGCTCTTTCTGTGACAGTTCTCAGAAAAGAGGCAAAAGGGCTACAGGACTCTGGCTCCTGGTGAGGTCCTGTACCTCAAACCTTCACCCTTCTGTCTGTTTTTTCATTTTGCACCTAGCTCAGGTTGAGCCTGTAGGTCGTCTGGGCCCCAGGCTATCTCTGTCTCATGAAGCATGTGTGGCCTGCCTTTTGGATAGCAAAACACTGACATCTTTATGTACCTAGCATGAGCAGCTTCTGATTGATCACGTCTTGTGAACAATCTAATATCACATGCCTGTTTGTATTGGTATGCATCTGTTTCACACATATCTATTCATTTGGTCTGTTCTCTCTTCCACAATATTAGCACACCGTTTTTCTTTCACATGCAGACATAATTCACTGCATTGGCCACGGGGAGAAAAGGCTCCCTGTGAAGGCCTGTACGTGAGACTGTGATATAAAAAATATTCTTATCTCTTCATCAAATTAAAAAGAAGATTAAGGCCTAGCTTCAGGAAATCACTCAAGCAGGTTGACTGATTGAAATGGGATTCATCCATGTGCTACAGTAGTTTCCTGCATATGTCTAAATCTCAGCTCTGAGCAAGGGTAACTGAAGATTGATGGGGAATAGTGTGTTTGGTTCTGTGATGTGAGCAGCTATTCAGTAGCTCACTCTTGAAATGTGTGAGACTCTAAGCTCTTAACTGGCACAAAGAAAACTATTTTAACAGTGTAGATTGCCCTGTAGATTGCTTATCTTTATGTCTTCTCTCTTTCCTCCTGAAGGATGTGGATTAGGAAAATATGAGGTCAGAGCCTTGGCACTGCTTTTCAGAAAACAGTTTTTCTGAAGTTATTTATCAGTTTTAGCACTGCTGACATCTACAGAGGCAAGTCATTTGCTCTAATAAGTCATTTGCTCAAGCCTAATTTTAATTCACGTAGGCTGTTAAATAAACAAATGTTTTCAAGAAAGCTAGATCTATGAGTGACTGTGCAAGGCCTCTGTTCATCTGCTTCTCAGCAGCCTTGTCTGATGAGGTGTTAGAGTGATGGTGGAAGTCAGTCAGCGTGCAGAGCCTACAGTCCTTCAGGAATAACTCCTGCACCCTTTAAGTAGTCATTTATTCACCGTGATGCCAAATTGTGGGCTGACCAGCCACCACATCTGTTTGAAAATGGAGTGGAGACATAAATCACAGAATTAGGGCAGAGCTCTCTAAGTCCTTTTGAAACTTTTCAACACCACTGAAGTGGAGTCTCTGTCCCTAGTGACTTATACTGAAGGAATGAAAGAGATTGATCTGAGTCATTTGCTTTCAGAGCTACTTTCCATTCTCTGCAGTTGCATGATTCTTAATCATTTAAAATCAGTGCTTTCATGATGCCAGAAGATGTTAAAATGATGTACACACTGCAGTCAGATTCTGACCTAGTTTGTACCACCAGGACTTGTAGACTCGGTGGTGCTCCTGAACATACTCCCAACTTCATCTCTTATTGCCCCAAGAAATCCACAGTGGCCTGATAATGCAACAAGCTGCAGAACCAGAGTAATTTCAGTCACATCTGCATTTTAGAAAGGTAGAATGTGGTAATTGAAGTGACCTTGGGAAAGTGGAGCAATCATTTGTTGGAGATCCTATGTTTCTGGTGCATGCTGGTAGGGTGTCATAAAGCACTGACTGCCCTGAATATGGCATGCTTCCTGTGATGAGGAAGGACTTTGTTGTTCTTCTCTCTCTTTCCCTGTGCTCATTGAGTTCTGATGTAATTTTTCTCTTAACTGCAGGTCACTTCATGGGCAACAACACAGTGATTGATGTTTTGAGGAGAGAAGGGTACGAGGTAGAACATACTCCAGCTGGACAAGCCATCAACAAGTAATGCATGCTTTTATCTAGCTGAGCAGCCATTAGGAGGGTTGGTCATAAACAATCATGAAGAGGCAGTGGCAGCTAGAACTATACCTAACAATGAGCCAGTTTGGAAACAGGATTTTATTTGGTTTAGGTTTGTTTTTTCGGTGTTTTGTTTGGGGGGTTTTTTTGTTGATTAGTTTTTGTTCTGTTTAATAAAATAAAAATATATCCGCCCCTGTAAGTTTTAACTCTTAAACTAACAGCCATAGAGTACGCATGCTTGGTTCATCAGATCTGCATGCTGTCTCATACCACACAGGTTTTCAGGCTCCTTCCTCCCTTTTAGATGTTTGACTGCCCTGCCTTTTAACACTCTCCTTCTCTTACACTGCTATTTTTGATTCCTTCTGAGTACTCTCTCTCAGCCAGGAATCTGACTGCCCAGAATCCACCCAGCCTCTTTGCAAGCTGTCCCCATGACTGATTGCTCTCATGTCCCCTGCTCTCTTCAGCATTTTTAAGACAAGGTACTTGCTGTTCTGGTTCATCTTGCAGCTGTCCTTCGGGACATACCCTTATTGCCTCTTTCTATCTCCACTGGATGCCTTTGTCCATCTCTGTGGTTTCAGTAACTACAGAATGCCAAATAATCTCCTCCTCTACACTCTGCTGAGAATTATATGTGCTCTTGACACTTCCTGGACTTCTTGCCACCAGCTTAGGGTATACAATCCTCGTCTCCCCCTTCTTCAGACTCTTGCCAAACACGTGCTCTTGTGTCTTCTCGGATATCCCGACTCTTCCTTATATTCACTGCTAAAAGACCACAGTGGAAAAAAGGTTTGATCCTAATTATCACAGAATCACAGAATCATCTAGGTTGGAAAGGACCTTGAAGATCATCTAGTCCAACCATTAACCTAACACTGACAGTTCCAAACTACACCATATCCCTAAGCGCTATGTTGACCCTACTGTTAAACACCTCCAGGGATGGGGACTCCACCACCTCCCTGGGCAGCCCATTCCAATGCCTAACAACCCATTCTGTAAAGAAATGCTTCCTAATATCCAGTCTAAACCTTCCCTGGTGCAGCTTGAGGCCATTACCTCTTGTCCTGTTGCTTGTTACTTGGTTAAAGAGACTCATCCCCAGCTCTCTGCAACCTCCTTTCAGGTAGCTGTAGAGGGCAATGAGGTCTCCCCTCAGCCTCCTCTTCTCCAGACTAAACAACCCCAGTTCCCTCAGCCGCTCCTCGTACGACATGTGCTCCAGAACCTTCACCTGCTTCGTTGCCCTTCTCTGGACACGCTCGAGTAATTCAATGTCCTTTTTGTAGTGAGGGGCCCAAAACTGAACACAGTCATCGAGGTGCGGCCTCACCAGTGCCGAGTACAGGGGCAAGATCCCTTCCCTGTCCCTGCTGGCCACGCTATTTCTGATGCAAGCCAGGATGCCATTGGCCTTCTTGGCCACCTGGGCACACTGCTGGCTCATGTTCAGACGGCTGTCAATCAACACCCCCAGGTCCCTCTCTGACTGGCAGCTCTCCAGCCACTCCTCCCCAAGCCTGTAGCGCTGCTGGGGGTTGTTGTGGCCCAAGTGCAGCACCCGGCATTTGGCCTTATTGAAACTCCTACAGTTGGCTTTAGCCCATCACTCCAGCCTGTCCAGGTCTCTCTGCAGAGCTTCCCTACCCTCGAGCAGATCAACACTCCCACCCAACTTGGTGTCATCTGCAAACTTACTGAGGGTGCACTCGATCCCCTCGTCTAGATCATCAATAAAGATGTTAAACAGGAGTGGCCCCAAAACCGAGCCCTGGGGACACCACTCGTGACTGGTCGCCAACTGGATTTAACTCCGTTCACCACAACTCTTTGGGCCCGGCCATCCAGACAGTTTTTTACCCAGGAAAGCGTGCAATCATCATTATGGTAGTTTCTCTTTATCCTCTGTGCCAGGCACGCTGTCCCTCATTGCTTACATCTCTGTTCTTCTTCCCCTACATTTCTGATATGGGGCTTTCAGGCAGGACGATCAGCTTTTGCAGGGGGCACAGTGCAGAGTCTTAGTCTGTGCCAGGGGCTTCACAGATGTGGTGCAAAATAATAACAGATGTTTTTCTCATACTCTAGTTGCTTCACCTTTCTCTTTGTACTAGTTTTGATGCCTTTTTCAGACCATGAAATTAAAATTGTAGGTCATGCTTTTGCTATGATCCTTTACATGAACATACATCATTAACTCTACATGCACTGAAACAGAGCCAAGACTTATCCCCATGGGTACATGAATGCAACCCCTAATCCTGTTGCCACCAATGGGCAGGTGGTCTGACATGGAGAAGCCCCCTGTGCTTAAGCACAAGACTTAATGATCCTGTAACACTTAAGTCATGATAGACAATCCAGTGTATCAGTGTTTACAGTAAGAATCAAAAACCTGCCTGCACTGATATTTTGGGGGGGAGTGGTGTTTCCCCCCCCCAGAACATTCTTAGTTTAGGTATTCCTAAAAATGGCTACAGCAGCTTCTTAATGTTTAAAGAAAGAGAGCTTAATATGTACTTGAGAATAAACAAAATCTGATACTGCTATGTAAAGATGTAGCTGTATGGAAATCAAGGGCAGACAAATGTGCAAAGAAGGGATAGATCTTCACCCATCAGGAAGGTAGGTATCAGTGATACTCAGGGTAGCTGCATACAGTCCAGTCAGTACCCATGGACTATTTCACAGGACAAAATTGAGAGAGAATAAAAACGGCAAGTGGTTGAACCAAGAGTGTTCAAATGGCTGTTCTACTGTCAGGTACAGTAGGGGATATTAGCTGAGTGGTCCTAAAACAAGAGGATGAGGAAGTCTGCAATTGTCTCCCTTCCCTGCAACATAACACTGTGCAGCAGCAGCACAGTCTGCTGCTTCCTGTGCTCTGGCTAACAGAAAGTCCCTTATGAGGTATCTTGTAGGTATCTGTGTGTAGGAACACAGAAAAATGTGGGATCATTATGCATGTTTTCTTGTAACCGGCAAACTGCTGGGTGCCGTCACACAATTTCATCTGCAGAAAGGGCTGCCTGAGGTGTCCTGCCCATCTGCAGGGGGATGAATTCCTGTAGTGGAGTGTGGAGGCAGGAGGGCTCCTTATTAGTGGTGTTGCCAAAGCAAGGAAGTCAAAAGAGGTGCTCCAACCATTCAGCAGCACAAAGGACATTTTATAAATAGTGCCACAAGTTCAATCAAGTTCCTACTGTCTTATTTTGGACTTAACCATTTCTGATTTTAGAATGCATATATATATATATTATAAAATATTCATCACATAATCACAGCTGTAATTAAGGTGCTTCCTGACTCCTCCTTTAGCTCCTGTGCTGGGAGGGAACTGGCCTTGAGGAAGAAGGATGACTTTTTGCATCTGTGTGCTTTTTCCTGTGGTTGCTCAGCCAGTCCCTGGAAGAATTACCTGTAGATAGTGTTGCAAAGGAGGTTATGTATATGAGTGTCTGTTGTTAGTAGTGTCCTGAGGCTGCAGGTATCAGAATTAAATGGCTGGCCACGCACGATGGAGGTCATCCTGGCTGTGCCTGTAGCAGTGCTGAGCTCCAGCATGGTATTGTCATGGGTTTGGTAGGGGAGGCTGCAGGGAGCAATGCACTCTAATCTACCAGGGAGGACTGGTGCTCACTCTGTGACTTTCACAGTTAAGGAACAGACACAGTGAAGAATAATTGGGGCAAAGGGAACCATAAGCAGAGGACCTTCAGAGAGATCAAATCTGGTCACTGGAGACAACTGGGGGGGGGGGGGTGTCACTCTGTAAAGTGGAGTTAAAGCATGGGTGATGCGAAGATGTTGTGGAGGAGAGCTGAAGGATTGTGACACTTCAGAGGTGATAAAGTGAGAGTTTGACAATCGCAAGGATTTTGAAAGAGATCAATAGCCCAAGATCCATCCCGCACCAGTCTCTGTCACATAAAGTTCACCACATGATCAGTCTGATTTTCCTTGCAGGAAATAAGATCACATTCTCTTCATTTTCCATCTACTTCCTCCCTTGTGTTCCAGTCAACAGCTTCATTTCTTCTTCTCCAGGATAGACCCCCTTTATTATCCATCAGAGAGATGTGCCCACAGTGATGGGCTAGCTTGAAAACTGCACCCACACTGAAAGACATCTTCTTCTGGACCCCCTCCTTTTGATGCCATTGCAAGGCACAAAGGAAACACACTATAGTTCTGGGAAGATTTCACTGATTGAAGCCAGGTTTCTGCACAGTGGTCTGTGGTCTTCTGTTACCTTTCTGAATTTCAGCACAAGCCAGTCTCCAGTTTTGTTTTGTTACAGAAGACTACTTCATCTCTTCTCTAGGAAGTAGCCATAAAGATTAGTCAGATATTTGTGTTGTGCTCTGTGTATCCAGCGTGGATTGATTTTGTGAGTTTGTCCAAGATGCTCATGAACAAGTAAAGAGAGGGTATTGCTTTGTTCCAAACAATGAGAAGTGTGGGCCAGCAAAGGGTGGATAGGAAACAGCAGACTGCCTGTCTTGGACACAGATGAGATGTTGCTTGCTCTAAGTATAATGAAACAGAGCTTGAGTAATCAGGGTGGAGCTGATTGTTTCTTCAGTATATCACCTTTGCATGAAGCTGGGTAAGCATAGCCCTTAGAGCTTTTTCTGGAGTATTGACTGAGTGGTCCTTTGGACTTCCAAGATTTGCCTTGTGAGAGAGTTTGTGCATGCACACAGTCTCACTGCAGTATCTCACTTGCTGGAGCCACTCTGAAATTCCAGATAATGCTGCCAGCCTAATACAGGATCCGTGCAGCCAGAAAGCTGAAGACCTGACTCCTGCTCTCTCATTACTTGCTATAAATGTGTGCAAAGCTCACTTCCGTGTTGTGAGAGAGGTGCAATTGCTCAGCCTCCTTCCCTCTATGTGGACTTCCATACTTGTCTGATACAACCCTTTAAAACCACCATTTCATGCTCCTTGGTGTGCTTCTCTGAGTGGCAGGACAGAATTATCTCCTGTTGCAGATCAGGATGGAGACAGTAAATGCTTACACTAGAAGTCAATGCTACAATAGTGAGTTGAGCTCTGGTCTCTTATGTGTCAGACATGTCACAGAATCACAGAATAATTCAGGTTGGAAAAGACCCTTGGGAACATCGAGTCCAACCATCAGCCCTACTCTACAAAGCTCTCCCCTACACCATATCCCCCAACATCTCATCCAAACGACCCTTAAACACATCCAGGGATGGTGACTCCACCCCCTCCCTGGGCAGCCTATTCCACTGTCTGACCACTCTTTCTGTGAAAAATTTTTTCCTAATGTCCAGTCTAAACCTCCCCTCTTGGAGTTTAAAGTCATTCCCTCTTGTTCTATCCCTAATTACCTGTGAGAAGAGACCAGCACCAACCTCTCTAAATGTCCTTTCAGGTAGCTGTAGAGAGTGATGAGGTCTCCCCTTAGCCTTCTCCTCCTCAAACTGGAGTCCCAGCTCCTTCAATCACTCATAGGATTTGTTCTCCAGGCCCTTCACCAGTGTCGTTGCCTTCCTCTGCACTCGCTCCAGCACCTCGATATCTCTCTCGTATTGAGGTGCCCAAAACTGGACACAATACTCCAGGTGTGGCCTCACCAGTGCAGAGTACAGGGGGACTATCACCTCCCTACTTCTGCTGGTCACACTATTTCTAATACAAGCCAGGATGCCATTGGCTTTCTTGGCCACCTGGGCACACTGCTGGCTCATGTTCAGCTGCTTGTCAATTAGAACCCCCAGATCCTTTTCTTTCAGACAGCTCTCCAGCCACACCTCCCCAAGCCTGTAGCGCTGCTGGGGGTTGTTGTGGCCCAAGTGCAGGACCTGGCACTTGGCCTTGTTGAAGCTCGTTCCATTAACGTTGGCCCACCAATCCAATTATCCAAGTCTCTCTGTAGAGCCTCCCTATCCTCATGCAGATCAACACTCCCACTTAACTTGGTGTCATCTGCGAATTTACTGATGATACACTCTATGTCCTTATCAAGATCATCAATAAAGATGTTGAACAGAAATGGTCCCAACACCGAGCCCTGAGGAACACCACTTGTGACTGGCCACCAGCTGGATTTAGCTCCATTGACCAACACTCTCTGGGACCGTCCATCCAGCCAGTGCTTGACCCAGCAGACCGTACGCTCACCCAGGCCATGAGCAGCCAGTTTTTCTATGAGAATTCTATGGGGAACTGTGTCGAATGCTTTTCGAAAATCCAGGTAGACAATATCCACAGCTTTTCCCTCATCCAATAATCGGATCATCTTGTCATAGAAGGAGATCAGGTTTGTCAGGCAGGACCTGCCTTTCATAAACCCATGCTGACTAGGCCTGATCCCCCGGTCGTCCATTATATGACTTGTAATGGCACTCAAGGTGATCTGCTCCATGACCTTCCCTGATACTGAGGTCATACTGACAGGTCTATAGTTTCCCGGATCCTCCTTTCTGCCTCTCTTGTAGATGGGTGTCACATTTGCCACCCTCCAGTCCAATGGGACCTCCCCAGTTAGCCATGACTTCAGGTGAATCATGGAAAGCGGCTTGGCGAGCACATCTGCCAACTCTTTCAGCACCCTTGGGTGTATCTCATTGTCCTGGTTTAGCTACCACAGACTTGTGTGCATCCAAGTGGTGTAGCAGGTCTCTGACCGCTTCCTCTTTAATTGTGCTGACCTCATTCTGCTTCCCCTCCCCATCTCCCAGCTCATGAGGCTGGGTGTCCAGGGAACAGCCAGTTCCACTGCTAAAGGCTGAGGCAAAACAGGTGTTGAGCACCTCAGCCTTTTCCTCATCCTTAGTTACCATGTTTCCCTCTGCATCTAGTAGGGGAGGGAGATTTTCCCTAATCCTCCTTTTATTGTTAATGAATTTATAGAAACATTTTGTATTATCTTTAACAGCTGTAGCCAGGTTGAGCTCTAGCTGTACTTTGGCTCTCTTAATGTTCTCCCTGCATAGCTTCACTACATCTTTATAGTCTTCATGAGAGACCTGCCCCCTCTTCCAAAGGTCATAGATTCTCCTTTTGTTCTTGAGATCCAGCCAAAGGTCCCTGTTTAGCCAGGCTGGTCTCCTTCCCCACCTGCTTGTTTTTCGGCACACAGGAACAGCCTGCTCCTGTGCCTTTAAGACTTCTCTCTTGAAGTATGTCCAGCCTTCCTGGACTCCCATATTGTTCAAGGCAGATCTCCCAAGGGATTTTGTCAATCAGTCTTTTGAACAGGTCAAAGTTTGCCCTCCGGAAGTCTAAGGTGGCAGTTTTACTAACCCCTCTCTTTGTTTCTCGAAGGATCGAAAACTCAATCATCTCACTATCACTGCACCCAAGATGGCCTCCAACCTTTTCTTCCCTCACTAGCTCTCCCCTGTTCACAAGCAGGTCCCCTGACCTGATATTTTATAAAGGCTATGTTTTCACTGCTCTGTACCATCGGGCTTCATGGAGGAGCAAATGTTATGAGTGAACTTGGCACTGCCATAGCTAGTCTGCTTTCAGTTGCCGCAGACTAGATGGCCCAAAGGATTGCTTAATGATGCATTGAGCCATTGCCTTCAAAGACGATAATTTGCAAGATACTTCTCCAGCCATGACCATAGTCTGTGGCCCAGCTCATGGACTGACCTTCTCCACCAGTGAGAGCTGTTGATCTAGGACTGGCTCCTTCAGCTAGAGTGTCTTAGTTTTCACGTCCCTTCCTCCTGCCCCCAAGTTAGTTGGCTCTGGGCAGTAATTGCTGAAAGGAATGGTCTGGTCTGTGTTCTGCAGTACATCAGACTAGAGGAGTGTGGTTTGACCTCCTCTGACTTTGAGGGTGATTCCTTTTTTGCCTCTTTCTAGGTATGCAAGGTTATTCCCAAGAGTTATTCCACCATGAGCCACACTGCATTCTTTCCTCAGTTCCAGATTACCTCTTTTCCAAAGCTTTTTCCATTAAAGAGAACTATTTTGATCAGAATATTGACTTATGGAAGAGGGGGCAGGAACACAAGCAAAGAAATAAGCATCCAGCCAATATGTTAGGGAGAAACACCTGTTTTATACGTGCCTTGATGGTGTCTCTACCAGGATTTTGCCTCAAAGCCCTTTCAAATATTGTTTGTGTTCCCTCCTCCTTCCAGAAGGAAACCCCCGAAAACCTTGTTAGCCTTTTCATCATCATCACTGGCACAGAGCCCCTATGTTGCATCCCAGGAGCTCCGACTGCCGTTGCACCACCGAAAGGAGGAAGAGGAGGAGGAGGAAGAGCTCTTGCCTCACCTGCTGCTCCCTGACAGCATCGACATGCTGGAGAAGGTAGACAGGAAGTACAAAAAGAAGACGAAGAAGCAGCAGAAGAAGCAAAGACTTCGACAGTTTAACGACCTCTGGGTTCGCCTTGAGCAAAGGTACCTAACAGCTGGGGAGGAAGGAGGGTTTGTCATGCAAACTGGACTTTAACTTAGACTGATCAATCCAGTGCACCAGACTTCTACAGGGGCTAGTAGATGCTGAGGGAAGGATCTGACCTTCTCCCTCACCGTGATTCTCATGAAACATTTACTTAAGGCTGTTTGTGCTTTTAGTGCAAAATAGCTTCTTCTGCATGGTTTAGGTTTGTGGAAAATTAGGCATAAAACAAGTGGAAGTCTTGTATAGACCATTTTGCATTTGGGCTTGAGGGACTGTGAACATATGGTAGTCCTCTTTATCACAGAAGGCTGGGTCCGGTGGTAGATGGTATAGTCTCTGTATTCTTCTAATCTTAAAAAGCATGTGAGCCCCATGTCATTACTGGAAATCTGGAAAGGGGGATGACAACCTAATGGATGATGGAGTTAATATAAGAAATAGAGTGTGTTGTGGGGCAAAGATTCACACATAACCCATGGTTTTCATCCAGAAGAGCTTACTCACCTACAAGAACTACAGCAGCCTGCAAAGAAAGAGCCAGCTTCTCCCTCATGAGCTGTACTTAGGCCTGTAGCTGGATGTGTACCTTAATGTTTCCCTCCTGTCAGATAACACACAGACCTGAGTCTGCTCTCTTTTTGTACTTTGTGTCTCTGTTTGTATCTCTGCCATACTCAGGTTGAAAGCATTGTATTTACTGTAACTAACCAGACAGGTCAGGATGATGGAGAAAAGCCTGCAGTTCTTGAAATGAAGCCTCCACATTTTACTTTTGGGTTTTTTTCTGAAAAATTATCTCTTCCTGCTTCCCAAGGTACTGGGTATATCAGGGTTCTCCTATGCCTTCCTTATCAAATCCCTGTGTCCCAGCTCTACCACTGCTTTGAGTAATACATTGCTCAGGCTGTCTGCACGCAAGTGCAGCAGCTGTTGTTCTGTGCCAAGCATTCAGCCATTGTTACACTTTTTAGACCAGACTCCTTTTCCTCTTTTCTAGAGTTGTTCTGTGCCCTCTTTCTGCTCTTCCTTCCAACCTAAATGTTAGCAGTTTGGAGAGAAAGGGAGACAAATGCATGTGGAGGTTTGCATGCCCACTGACAGAGCTACACACAGTCCAAGATTCACCAGTACAACAAATCTTTATCCTGATCACATTTGATTTTGTCTTTTAGTGTATCATTTACTTTCTATTAATGTAGTTGATACCAGCTGTTTGTGAATGGGGTTTTGGAGCTTCTGTTGACAGTCTGTTCAGTTGAAATACTAAGGAATGATTTGGTGTCTTTATGATCTCAAGCTCCTGCCCTGCCTGCACACTGACACATTCAGTTTTTCACATGCAGCTATTCCCATGAAGTTCAGGGAAGTCAGTGGGTGCCCTGGTGTGGGATACGCATGCACTTGCAGCATCCGGCGCCTTCAGAAGAAGAGGGGAGGTGGAAGGATGTGCTGCTGTGACTAAATTGGAGGTACTTTAGGACTACATACTGGATTGCAAGTACTGCAAGGCAATAGTGAGGTAAAACCAAACCTAATGATGACAGATTAGGAAACTACTGCATAAATGTGGGAGCAGGAAATCCCAGAAACTTTGCCAGGTGCTAGGTGACAAATTCTTTTTAGGGGTGAGTCCTTAATAGCAGAGAGCTTGAACATCTGGAGATGGACCTGTTGCATAACAGTACTAGGAAAGACAAGTGATGCTTATTGCTGCCTGGGAGATTGCTGCGCCCTTGCTGCAGAGGAAGAGTCGCGAGTGTCATAGAGGCAGCTGTCATTCACACACATTTCCCATCCGTGCTCTGGGTTTACCCTTTGTAAAGAAGGAGGAATCACCACCTCTCTGCCCCAACACCCGTATGTGTAAGCAGTCTGTGCCACTGTGCATTGCCCAGGCAGGTGTGGGTTGAGCTGACAGCCTCACCCCGTGGTCCAGCTGCGATGTGTCCCCATGGAAATTCAGTTCCTCTGGGCTCTAGCTCACTCGTGTGCAGGGCAGTCTCAGCCCTTGCTATAAGCATTCCCCAGGGTGCCCAGGCACGGGTAAAGCTGTCAGGTTTCTTATGTGTGGGCCATTCACAGCTCTTCTTCTGTGAGCCTGGAAATGTGAAAGGCACAGCTCAAGTGTTTTAATACAGTTTTGTAGTGGGCTTGGCAGAATTGCTTTGGTTTGTGCTCCTGCATGCATCAGCTGTCAGCTGTATTTCTTTGAAGTGCTGCCAGCTGGCTTCTCTCCATTTACTGTTCAAACCTTCTGTGGGGACCTTTGGGTATGGAAGGGTGTTTTTAAAAAGGATGATATTTGCCTTCGGTTTCCCAAAGCGTTTTTGCTTAATGCAGCTGGCCAAAATAAGACAAGAATGGTGCACAGCAGCTGGGGGTTGGGTGCAGGAGAAATGACTCTGCTTTTGTACTTGGCAGGTAGACTTGCTTTTAATTTTGTCTGAATTTGTCTTCTGGTTCCACACAGCACCATGAGGCCCTGGGTGTATGTCAGTCTTACAGCTGTGGGGGCAAACATGGCTTTCAATCCAATGCCAAAGAGAACACCACCTGTGTAATATCTGACCCTTCTGACTCTTGACCTGCCATGATGTGGGAGCTACCCCAGTGCAGGACAACTGGTGTTAGCAGCCTGGAGCACACAAATTTCTCTTCTCCATCATGTGTTGCTATAATGGGGGTTCAGCATCCTGTAGGCTCTGACTCACTTCTTGTTCATCACCACCTCAGAGTTCTCACTACCACTGGGAGATACTCTTGGATGTGGAGATCTTTTCCCAGTGACTCTAGGATGTGTTTCTGGAAGTGGCTGCTCTTCTCCTTAAAGCATGTCATGTAAACCCTTTTTAATTCCTGACCTGTGGAAGGGAACATGCAGTACAGGAACAAGTTTGGTCCACACTAAGATGCATGTACAGAAGCATGGCTGGGGAAGATGGATTCATCTGAAAACAGGTGCCTCGCTCCTGCTGTGCTCAGCAAGTGGTGCTGCAGTGACACTCCTATGCAACAAAGCTTGTTTTGTTCTTCTTACATATTTTTCGTTTAGCTGAAAGGTGCTAGGAATATGGTCATCTTATCCACCTGACTGACTGTGTGGGAGCAACGGGCAGGCTGGCTGGGTAGATCCAAGTACAGGGCAGGTGTTTTGGTGCTGTCTCCACCCTTCTCAATCTCTTTCCTGTTTCCCCTCGAGACTGCTTCACTGTTCAGCTGGGCAGTGCCTTCAGCCCTCTGGGCTGGCATAGGGCCTGTCCACACCTGTGAGGATGGGATGAGGCAGCATTCTGCCATTAGGAGACACATGCCTGTGTTGAGCGTGGAACCTGTACAAGAAAGCATTCCCAGGAACTCAGAAACTGACAGTGGGGCACAGAGGCTGATCACCTCCTGCTCTGTGGGCATCAGGCAGTTCTGGGTTGGGTCTGGACTGACATTTTTCTCTTGCCTTGCAGTGCTACTGATCCTCCTCCCCGGATCCGCATCATTAATGGCTACATCACAGTTGAACCCCAGCCCCAAGGCCATGGACGGTCTAGTCATGCTCACACAGACACTGGCAGCACTCACCAGCTTTCCCATTCTCTCTTCCTCCCACTACTGACTCTGACTTTGCATACGATAAGGCTGCACTGAAACACAGGGGAAGCCAAGCTGTAGGGCTCTCACCTTGAAAATCCAAAAAGAAACTTATATGAAAAAACAAAAATAGAAGACTCTGAGTGGGAAAGCTGTTCTTTGGGGTGTTCTTAAACTGCCTTCTTTTCCTGAGTCTGGATCATTAACACTATTAACTGGTTTGACCTGCCCAATACAGGAGAAGGTATTTTCATGAAAGTGTTATTTATCCTTCTCTTGCAGAAGAATGATTTCATGTTATCCCATAATACTTTGGGGAGATTATAATGTCGCTATAACACAGCTGTTGTTTAGCTGTATGAGCCCAACTAAATTACATTTTTTTTCACCTTCAGTGCCTTGTAAGAAGATTTACAAACCACTAACTTATTAGAACAGAATATTTTGGTCATATGAACACAGCTGGGAAAGAGAGGTTGGTATTTTATGTCTCTACTGGTAATGCTTTTAATTCTTGCATGTTAGGGCACCAGATTACATAAAAAGGTAAAGGTTCATGATAACACCATGTACAACAGAATAAAATAGTAAAGACCTGTAAACAGAATGTTTCTGCTGTCTCTTTGGTCCTGTTGTAGGATGAGTACACCTGAACCTCTAATGGCCAGACAAGTCTCATAAGCACAAACTAATGTACATTTAATTAAAACAAACAAAAAAAAAAAGCATGGGTAGCTTCATAATTGTACTGTTGGACACTTCCAAAATAAGTTTTCAGGAACTGATTTGAGAAGCTCAGAGGCAGTTTTTCCCTCTTTCTAAATCACACATATATTGTTATTTTATAGGTGGATTCGCTTTTGGGGAGAAAGGGCTTTCTTCTCCTTTTCTGCACAGTTAAGACTTCACTCCAGGAAATCCTTGCAAGCTTTCTACCAGTTTCAGTGGAAATTCTCAGACTTTCCAAATTGTTTTAACTCCTTCACTGTCTACTTAAAATAGACATTACTGTCTACTTAAAATTGGATGTATGAAGTTTGGAAGTGGAGATGAATGGTTTTCTGTGTTTGTACAGGACATTCTCTTCTGATCACACTGACTCATTTTGTGAGCAATATATCCCTGCCTCCTCTTCGGAGGGTTTCGTTGCCTAGAAAGGTCTCATAAGATTCATGCATGGGAGGGCTTGGAGCCAATATGATGAGCTGGTACACTAGAAGCACAGCAGTCACCTGCCCCAGTGAGACAACAAACCCTCAGGTTTCCCTTCCTATGCAGGTACCTGTGCTTTGCTACTTTTTTCATTGCCTATAGAAAGTACCTCTTTTTCTCATCCTCCTACTGCACACTGGAGGAGGAGGAGGAGCAAATGGTTCCCACTTTCCTAACAGACTTTTCATCTCTTGATCTCAAGCTTCAGTCCCCCTTCAGAAGGACCAAACCTGAACAAAGTCTCAGTTTGCTGAGGAAAACAGAGAAAGGAAAAGCTAAATATTGCAATTTGCAGCAGCACTGTGGGGAACAAAATACACAAAATACATCTGGGCCAGGGTAGAAGACAGCACCATCTCATTGCATATTCCTTCTCATAGGGAATGCTACAAGACCTCAGGGTCCTGAATACACAGCTTTACACAGCAGCCAATCTGGTGATGTGCTCTCCCATCTCTCTCTCTGGTTGGTCTTTCACTGGTGTAAACTGTCATAGAGGGGGTGGGTCTGGAGCTGTTTTCCTTGACCTGAATATGACCTGAGGGGAGCAGATCAAATGGGGAATAGCTTAGTTACAAAGATGCACTGCAGGCCTGACAAAATGAGCACATGCTTGTGTGTTTACCAGTGCATCTGAGGGGGCCACCAAAAACTTTACATCAGAGCGTGTTCTGCCACTTGCTAGCCTATGCATTGGTATTGTTTCTCCTACCCCTGTCCTCTGTCCTTCAGAAGTTCACGATGAGGTGTGACACAGGTCCAAAGGGCTCTAAAGCACTGGGAGAAGGGGCTGAGGCAGATCGTCCGTTTCGTTCCTCCATTACAAGACAAAGGCTGCTGTGTAAACTAGCCCTGGGCTGACTTTTCAGTTTGTTCCCTCCTCCATGGTTGCTCAGGAGCTTTGCCTCTGTGAGGGGGAGTCAAGTGGAACAGCCACCAATGTTTTTCTCAGGCTGCATGAGGAAATAATAGTTAAAAACACTCAGGAATAAGAGAGACCTGAAGTGGCACTACAGATAATTCAGTTCTAGAGGTGTAATTCATTCTGTTCCCAAGTGCCTGACTGTGTCAGCGAAATAGAAATGTCCTTAAACTGTGATGGCTTGTGTGCCTACAGAGGCTGAATCCTGTGAGTCTTTCTGCAAAGTAATCAAATTCCTTCAAGATATTTTTCAGGGTTTCATGGGCTTGAGTTGAAACCTGTGAACTATACTAGTGGTTCCTACCTGTCACTTTTCTTCCAGACCAGTCCCATTGTCATGGGACACCAAAATCTTGAAACGGTGACTGATATGGAAAGCAGAGCCTGACTGCAATTGCACATGCTACTCAGCTGCTTACAGTGACCACTGGGAAGTGCTAGGTTTCACAGAATCATCTAGGTTGGAAAAGACCTTGAAGATCACCTAGTCCAACCATTAACCTAACATTGACAGATGCCAACTACACCATATCCTTCAGCGCTATGTCAATCCAACTCTTAATCACCTCCAGGGATGAGGAGTCCACCACCTCCCTGGGCAGCCCATTCCAACGCCTAACAACCCGTTCTGTAAAGAAATGCTTCCTAACATCCAGTCTAAACCTTCCCTGGTGCAATTTGAGGCCATTACCTCTTCTCCTGTCACTTGTTACTTGGTTAAAGAGACTCATCCCCAGCTCTCTGCAACCTCCTTTCAGGTAGTTGTAGAGGGCAATGAGGTCTCCCCTCAGCCTCCTCTTCTCCACACTAAACAACCCCAGTTCCCTCACCCGCTCCTCGTACGACATGTGCTCCAGAACCTTCACCAGCTTTGTTGCCCTTCTCTGGACACGCTCGAGTAATTCAATGTCCTTTTTGTAGTGAGGGGCCCAAAACTGAACACAGTCATCGAGGTGCGGCCTCACCAGTACCAAGTACAGGGGCAAGATCCCTTCCCTGTCCCTGCTGGCCACGCTATTTCTGATGCAAGCCAGGATGCCATTGGCCTTCTTGGCCACCTGGGCACACTGCTGGCTCATGTTCAGACGGCTGTCAATCAACACCCCCAGGTCCCTCTCTGACTGGCAGCTCTCCAGCCACTCCTCCCCAAGCCTGTAGCCCTTCTGGGGGTTGTTGTGGCTGAAGTGCGGAACTCGGCATTTGGCCTTATTGAAACTCATGCAGTTGGCCTTAGCCCATCACTCCAGCCTGTCCAGATCTCTCTGCAGAGCCTCCCTACCCTCGAGCAGATCAACACTCCCACCCAACTTGGTGTCATCTGCAAACTTACTGAGGGTGCACTCGATCCCCTCGTCTAGGTCATCAATAAAGATGTTAAACAGGAGTGGCCCTAACACCAAACCTTGGGGGACACCACTCGTGACCACCGCCAACCTGATCTAATTCCATTCACCACAACTTTTTGGGCCTGGCCATCGAGCCAGTTTTTTACCCATCGAAGTATGTGCCCATCCAAGCCGCGAGCAGCCACTTTTGCCAGGAGAATGCTGTGGGAAACGGTGTCAAAGGCCTTACTAAACTCAAGGTAAACAACATCCACAGCCTTTCCCTCATCCAATAAGCAGGTCGCCCTGTTGTAGGAGATCAGGTTTGTCAGGCAGGACCTGCCTTTCATAAACCCATGCTGACTATGGCTCTGCAGAGAGATCTGGACAGGCTGGAGTGATGGGCCAAGGCCAACTGTATGAAGTTCAATAAGGCCAAATGCCGGGTGCTGCACTTGGGTCACAACAACCCCCAGCAGCGCTACAGGCTTGGGGAGGAGTGGCTGGAGAGCTGCCAGTCAGAGAGGGACCTGGGGGTGTTGATTGACAGCCGTCTGAACATGAGCCAGCAGTGTGCCCAGGTGGCCAAGAAGGCCAATGGCATCCTGGCTTGCATCAGAAATAGCGTGGCCAGCAGAGACAGGGAAGTGATCTTACCCCTGTACTCAGCACTGGTGAGGCCGCACCTCGATGACTGTGTTCAGTTTTGGGCCCCTCACTACAAAAAGGACATTGAAGTACTCGAGCGTGTCCAGAGAAGGGCAACGAAGCTGATGAAGGGTCTTGAGCACAGGTCGTATGAGGAGCGGCTGAGGGAACTGGGGTTGTTTAGTGTGGAGAAGAGGAGGCTGAGGGGAGACCTCATCGCCCTCTACAACTACCTGAAAGGAGGTTGCAGGGAGCTGGGGATGAGTCTCTTTAACCAAGTAACATGTGATAGGACAAGAGGGCATGGCCTCAAGTTGCGCCAGGGAAGGTTTAGACTAGATGTCAGGAAGTATTTCTTTACAGAACGGGTTATTAGGCAGTGGAATGGATTGCCCAGGGAGGTGGTGGAATCCCCATCCCTGGAGGTGTTTAAGAGTAGGGTCGATATAGCGCTGAGAGATATGGTGTAGATGGGAACTGGCGGTGCTAGGTTAATGGTTGGACTAGATGATCTTCAAGGTCCTTTTCAACCTAGTTGATTCTGTGATTCTGTGATTCTGTGAATAGTAGACATTATTCAGAAAAGACTGTGAAGGTGCAGGTACTTCCTTCTTTGGTGCAGGGGCTGAAATCTCCTGTTGTCTCCTAAGCTAGGTGCCTCCATGTCCTCCAAGTGCTGTAACAAAGTGTTCCTTGTTGTATCTGAATATCTTGGTCTCCCTTTTCCATTCTTTTTCCTTTGTACTTACTAATTAGCCTGTGCACTTTGCTGTTCCCCTCCTTGTTTAAATTATTTTCATAAATCGTCTCACCAGTGTTCTGTGAACAGATCTATTTTGAGGTGATTTGGACCCTTGCCATGGGTTCCTTGTGGTCAAGATTTCTCTTTCTCTGTTGGGAGGCTAATATCTATGAAGTTACTAGCACAAATTAAAACCTCCTCACTTCAAAATGTACCGGTTTGATAATTCCACACATGCCCTGGATTAAATTGTAATGTTGGAGAATATAAGTTATAACCATCACTGACATTCAGCAGTGTATTGTGAATTCTTGTGAATATCTGTTGCTTGACTAAGCTTGGCTAATGGACTACTGTGTTGTGACATAGGTGCTTTTTAACTGTTATAAAACTTCACATTTATGTATATAACTACAAAAAAAAAAAAAAAAAAAAAAGGCAGACTGACATCCTCCTTGGGAAAAGGGCTTGCTTATAAATTCTCATTTTCTGAGATAGTCAGCACTTGCTCTTTTATTTCTACTTGCTGATGAAATGCATCAGGCATTAGACACCATTTATTTTGAACGTCATTGACCTCTCAACAACTATCTCCTGCAATTTCACAGCTTCTCCTTTCTGCTGCTGGTTGCTTTTAACACATTGAAGCTTTATTTTCTGATATGATATTTGGTTAGCAACTGGGATTTTTTGCGAAGCATTGCAGGAGGCATGACTTAACTTAGTGCGTTTTCATACACAGTAATGTGCTTTTATCTGACACAGCTTTTCTGTGAACTGTGAATGCCCCTTAGTGAGCTGGCAATATAGTGCTGGTTTACTTTCAAACCCTTTCACATTAGGATGTGAAAAATAAAATTACGGAAAGAAAAAAAAAAAAAGGTCGTGTTCTTCAGATAGGGTCTAAAAATATACACATCCATCCTAAGCAATAATTGTAACAGTGTGAGAGGGGATGTATAAACTGTGATGATTACCTCACTCTAACTTCTGAAACAGCTTAAGGACCTTGCATGGTTTTGTTATTTTAAAGCTGCCGTAGCATAAAAGAATATGGAGTAATGCAAAAAACCTTGCTAAGTGATTCACATTTCTTTCTTTTCACTTTAAAACTTCAGAAAGGGGGCATTTTCTCTATTTTTAATTATTCGTATAGCAAACTTATACTTCTAAAACAGATTAGAGGGGAAAAGTGCAGGACTTACAGAAGGCACGTAAATAAATAGAAGTGAAGAAATCTAAGAATTTTGACTATTTTTTCTCTGTGGTCCTTTTGTACCCTCTGCAACAAGCTTCAGGGGAAAAGTGCTGAAAAAAAGTACAGTGCTCTTCAACTGGGGAAAAAAGAGCTAGGCACTGGTAGAACAGAGGCCTCTCTTCAAACACCAGGATAGTCTTGTGGTTGGTCTGTTCTATTCCCAGAAGAATTGAAGCTACAGTTACTTTAAAAGCAAGAAAACAAGCTGGTATAGTTCAGTGGGTTGTTGTGGCCCCTTTTGCGACAGTGTGTAGGAATCAGGCTGAAATCTCTTAATTAAATAACCAAGGAATGTGCTTTAGAAGATGTATTTCTCCAGTGGCTTGCTGTCTAGAAAATCACAGAATCACAGAATCATTCAGGTTGAAAAAGACCCTTGGGATCATCGATTCCAACCATCAGCCCTACTCTACAAAGCTCTCCCCTACACCATATCCCCCAACATCTCATCTAAACCACCCTTAAACACATCCAGGGATGGTGACTCCACCACCTCCCTGGGCAGCCTATTCCACTGTCTGACCACTCTTTCTGTGAAAAATTTTTTCCTAATGTCCAGTCTAAACCTCCCCTCTTGGAGTTTAAAGTCATTCCCTCTTGTTCTATCCCTAATTACCTGTGAGAAGAGACCAGCACCAACCTCTCTAAATGTCCTTTCAGGTAGCTGTAGAGAGTGATGAGGTCTCCCCTTAGCCTTCTCCTCCTCAAACTAGAGTCCCAGCTCCTTCAATCACTCATAGGATTTGTTCTCCAGGCCCTTCACCAGTGTCGTTGCCTTCCTCTGCACTCGCTCCAGCACCTCGATATCTCTCTCGTATTGAGGTGCCCAAAACTGGACACAATACTCCAGGTGTGGCCTCACCAGTGCAGAGTACAGGGGGACTATCACCTCCCTACTTCTGCTGGTCACACTATTTCTAATACAAGCCAGGATGCCGTTGGCTTTCTTGGCCACCTGGGCACACTGCTGGCTCATGTTCAGCTGCTTGTCAATTAGAGCCCCCAGATCCTTCTCTTCCAGACAGCTCTCCAGCCACACCTCCCCAAGCCTGTAGCGATGCATGGGGTTGTTGTGGCCCAAGTGCAGGACCTGGCACTTGGCCTTGTTGAAGCTCATCCCATTAACGTTGGCCCACCGATCCAATCTATCCAAGTCTCTCTGTAGAGCCTCCCTATCCTCATGCAGATCGACACTCCCACTTAACTTGGTGTCATCTGCGAATTTACTGATGATACACTCTATGTCCTTATCAAGATCATCAATAAAGATGTTGAACAGAAATGGTCCCAACACCGAGCCCTGAGGAACACCACTTGTGACTGGCCACCAGCTGAATTTAGTTCCATTGACCACCACTCTCTGGGACCGTCCAACCAGCCAGTGCATGACCAGCAGACCGTACGCTCACCCAGGCCATGAGCAGCCAGTTTTTCTATGAGAATTCTATGGGGAACTGTGTCGAATGCTTTTCGAAAATCCAGGTAGACAATATCCACAGCTTTTCCCTCGTCCAATAATCGGATCATCTTGTCATAGAAGGAGATCAGGTTTGTCAGGCAGGACCTGCCTTTCATAAACCCATGCTGACTAGGCCTGATCCCCCGGTCGTCCATTATATGACTTGTAATGGCACTCAAGGTGATCTGCTCCATGACCTTCCCTGATACTGAGGTCATACTGACAGGTCTATAGTTTCCCGGATCCTCCTTTCTGCCTCTCTTGTAGATGGGTGTCACATTTGCCACCCTCCAGTCCAATGGGACCTCCCCAGTTAGCCATGACTTCAGGTAAACCATGGAAAGCAGCTTGGCGAGCACATCTGCCAACTCTTTCAGCACCCTTGGGTGTAACCCATCCAGTCCCACAGACTTGTGTGCATCCAAGTGGTGTAGCAGGTCTCTGACCACTTCCTCTTTAATTGTGATGATCTCATTCTGCTTCCCCTCCCAATCTCCCAGCTCATGAGGCTGGGTGTCCAGGGAACAGCCAGTTCTACTGCTAAAGACTGAGGTAAAACAGGTGTTGAGCATCTCAGCCTTTTCTTCATCCTTAGTTACCATGTTTCCCTCTGCATCTAATAAAGGAGGGAGATTTTTCCTAATCCTCCTTTTGTTGTTAATGAATTTATAGAAACATTTTGTATTATCTTTAACAGCTGCAGCCAAGTTGAGCTCTAGCTGTACTTTGGCTCTCCTAATATTCTCCCTGCATATCTTCACTACATCTTTACAGTCTTCATGAGAGACCTGCCCCCTCTTCCAAAGGCAATAGATTCTCCTTTTGTTCTTGAGATCCAGCCAAAGGTCCCTGTTTAGCCAGGCCGGTCTCCTTCCCCACCTGCTTGTTTTTCGGCACACGGGAACAGCCTGCTCCTGTGCCTTTAAGACTTCTCTCTTGAAGTATGTCCAGCCTTCTTGGACTCCCATATCCTTCAGGGCAGCCTCCCAAGGGATTTTGTTAATCAGTTTTTTGAACAGGTCAAAGTTTGCCCTCCGGAAGTCTAAGGTGGCAGTTTTACTAACCCCTCTCTTTGTTCCTCCAAATGTGGACATTGTTTTTCAAAATGTGGACAAAAGTTGTCATTTACCCTTTATCACAAAAAATAAAATCTAAGCCATGAAAATTAATAAAACAAAATGTGATCTTGTTATATCTGTTGTGAAACTGATTACCATTTTCTACCCTTCTACTCTGCTTCATCCAGACTGCTATCCTGTAACCACCACTGAATGCACATGAGGTTTATTCAGGTCAGGTCTCATGCTGAAATTAATTTACCTTTCAAGATCACAGTCCTGTTATAGTGAAGGTTTGTCCTTATTGAGAAGACTGTATGTATCAGTAAAGGCTGGAAAAAGTCTCTATCACAACATATTAACACTCCTGCCTGCAAGCAGGGCACAGCTAGACTGAGTGGCTTAAAAGGTGTGAAATGAGAAGCACACAGTGTTGCTGGGTGTTTCCTGTGCTTCAGAATAGTAACAGCCATCCAGCATTTATACTCTGAAGACTGCTCTGAAGATACCTATGGTCTAGGCATAGAATTGAGGCTCCTGCCTTTGGTCCCCTGAATCTTTCTGAGGTATGTGTCTTTCGACACAAGTATTTCCATCAGTGTTCAGCTATACCTTATCCAAGAGCTAGGTTTTCCAGTGCTCAAGCAACCAGCTATTTCCTGTTGGTGTCCAGGGAACTGGGCATTACACAGCTCAGAAAACCTCCACCTCACAAACACTCTGTCTGGCCGTGGCTAAACTACCTCTGATTATACAGCTTGTATCCCAAGTCACTTAATCCCTCAGGTCAAAAAGCCCATGGAGAGTTTATTCCCCCATACACTGCAAGAAGTCAAAGCTTTGGATTTTAAAATGTCATTTGTATGTGTCTTGATATCACTTGACTGTAGATGCATAAATAATTGAATAGGCAGGATGACAAATACTTTGTTGTCTCAGCTGTGTCTGATGCTTGTGACAAATGACTACAGGTCTTTTGTGCGTTACAACATTTGTTAACATCCTCCCTCCAAGTCACTAGAAGTTTATGCAGCTGAAGACAAGAAACAGATTTTTCCCTTTATTTCTTGACAAATGTTACTATTTGTGCATTGTCTCAGTTCTTCCTACTCATCCTCTCTGCAGTCCCCATCCTGGCTCTGAATTACTTTGTGCAATTTTAGGCAGTACCAGCAGAAGGTCAGGGGATCTGCTTTCTACATGTAAACACCTAGTGTGGGAACTGCCTCTGGGGTCCCCATAAAATAAGTTGCAGAGCTAATGCTTTTTTGCTGTCAGGTAGCTCTGTGATTAAAATATTGAGTAAGACCTGTTTTAAGCTCACTCTCTGCTGGGAGGGATTTGAAGCCACAGCTCCTCCAGATGCAGACTAGCACCCACTGAGAAGTTAACTGGGGGGAAATAGATCCTCTCTGTTTAGGGTGCATAGAATATATGTTTTTTAAGCAATGGGTGAGCACGACTTAAGAGCTTAAGAGATGATTAGCAGCATCTGCCAGGGATCACTGTGATCAGCTGCTGGAAGGCCACCTTTCTGCAGCCATTTCTGTACTGTGTATTTGATATTGGATTCAACATGTAAACATTCCTCATGTTTGAGGTTATCAGGTTGTAGCAGAGTATCTCAAAAGATGCACACAACACTGATGATCAGCCCTCTGAATGGTTCAAACCTTGCATACTCACAATACTTATCATTCAAGGCTAATACACATGACACAATGTACACTGGGAATATTTATCAACCCTGGTCAAGATGGTTTTGCATACTGTGTGTCTTCTCAGTACAGCACAGTGGACCAGGTTGACACTGGTCTGATTACCTGCTGGTGGAGCCAGAGTCCTTGAGGACTGAGAGCTGGTGCTCCCTTCATGGAGTTGCACCAGATGGTATAGACATACTCGGAGAGACAAAGCAGCTGTGACCCTGTGATTAATAGGGAAATAGAGCTCTTAATAAAGCTGCACTTAACACTTCAGATAAAAAAATCCACAGTGTTTTCATCTCCTCTCCCCCCTTCTAGATACCAAAGCTTTGAATTTTTTAAAGCCCCTCTTATTAATTTAGTATTAACTATAATCTTATAAACATTTATATAGAGTTCAGTGGAAGAAGGTGTCTCTTTCTAAAGAAATGGTAGAAATCACATATTTTGATTATGTTCAAGTTAGCAATAAGAAAATAAGCCCCTGTCTTTTCAAGTTGCACTGCAATAGATGTGCTGCTGCACACAGTCACACTTTATGTTACTGTGATTGTCCATCTGGCACGTGGCTTTTAAAAGGGATATGAAGTTTTGTGCTGGACTTTTGTAACACACTGGTTAATTATTTGCAAATACAGCTTCAAAGATATAAACTCACACCTAAATGGATGAAACGGACAAAGGCTATTAAAAGAATTGGAGCAGAAATACTACAAGCAACAAGGAACTTGAACATCAGGCTCCTACCCTGTCATGAAAGGTAAAAAGATGTGTAACATAAGTACAGCGGTTACACGTCTGTGCTTAGCAGGCCACATAAAACAGGCATCTGTCTTGGGGCTTTAATGTTTCGAAGCACTTTGCTACTGTGCAAACACCCCACCCATTCAGAAGAACTTAGGCATTTCTGTTACTGAGTAGACAACCCATATCCAGCCTCCTGTGAGACATGCATGTACACAGGCTGTTTTCCCCACATTAGACTTATGCTGAAATGTTAACTTCTTAAATGCCATGCAGCACTATTTTTTTTCTGCACTGTTGTGTACTTCTTCTGTAGCTTACATTGTCACCAGTAAATTTGTGATGCCTATGGCTTTAGAATATAATCATGAATATAGTGTTTTGCAAAGGAACTTGTTCTTCAGGAGATGACTTTGGACCAGTGTCACGGTGGTGAAGTTTCTTCATAGTAACAATGATACAAGAAAATACGAAGTCTTTGCCACCAGAAATCACCAAACGTGGCCTAGGATCCATTCATATTTTGCTGAAGAATCATGGGCTAGCAGGAGAGCCTCTTCAGGCTTGCTCAAGCTTTTTCAAGCTTGATCCTTCAATTGCCTGCATGTGTGGGAGTTTAAACAGAATACAAGTACTCCACTCAGCTGAATTCACAGCACTGTTTATTTATTGATTATTGTGGGTGCAGTTGTCCATTATTTGCTTGGGAACTAAAGCCATAATGCTGGAGTTATTTTACATGGTAAGACTCAGATTTGAGGAAAATCAGTTGTGTTGAGAATTCTGAAAACATCACTCGTGGTTAGCCCAAGTACTCAATAGCTAGAAGGGAACTTAGGCAAATAAAGCAGTTTACAGAAGAGCTGACAACATCTGTTTCAACAGTTCAGCTGATACAAGGAAATGATCACCTGCTTTGCAACTTATTTACTTACAGCCACCTACAATGATTTCTGAATATTGCTTAATAATCCTGCTTGCTCTGACTGTTCTGTGGAAGCTTACCATGGACTACCATGTTCATCAAAACAAAGCAGTTTTCTGTGGAAACTTACCAAGAATTACTATGTTCGGCAAAAATATGTTTCTTGTCCTTGGAAAGCAGATGTGCTCTAACTAGTTTAGTCTTTTAATGAATAGATAGCCATACATGGATGGTAGAATTTGATACACTGGTACTTTTAGATAAGATAGAATGAGTAAACCGGCTGAAACCACTCTTGTTGTTCAAGAAATTGGCTAAGAGAATCTGCGCATGCTCCGAGGAAAAGTACAAGGTGAAGAAGACTGTGAGCCTTCCTCCAAAAGACCCCCAAAGATGACCACCAGGAGGCAATGCGCAGGTGCAAAGATAACATAAACTGCTGACACCAGCCTTTTGAACTAACCCAGCCTTACTCATGCATATGTATGTTTGTGTTATGCAATCCAATGAATATGTATATCTACACTCTATAAGTTTCTGGTAAAATGTGCTGTTGGTGTGCAAGCTTTGTGGAGAAATCCCCTTGCACCCCGGCGCCGGAGTAAACATACCTGCTTTATAACTCTCTCCAAGTTGTAGAGTCTGTTTCTGCAAATCACAGCACCTAGACAGCAGGAATGTAAACTGATAATCCAAGAAACATTCAGGTGTACCACTGTGAACAAACACAATAGTTTGCCCAAGAAGCCAGGTGTCAGTGATGAACTAAAGTACAGAGGTTGGTTTACAGCCTAAAAAATGACAAAAATACCCTTTCCAAAACTTCAGTGGTAGCTGCTAATAACAAGCTGAATATTTTTCAAATACCCATTCCTTTACTGAATTTGTTATTTTTTTAGTTTCAGTGACTTCCTCTGGTAGTGTGTTCAAGATCTGACTTGGAATTTCCTACACCTGAATTTCATTAGAACTCACATTTTTTTTTTTAACTTTCTTCATGCTTGCAATTTGGGGACTGCAATTCTCGATGAATTAGTTTGTTTTTTCTAATTCAGACTAAGTGTGCTATAGAACCAGAGTTGTCTAAAGCCAGTCTGTTCTTTATGTGGAAAAACATAATGCATTAGAGGTCTAGTCTCTGTAGCACCTCTGTCTTGCTGCACATACCCTGCCAGACCTTTCTGGGCAATCTGTTACTTCATGATCCCTCATATCCAACAGAATTAGGGCTCAATCCAGACCATCTGGTGGACTAGCAAATTAAGGATGAAGAGAGTTTCAGTGAATTTTATATCCTCTGATGAGTCCAGCCTTCAAACTGGGAGATCAAGAAGTGAGTTAGAATTTAGGTTTGAAACACATGGACACGTGTTAAGCAATATTATAAGCAACCATCACCTCTAGCTGCTCCAGATCCTGTGGATTCCTCCTGCCTGGCAGCTGGAGCCTGGTCCAGAGACCCAAAGGTCTCTGTTCCAGACTGATGGATGTGGCTGCTGCTTTCCCATTTGCAGGTTCAACCAGTAGTGGAGCTGAGCATGTATCCCAGAGACAGACAGGCACACACACAGATGGAGGACACTGGCATGGCCAGTCACACATATTGCCACAGATGAGGCACTGCCTTCAACAGCACCCACAGAACTCACATAAAACATAAACACAGACAACCAAGCCCCCTCCTCTTCAGCTGGTAAGGATGGAAGTTCGCTACTGAAAACATGCAGTCTCCCCACCCCCCTCAAATCATAAGCACACACATAGCTGTGGCTTATACTGGCATCACCCACCCCTCTGTCGATCCACCACCCCCACCCAGATCCTGAAGCCTTTTACACGTTTCACGTGTCTCTTACTCACCATCTTGTCTAGCCAATAGATCCAATACTCACACACTCATCTCACAAGGTACCCCACACACAGGGTCCTCTCAGTTACCGGCACAGACCCTCTGCCTGCTTGGTACCTCTGCCCAGACTCAGTGTCCTCCACTCACTGGCTGGTACAGTTTGAGGTTTGACAGTGATGTACACCCCCACCCCTGCACACAGCAGGTTTGCAGAAGGTACAGATGCTCTTCTGCCCCACAGCAACTGGTGCCAGGCCTGTGACTTTGGGTTCCACTTCAGCCGCTGGAGCTGAGCCAGTCATCTGCTTCATTCTCCCCAGTTCTTCACAGCTACTGTTTTTTGGGACACACACCAGTGGCTGGTGGACAAGACTCCTACTTGCTGTAGTTAAGAAAAGATTTAATAAGAAGATAGGACCAACTTCAGTGATCAGGCACAGAGAAGCGTACTGACCAGCAATGTTTTACATACAACCAGCCCCTTTTATGCCACTTTCTGCTATTCTCCCGCTTTGTTTCTCCCCAATCCCCTTCCACTAAACATTCCTTTGTAAATTTTGCTAGTTCCTCAGACCCTCCTCGAATATCTCAAATCCTCACATTCCTCTTTTTTCCCTTTTCATATTAGTCACAAAGTCCAGGTGGCCATATTCAAAGCTATACCTGGGATTTTCTTTCAGTCATGCAGCAATTAGTAACTAGAGACTTTTAATCCCTGGCATCATCTCTTTTTGTGGCAATTGAGGCACGGACTCTCCATGAAGTGCGAAAGGAAAGACCCTTTATTATTACAACAGTACATATTTATGCTATGGTTAAAGCTCTTACTTCATAATTAGCAAATCAGCAATTAGACAGCTATCTACCTTTTCTCCTATCAGCATAAGACCACTCTAACACGTGCTGTGCAGACCAATCAACTTCTCGTTCACGCGCTATTCGTGCAGTGGTGACTTCTCACAGTTCAGTGTTGCAGCTGTCCGTTGTTTTTCCCTGCCACCTTGGCACAACTCGACAGTTTCTTATCTTCTCCCAAGGCCTGTTTCTCATCAAAGCCTAGCTGTTTCTCAGAGGCTGTGCAAGGCTGACAGGCCAATGTCTCCCACATCTCCCCCTTCTTTGTTTTGCAGCTGCACCTGCAAGACTTGTTTCAAAGCTTTATCAATTAAGGTTTAGACAAACTTAAAAAAACACAGTATACATAAAATAGTTCCACAAAAGGCTAAAAACAATACAGCAGCTACAGTTACTAGTTGAAAAGAGTAGGCTGGTTTCACTGCCAATAATCAAAGGATATGACTAAGTACTACAAAATAAACAGTAAGGAAAATACAGAATAGTACACTTACTTAATGGGATACTAATATTCACATCCACAATTGCTGGGGAACTCTGGTTGCAGCGAGGATTTGGAGTACCTTTTCTTGCAAGTTGGAAATCCTACGCAATGCGTCCACCTGTAGGTGAGGCATCCAAAGTCGCTGCAAGCAGGTTCAGCCTTATATATCTAAATTAGCAGGCCAAAATAGCTGGCACTTTTCTTTGAGCAGAAACATCTGATTTCATCCTCCTGTTGGGTTCCACCCAGAGCATGGCCACCACTCAAGGGAGTTTCTAATAAGGTTAAACACTTGAGTTCTTAATTCTTAATATTGCTAAACAAAGAAAGTTGAATACACACTTTCTTGCAGCATTTCATCCTTGTAACTACATTTTGTCTAAGCTACGTCTTTCACTAGTGACTAGTAAGCCTATATATTTCATTAATGAGTTGCAATTACTGTCAGCATTTTCTCTTAAAAGAGTTGGCAACTGCAGTGTGATTAAGGACAGACATCGTGTATTTTGTCCTATTGCAGTAGCAAGCATTACCCATACGTTCTGCTTTGGTATTTTGGAATCCAGTGGATAGTCAGTCTACCTGTGAGGATGGTGCTGGCAATGATGACAAGGCAGGCCGCACCCATCTCGCCGGGATTCACTGCGGTCTGCTGCTCAGCAATATGGTTCCTGTTTTTGCACTTGCGGTTAGCACAGTTTCTTTATCAATGTTTATTCTGAATCCTTCTTCACTGTTTACCGCTCCCAAGGCTTACTGCCAGCTAATTCAACAAGGTCACTAGCGCTGTTAGGTTCCAAAGACAGGCCAGACATCAATCCAGCATAGTTAAGGCCCACATCTCCCCCTTTCTTTTCTGCTAACAACATGATCCGTATTGCTTTATCAATCAAGCATTACACACATTGTAAAATACATGGTATACATATAATAATACATAAGAATATTTCTACAACTATCAAAGTTGTTTTTAAGATAGACTTAAGACAGCCATTTATTCCCCATCCCCCTAAAAATTCATCAAGCCAACTATCTTGAACCTATAACTTGGAAATGTGTTCCTTCAAAAGTTGTATACTCTTGTGGCCAGATTCGGAATGATCTGACCAGTTCATACAATACGTGCCTTCAAATTGTTCACATCCATGTCCCTGGGCAGTTCTTGCAGAACAGGGCAACTATCCGCAGGAACACCAACTAGACACGTTGTGAAAGGATTCTCAGATGTTGTGGCTGCGAGACACAGTGAGTCTTGTCCTGTCATGTTGGACATCACTGTCAAGTGTTCCATATGTTGGTCTTCAGTTGCAGAGGTATCCAGAATGTCATTCCTCCTGCTAATACACAGGTGATGATGACGGTTGTACTTATTGCTTCCTGCATTGTCATGATCATTTCCACGCAAACCATTTTTTACACTTCCTTACTGTCTTATCCCACTCTTCCTCCAACACACCCCAAACTCACAGCAAATGATCAGTCAAAGAGAACGCAAACCATCGGCACCGGGGCATCCACAGCACCCACAGCCGGCTCCTGAGTGTCCACCAAAAGCTGCCTCTCACGCCTCAGGTATGGTCGCACACACCTTGCCAGTAACCACCGGGGGTCGCGACCTGTGGAGACACAAGCGTAACCTCTTCCCCAGGTTATTAAAGGATATGGTCCTTCCCAGTTACCACTTTCCAGGTTTTTTGCTAACACTTGAGCCTTGCCCTGGACTTCTTGTTGATCTGGTATCTGCAACAAGAAGTGATGCAATATTGGTGGCACCTGTGAGATGGGGGAAATGTTTAAAAAGTTCATGACATATAACACCTTATTTAGCCTTTCGTGAGGTGTAGATTGATACCCTCCATCTCCCCCTTTTTGTTGTTGTAATAGATGCTTTAGCGTCCATGCATACGCTCCACAATGACCTGTCTGGTCGGTGAGTGAGGAATGCCGATGCTTGACTCCCCATTGTTGAAAGAAAGAAAAAAGAGAAACAGAAACATAAGCAGGTCCATTGTCTGTCTTAATCTGTCGTGGCACGCCCAAGGAAGCAAATGCAGCTAAAAAGTGTTTTCGCACATCACGTGCTTTTTCACCTGTATGGCAGGACCCAAACACTGCTCCAGAAAAGGTATCAACAGACACATGGACATATTTTAACGTTCCAAATGCAGTGAAGTGAGTGATGTCCATAATTCTAAGGAGGTGAGTCCCCGAGGGTTGACACTGCTAGCTAATGAAGAGAAGGAGTCCTTCTGACATTCAAGGCAAGTCACAATGATGTCTTTAGCTAGACACTTTGATAAAGGAAACTGGTTTTGTATTGCCCTGGTGTTTTGGTGGAAAAATGCGTGTGAAAGCCACGCTTGCTCAAAGACATCAGGTACCACCTGAGCCACCAGAGTCAACGCATCTGCTCGTCAGTTGCCTTCAACCAAAGGTCCAGGTAGTGCAGTATGCGCTCGAATATGTACAATAAAGTAAGAAGTCATGTGATTATTTAATAATCATAAAAGGGTGTGCATTAATGAATATAACAGTGGATTATTAACGTCCTTCAAGCACAAATTTTCTATATGCCGTACAAGATTGGCAACATAAACAGAATCAATAACAATGTTAATTGGGGTGTCCCATCATTGAAATACACGTACCACTGCAGCTAGCTCAAGACCTGTGGTGATCCCAGAGATTGAGTAATGTCTGATTGCCAAATTTGTGTATGCGGGTCTTGCCATACTATGACTGACTTTCCTATTTTTCCAGATCTATCAGTAAACACAGTCAAGGCTTGCACATCACTGCACTTTGGCATGGCATATAATAATAAATTTTGCTGTAATAATTTATGTGACGGGCTGTGTATTAAAAGTTGTCTGGGGTAGTCACAGATCGCTGTCTGGAATTCTAAAGACATTTGTATTAACCACTGTAACATGTGCATAGTAACTGGAACAATGATGCACACAGGTTCCTGACCAGCAAGTAATAGTTGGCGCTGCCCAGCTTTCATGATCAGTTTGGCAAACATTTCTGGACGAGTAGTGACTGTCTTGTGCATTTGGTGTGACAAAAAAATCCATTCAATAATAACAAGAGGGTCACTAAGCGTTTCATCCCATTGAAACAGCAGAGCATAGGGCTGCCCTGGAGGGTTAAATAATACCAGTTGATACGGATGGCCGGGCACACATCGCGATGCTTGTCTTTTTGTGATGGTGTTAGCCACATGATTGAGATCTTGTTTCGCTTTCTCTGTAAGTACTCTGGGTGATGTCAGTGAAGGATCTCCTCGCAAAATATCAAACAAGCTATGCAGATCATCATTAGTTAGGCCCAACAACAGCAGTATTCAATTTATGGCTCCCAACAGTTTCTGTAAATCATATAAAGTCTTAACATCAGTTTTAAGTTCAACCTGTTGTGGGACAATGGCCTGTTCACAAATTCTCCACCCCAGGTTCTACCACGGTGATGATCGCTGTACCTTTTTAGATGCTATTTGTAACCCCATTTGAGATACCGAGTCTTTGGTTAAAGCAAGAGCCTTTTCCATAATCTGCTGTGTTTCTGCTGCTATAAGGATGTCATCCATATAATGATATATAACAGCCTGGGGGACCTGCATTCTAACAGGGCTCAAAGCCTTTGCAACAAACCACTGACACATCGTGGGACTATTTTTCATGCCTTGTGGCAAAGCAACCCAATGGTACCGCCTTGCAGGTTCACTAACATTAATACTGGGAACAGAAAAGGCAAATTTAGGTGCATCATCCAGATGCAAGGGAATGGTAAAAAACCAGTCCTTTAGATCAATTATTACAAGATGCCGGTTTCGGGGAATCATTGTTGGGGAAGGCATTCCTGGTTATAACACACCCATATCTTTCATGGCATCATTAATGCGTCAGAGATCATGTAAAAGTCGCCATTTACTACTTGTCTTTAAAATAACAAACACCAGGGAGTTCCAAGGACTGGTGGTAGGTACGATATGTCCTGAACTTAACTGTTCCTGAATTAAATCACTAAGGTGGCGCAACTTTGCCATTGGCAAGGGCCACTGATCCACCCACACAGGTGATTCTGTTTTCCAGGTTAGTTTCAGGGTGGGTTTAGGGGTGGGTTGTGCCGCAGTGGCCCTTAAGACAAATTTGATCCAATTTGAGTTCCCCATTGAGTCATACAGTCACGACCCCATAATGTAATAGGGGTTTCCAATATAAATGGACAAATATTCGCTACCCGGTTTTCTGGGCCCCTTATGTGAATGACATGTTACAGCATGACCACCAACCCCGAAAAGCACTTGAGTTACCTGAGCTAACGGCCAATGCTGTAGCCATTTGATCGCAGATATTACGGTCACATCTGCACCAGTATCTAAAATGCCTGTCAGTTCAACAGATCCTTCTGCTTTAGTGAGGGCACATTTTACCAGAGGTCGACTTTGTGTCACTGTCTGAGCCCAGAATATTTGAGGAGTACCTGTTGATCCAAATCCTGAGTCACCCTGGCTTCTCGGCATACTATTAGGGGGAGCTGCAGTAAAATAAACAAGCTGAGCAATTTTTGACCCTTTTGTTACCAAACACAGGAGTACAGGGGTCCAAGCCATAATTCTGATTTCCCCTTCATAATCGGCATCTATAACCCCTGGTAAAATGAACAACACCTGTAAGGTTGTAGATGATCTTCCCAGTAATAATGCACTTTTTCCATTTCCCAACGGCCCATATACTCCTGTTGGTATCAAGGATACCATGGTATCTAATAATGTTACTGACTGAAAGGCTGCCAGGTCCACGCCGGCGCTGCCTCAGGTGGCTGCACATAATTCTGATGCCTTTGGGGATTTGTCAGACTGATTTGTGTCATGGCGCAATTCCGGCCCACGGTCCTTGATTGGTTTCCTGAAATTGGCCTCCCCTCTTTATTAAATTTGGACTGACATTGATTTGCAAAATGTCTACCCTTCTTACACCGTGGGCAGACATTAGGAGCTTTGATCTGCTTTTGCTGATTTGGACATTGTCTTTTGAGATGGCCTGTTTGTCCACACCCAAAACAGACCTGTTGTCTCATATTAAGGGTAGCAAAAGCAGCCACCATTGCCTCATATTTATGACCAACAGTGCCAATTCTATTACATGTTTCTATCATTTGAATAAGATTCAGATTGTCCAATGGTAACAACACTTTCTGACAGTCAGCATTGGTGTTAGAAACTGCCAGTTTCAATTACAAAATTTGACGAGCCTCTGTGAGAGACGAGAAACCAGACCTGCGAGAAACTAAGAAAAACAGCCTGAGAAAGCAAAAGTTGAGACTGATCAAAGGAATGCCTCAAACACTCGCAAGACAAAACTGAGTCACAGGGTAGATAGTGTGGAGGTCGAAGCTGCTAAGGCTGCCCGAATAACACAAGATGCAGCTGGAGGAGGGAGCCCTGTGGAGACAGGATGGCTCTGCTCTGGTGCACCTGGACAAATTTCAAGGGCCATCTGTCCAGTGAATGACCTTTGCTTCATTATCCACAAAATGCATATTAAAGTTAACACCCCTCAATAGGCTAACAAAGGCTAACATGATCATGCTAATTACATCATCCCATGAAACACCTTACCCCTCCCCGTACACAGGATACGTAGGTGTGTGGGCTGACCTAGGGGACGGACCCAAGGAAAGTGTGTATAAATCAAGGGGGGGGGGGTGGGGGGTGGGGGGGAAGAAAGAGGGGGTGGCCTGGAGGCCTGAAGAGTGCAGTGAAGTGAAGAAGATGAATGCAAGAGAAAAAGATGGATGCCTCCTGGAACCCTTGCTGGTGGGATCAACACAGAAACCCAGACCAGCGATCTGTATTTCCCTATTCCCTCTATCTCCCTCTTTTCCCTTTTCCATTAAGAAATGCAAGGCATATTGTATTGCTTGCCACAACTTGCTATATACTTAGCCAATTATTGTGTGTTCAGTTAGTACATTGTGGGTAGTTAATAAATGTTTGGACTTTGAGTCTTGTTGTCCACTCCATTGGGGATTTGCAAATCTGAGTCACTTGTCTCCCTCATCTGAGCAGGACATGACAGCCTCCTCATTAGGGATCTGTTTGTCCAATCAATCGATCAATAAACTGCATATATGGTTCCTTTGCACCTTGCTTAATGTCAGTAAATGATTTCATAGGTTTGCTGTACCTGTAAAAATGCTTGATATGCCAGATCTCTTATATCATCCAACGCACACCACGGGATCTCCCGTGCTTGTCAGGCAGGATCACGCCACTCCCCTTTACCTACCAAGGCATCAAAGGAAAGAACTGCTGCAGGATCACCAGGCAGCAAGTTTAGATATTCTAGCTGGTTTTGTTCTACAAGCCTATACCACGCTGACTCCCACAAAGTATATTGCATTCCCATTATTGCATTAAGGGTTTTACAATCTCAAGGAGTCGGGGTGTAGCTGACCATTACCGAGCCCAGCATGTTAGTAGTATAAGGAGCTGTAATCCTGAAATTAATTGCTGCTTTTCTGAGTTCTTTAATAACAGAAAAATGCAGTCCTTCCCAATGTGGCTGACGTCCTGGTTCATAGATTACGGGAGTTACAATCTTTCTTGCCATGTCCATATCCCCTTGCGCCAAGGCTTCTTGCCTCACTTTTACCCATGGATCATCCCCAAGTAAGGGAGAACACAGGCCAGGTTGTCTTTTAGGACCTACAGGGTCAGGGTCTAAAGGACTGTTGCAGTCAAAAGACCCAGCATATAAAACTTGGGTAGTCTTACACCGTTCCTTCTGATCATCCGGGAGTTTCTCATCAGGTAATGGGGGAGTAGATGACAGAGGGGGCTGCAGAGGTTCAGAACATGTGTCCTTGCCCTCTGTCTTAACAGACTGACCATGTTCCTTATCTTGTCTTTTTATTGTCTCAAAAAGAGTTCTCCATGTCGTTAAGAGTTCTGCCGCAACCTGATTCCCTCATGTTGCACAATCCCACAATCTTACTCTTGCTTCATCCCATATCGGAACAGTGAATATAGTAACCACATCAACTCCTGGTACTTCTACTGCTACCCACTTTAAAATTCTCTTCAAGGCATGTGGGTTAATAGGCACCTCATGTTTATCTAACAGTCTTTCCATCAGTGCAAGCACTGACTTTTCTTCAGAGGATATTGAACTACCCATCGTTCCCCACAGCTCACCTTGCTCACCCTGCAACAGTGATTGATGCCAGCTCCTGCCTCCTTTCAGCAGCTCTTAAGTTCTGAGGAGTTTGCCACCGGAGTGATACAAGCTGGTCACGCTTATCACCTGCCTCACACGGGGCACCATTTGTGGCAATTGAGGCACGGACTCTCCATGAAGTGCGAAAGGAAAGACCCTTTATTATTACAACAGTACATATTTATGCTATGGTTAAAGCTCTTACTTCATAATTAGCAAATCAGCAATTAGACAGCTATCTACCTTTTCTCCTATCAGCATAAGACCACTCTAACACGTGCTGTGCAGACCAATCTACTTCTTGTTCACACGCTGTTCACGTGGTGGTAACTTTTCACAGTTCAGTGTTGCAACTGTCCGTTGTTTTTCCCTGCCACAGCCCCAGCTGACAGGCCGATGTCGACTTGGCTCTCTCCCACATCTTTTATCTGTTGTCTACCAGGTTTGTGTCTTTATGTGTCCTTACTTATCACTTCCCCTTTGCATTGAAAAGGTCTGTGATCAGATAACCTTAATAAGGCAGATGACCTTAATGAGACAGATGCTCTTACCTTCCACATACCCTTACAATAGTACTGCACAGGACATTCATTAACCAGAATGACAGAAAGACAAGTGATTTTTTTTGTTGGCAGCAAGAGCACAGTCCAGGGCACAAAATGTATCAAACTCACACCTTAAAGCTTCCTTTGCTGAAACCAAGTCCATGGTCCTAAAACCAGGAAACAAAACTGTATCCTTGTCTTTGGGAATCCAGCATGGAAGGTCAAACTGCAGGTGATGCTGTAAAGATGGCACCGAAGCTAATAGCTGTCTGACCTTCTGATGCAGCTATAGCCACCAGCACCTTGCACTGAGCCAAATGGGCAGCATCAAGGTGGTGTGAAACACAAAGCTGATGACAGCATCTCTATTTGTAGCTTACTCCTAGCTTACATCTATGGCTTGCTGGGAGTGTGGCTGCTAGCTGGCTGTCAGAGCAGATACAGGGATAAGTCTTTCCAGGGACAGGGACTGAGTTCTGGTCCTGTCAAAAAAGCTGAGGGATTTTCCCCAGCACCTCATACAGCTATGGTTTGCCAGCAAGCAATTGCTGGTTAGGTCTGAGGGCACCACTTCAGCAGCATATGGGATATACCTGCTGGAAGCAGGTATATCTTGGACTTTGAGACCTGTTAGTCTCAGGTCATGACAACACATTGTGTTGTCTGGGGAAATAATACCTACCAAGCATATCCTGCTTTCTTTCTCCCACCATTTTTTCTCTTGGAAACAAATGGCAAGGTAAAGATCATGTTCTCCTAATTGTGTACAGAGCTGTGATGTAAAACTAGTGAATATGGTGCTTAGCCTGACCAGATTGTTGGGGTTCAGCAGACAAGCACTGTCAGTATAATGTGCTGCTGAGAGAAGATTCCAGTCTAGCATTGAGGCCTGGATAAAAGTTTTGGGGCCCCAAATATCTCCCCAAATCTTAGTACTTGATCTCCAGACAGGGCAAGGCAAAGATTCTCACCAGCTTAGACAACTGATTGTTCTGGAGCACCAGGGGAAGGCTGGACACACAGGGTAAAAGAAATAAATATCCCTTTCAGCCACAACTTGACTATAATCAAGCAACAGTGCCACCCCCTCTTTAGAAAGTTTGTAGACATTTGCTGGTCCTAGGGCCTTGCTGTCACGCTGTAGAAGAAAGATAGTCATTAGAGAAGCTGGGTCATAGATGATGTGAGGAGGAAAGGGGGAGAAAATGGGATGACTGGTACCTCACCAAATGGGGCAAAGGCTCCTGCAGTAGCAGGAGGGTCTGAGTTGTGCTGACTTCTGCATGCCAGCATCAGGTGACTTTGGAATGATTTCCTCTGCAACACAGCCTCCTCCCATTCTCCATCCTCCTAATGAGCACATCTGGAACATGCACATCATTCCCTATGGGGATCTTCATTCTCTGCTTGAAGCTCTGAGAAGACTCTTTGCAGGCCCTGCTTTCCTATGTTCCTCCTACTTAATCAAACCATCCATCCTTTCCTATTCAGTAATAGCCTTGTTCTGCAGGACAGTGATTTTCCTGCTCTCTGGACCGACCAGTGTATTTCTGACTTCTTGGACTGTGGTCATCACCATAGACCGGTATTGGGGAAAAGAAACTCTGCTTGCCTCCACGTGGACTTTTTAGGATTCACAGATTAAATGGTGGTGAGACCTTTGCTATTCATTTTAGCTAGTACAACATAGCATTACTCATGTGGATTAGAAACTTGTTCGTCTAAAACATGTCACTTTTGAGTTCACACTGTTCCTTTAATCCGCTTTCCCAAAGCTCCTGTTTATTTATTACTAAGTCTAAACAGGATATCAACAGAACTGACCACTAACAGTATTCTGGCATTGAGAAAAAGCAAGCAAATACCTGATGTGTGCCTTTTGCAGTAATGTCTGCCTGATCTCAGGGATACGTCATCTTGACCTGAGGTAAGAAGACCCGTTTTTGATTGAAACTCTTTTGTAGTCACCGATAATGAGTGATTCGGATATTTAGCCATTCACGAAGATGACGGGATCTGCAGTATCCCCCAGCTAACACTAGATGTTGCCCATGTGCTTTAGAAGCTGATACTCATCATGCAAAAGGGAGCAAAGCTTGCTTGAGGGCTTTAGAAGAGCTAACCTGGATACAAGTTATGGGCATCTTGTTCCAGAATTATTTCAGTCAGCAGTACAAATATATCTCTGCCTCGCTTTATCTGGCAGTTATTTCTTATTAGTTTTCTCACCACTCTTCAGGCCTGGCTAGTCCAATCTGAATGGTGATTTGGAATTAAATTCTTAACTCTCTTCTTAAAATATCCACTCTGGTTTTTGTTACATCTATAGGAAGCAGTGCTACCCAGGGTGGAAATGCACACACTTAAGGTGAATATGCCAAAGGTGTTACTAAGCCTCCAAAATAGCCTCAGTTTTCTATATCATACAGAGCATCTTTGTGCTATGTCTCTTGTTCTGTTTGTTATGTTGTTCTCTCTGGGACAAGAAATTGTATATCATTAAAGCACAGAAACAAGAAGTTAGAGCACTTTGTTCAGATCCTTGCTTGGGCACAGGTCTTTTGACTGCTTTGGATGAGTTTTGCTCTATTTGGGTCTTACTATCTCTTTTCTTAAGAAGGGACCTAGGGGTGCTTCCTTCCCACATGGGGGTGTTACGTTCTTAAATATATGTCTTAGTGCTTGGATGGGAGTGATAAAATCATGTGGGACAAAAGTACACTAAGAGACTAAAACCATTAGAGGCATCATCTGTATTAAAGATGGGAAGTCTATCTCAGAATATTCAGCTCTCCAGAGTATCATATATTTGGGGAAATTAATAGCTAGTGTTCAGTCTTGGCAGCCAATTCACCTGAATCCTGGCCAGACCACTGCTCTTCTTCTTGTGAAGTCTTATCCATCTGCAAATCCTTCAAATCCTTCAATCCTTCCATCATCACTCTTTCAGAGAAAATCACATGCTCTAAAATCCATCTTGACCATAAGGAGGCATCAGGCTGGCTGTATACTCATCACTCTCCTTCAGGAGACCCCAGACTATTCCTGCCTCTTCTGGTGTGAGATAAAGCCACTTTCACTCCCAGCGCTACTGCCTTTCTTGAAGATAAGTCACCTTCCTCCTGGTGTGCTGACAAAAAGTTTCAGCTGTATCTTTTTGATTTTACTGCTCTTCTTGTGTTTTTATATCAGTTATTCACCCAATGGAATCATATGGTGCATCTTGATTCTGTATGTCATGCAGCATTTCAAACACAGCCCGTATTGGTGATAAACCTACACACAGTGTCAGAAATGCTTAAGGCCGGAACAGCTGCCAATTAAGAGGCAAAACATATCACAGAATCACAGAATCACAGAATCATCAAGGCTGGAAAAGACCTTGAAGATCATCCAGTCCAACCATTAACTTAACACTGACAGTTCCCAACTACACCATATCCCTTCTGTGTGACTCTTAAACACCTCCAGGGATGGGGGCTCCACCACTGCTCTGGGCAGCCCATTCCAACGCCTAACAACCCGTTCTGTAAAGAAATGCTTCCTAATAGCCAGTCTAAATCTTCCCTGGTGCAACTTGAGGCCATTAGCTCTTGTCCTATGGCTTGTTACTTCATTAAAGAGACTCATCCCCAGCTCTCTGCAACCTCCTTTCAGGTAGTTGTAGAGGGCGATGAGGTGTCCCCTCAGCCTCCTCTTCTCCAGACTAAACAACCCCAGTTCCCTCACCCGCTCCTCGTATGACATGTGCTCCAGAAATATCTACAAAGTGCATGTCTTCCTTGATTAGTGTACCTTCTTCAGGTCCTTTGAATTTCAGTGCTCTGGAGCCCAGAGGATTTCTGCCTTCCAGATATGGGGTTAAACATTTTCCTCTATCTCAAAGCAAAAGGCAAGGCTGCAGTATGTGGCCACACAAATGCCATCTTCTGCATGCTTCTGATAGACCACATTAACTACACTGAAACCTCTAAAAATGAACAAAAAGAGGTAAAGCTTTATTCAGTCTTCAGAAACCTAAAAATATGGTTGTTCTTGAAAAATAGCCTCCACAAGTAATTTTATGGAGCTGCTTTTTGTTGTAATTTTGTGGTAAACACTGGTATTCTGTCACAACCAAGTGGTCTCCACAAGCTGGTTCCTAGATCTGTGTTTAGTCCTAGGTCCTCAAAGCTACACAGTGCCTCATCTGCCAAGTTTACAGGCCTCCCTGTAACTGAGGGAGTGAGGAGCTGGGCCCTGCTCAGAACCCCTCTGCTCTACAGAGTATCTGTCCTCAACCAGCATGGGCAGATTCTGCTCTGCTACCTCTGGTGATACCCAACACCTGCTTCTTCACCAGCCCTCATGTCTGCCCCAGCTACGCCGTGCTCATAGTTTCCAGGTGCTGCCGCCATCCCAGGCCACCATTGGATGCCACCTGCCATTTCAGGCACCAGCACTCCCTGCGCCGCTAGGTGACGTGTGCCTGAGGGGCAGGGCTTCTTGCCAGGCACCCCAAGACGCACGCTTTTGATTGGTTGAAGGCGTCAGGTGCAGGATGACAGTGCAGGAATGTGGTTTACTGTTGCCGTAGGATACTGGATGCTCCGCGAAGGCTGTCGGGTAGCGCTGAGCGCCGTTACCTGGCAACGGACGGACTCGGTTGTGCCCGGGGCGCCTGTCCCTGCAGTACGGGAGCGAAGCAGTGTAAGGACCGTTGCCCCGGGACGTCCCTCCCACTCACACCTCGGGCCTCCGGACCCAGCCGCTGCGGAAAGGAGATGGCCAGTGTTCCTGTCGTGAGAGATGCCTGCCGATATCCTCAGGGGAGTGCCCCCAGTAACGGTAGGCCTTCTTCTATACATGTAACTGGGAGGCTCAGCCTCCCACCACCAGAGGCAAGTGGGACACCCACACCTCATTTACAGACATGGTCAAGGTGATGAGGGTGAATTACCCCGGTGCTTTCAACTCCTGTGCCCTGAATATGTAGGTAGCTAGGCTCCCCATCCCCACCCTCAGCTCCCCTGCCCCAGTTTTTGGATGCTTCAGTTTTCTCTAACTGCCAAGCATTACCTGCTAACTATTTTGATTCGTCTTGTCCACAGAAAGATGTTCTTAACAAGGTAAAATGAATGACCTATTATAAACAAGACTTCCTGACTTTGCAGACATCTCTGCCAGGTCATTCTGTTTCCTCTGGACTGGGCTGTGAGTGGCTTCTCTGTATTCAGAAGAGATGGAGTTGGAAAATCTACAATCGTAGACTTCATCTGCTTGAGGAAAGAAGAAAGAAGACTTGACATTTAACTGCTGCAAAATTAAACAGCAGTTGTGTTCGAACTATTGTTATAGGTTAGCTCTGGCAGGCAGCTGAGCCACACGCCACTTGCTCAGTCCCCTGCAGTGGGATGGCTGAGAGAGTTGGAAGGGTAAAAGTGAGAAAACTAGTGGATTGAGATAAAGACAGTTTAATAGGGAAAGCAAAAGCTGTGCGCAAAAGCAAAGCAAAATAAGGAATTCATTCACTACTTCCTGTCGACAGGCAGATATTCATCCAGGAACAGGAAAGCAGGGCTTCATCACATGTGATGAAAACCACCATAACGCCAAGTGCTCCCCTCTTGTCCTTCTTTCCCCCAGCTTTTATTGCGAAGCAGGACATCATATGGTATGGGACTGACTACTTTGGTCAGCTGGGTCAGCTGTCTCAGCTGTGTCCCCTCTTGAGCTCTTGTGCACTCCAACCTGCTTGCTGGCGGAGTAGCATGAGAAACAGAAGGCCTTGACATTGTGCAGGTATTGTTCAGCAATATCTAAAACATATCTGTTATCAGCACAAATCCAAAACACAGCACCATACAAGCTACCATAAGAAAATTAACTTTATCCAGCCAAAACCAGTACAACTATGGAGGAAGATAGTATCTAGGCATTTAAAATGGTACAGATTAGAGTTGAGGTTTCCAAAACTTTCTTATTTCTTCTTTAACAGATAATGTATGTTTGATTTCTAGGTAATGATGTCTAAGAAGCTCTTCCTGCCATCCTTCTCCCCCTAGTCATTCCATGAGTGAGAACAGCAGGAGTGGCAAATATTCAAGTGGGGAGCTACTTAGTACTGTCAATAATGCCAGCAAGCCAAGGGAAAGACTGGCTTCTGTGGCTTCCAAACACACAGCAACAAACCCAAATGCTTTGAGGTTTGTGCGTAACACAGAAGTACAAGACAGAACAAGAAGAGCCAGTAAGCTGTAAGAGTGGAACCATTGGATGTTAAAGGCTTTGATATGGTTTAAAAGATCTGCGATGGGATCTGCTGCATTTCTAGTCTAAAAGTTTAGGACAAATGTCAGAATGGTTCTTTTAAAACTGATAGTTACTCACCGAAGGAGTATTCCCTGCCGAGGTCTGAGCGAGGATGACCTGGTGCTGCCTACTGGGATCTTTTCTCTAGTTGCTAACAAAGGTCAGTAGAACTAATGATTTTTTGTATATATATAATATTCAGCAACATGCTGATGTCTTCTTTAGTATTTCTTAACAGAATATCTTCAATGAAGTTATAAGGCAAGTGTGTGTTAGCAGAGGAATTTTTTAATATAAGGAAATTGTTCAATTGGACCCAGCATGCTTAGATGAAAAAAAGTGTTTGTATTACAATTTAAATGGTTTCTGATCTTATCTGCCACAAAAGAATATTCTTTGCAGGATACTAAGAGCTTATTTTCCATACATGCATAGGCTCAACAATAATGTATTGCACATACTACACTTCAATTGCAGTGTATTACTAACCTATTTAATGACCAGAATGTTGCTACCCACAATCTCAAGATTCATAATAACTTAGATGAATTGGAAACTCTACATTTCTGTTTCATATAGGCAAAACCATCATTGTTGTGTCTGATAAAGGGACAGTGGACCATTGACCTTTACATCAAATATTTGCTGCTTGTACTAAGAAATAGTTGCAAACAAGAAGAAGCTATTGCCCTTCATGCACTAAACAGCAGAGGAGGAGGTGACATTCTCTTTGCATAGTACCTCATACAGCTGTTTATAAGTACAGTGTTCAGAATTGGAAATCTTGGTTCCTGAATCAGTACTCTGGAGGTTTAGGAGCTCAGACTTGCACAATAATTGAGCATGTTATTTTTATTCTGAAAGTTATGATGACTATTTAAATGTGTCTCAAGTCTGCAATGTTACAGACCTCTGTCAGGATCTGTTCCTTGTTACTGACACCTTAAGCTATTTTGTCTGTGTTGATGGGTTGACAAGCAGCTAGAACAGCCTGCTCAGGAATTTGCAGCACCTGGATGTGCAAGGGAAAACATCAAAGGGCTGTGTAAGAAGTAGGACAGTCAACAGACTGTTCTGCTCTTGGTAGCCCTGTGTAGTCCAGAAACCTGCAAGACTTCTGCAACTAGTCTCACAAGCTGCTCTTATGATAGGGACATTGAATACACAGAAACATAGGGCAGACCTGGGTTTTTATACTCTCTCAGCTGCCAACAGTTCTTGGCTTTGGCACTTTTTTTCTGAAGCAGATGTTGTTTCTGTGTACTTAGCAACATCTTATAGATTTCTCTTCTATAAACTTGTTCAACCTCTCCTCGAACCCATGTAAATTTAGCATCTGCAATATGTTTTGGCAGATATTTCCACATATCTATTTGTTCCTATGTGAAGAACCATTCATTTTTAACCAGGCTCTTGCTAGCTTCATATGTCCTTGGAAATAGCTGAACTGTTTTCAGATGAAAATTTCCACAAGTAATTTCACAATGTAGGATATGCTCTGACAGCAGCGTACTGTATTAGCTTTGGAAACATTATTGCACTTGCTAGTACAGTCTAGTGGAATGTCATTAGAAATTCAACTGTAGTAGGTCAGAGGTTAACAAAGGTTCAGTTGAAGTGTTTGCCTGAACTCTTATTTTTTCACTCTAAACTTGGATCTCTGCTTCTGCTAGTGTCTGACTTTTAAATCACTTTCACAACAGTGAAAGTCATACAGTACTACCACAGCATAGGTATCTCCAAGGGAGAGTTTTTGTCAAACACAGGTAATGATAAAGTTACAAGTTAACTGAAAACAAAAGCTTATAATGGAATTGTTAAGCAGTGTAAATTCCAGTTACTTTTGTTTCCTCCATTTATAATGTTTCCTTGGATGCATGTTTTTGTAAACAAATAACTATTTTCTGTTACTAATATGAAATAATTAAAATGTACATCATTCCTGTGTATTGAACCAGTTTTCTTTCTTGCGTTTCTCTGCAAGTTTATTTTTAATACACAACTGCTAAGAACAAATAGGGTAAGACCTCCACTACCTCCTGAACAACCTCATCCTGCTTTAAGGCCAAATATTTGTAAACCATCTTCCTCTGTCTCTGCTCATGTATTTGAAGATGCAGAAGATGTAGTTAAAGCTAATATTACTGATCCTCTGAAAATTATTCAAGTTACATGTGAAAATAAAAAACTTGTCTTTCTTTATATGACTGATCCAGTCCATAAATTGTCAATTCAATATAATACATTAATCTGAAGTGAGTTATTTTTCAAAACATAAGTTCAGTTTATACATCTCAACTTGTGTTTCTCTCTTGTAGTTCTTAACTGTAAGCAGTACTATCCATCCTGTGGCTAACTGCCTTGCTAAAAGAGGCATAAATCTTTATGTATGTTTTACTGCTCAATTAGTATCTTCATATATTATTTTAGCTCTTTAAAGTTAAGTAATAATATGAAAATGCTATTTATTGGGAAAGATTTTTTTTTAATATATGCAGTAGCATATGAAGTGAAAGCCAAAACTGTAGTCTTTATAGATAATGGAACAGAAAGTTTGTTGTTGTTTTAAGAAATGCATACCTCTTTTATGACTTAAACAACACAGGGCCCCATAAAATTGTACTTTAATTAACCTGGCCACAAACTGGTAAACTATTGGTCTGCACATCGTCCATTAAGCTGTAGTTCACACATTTCAAACACTGAAGTTTTGGTATGATATGGAGGCTTCCTCTCTCAAAAAAGTTCCAGAGGTGGGCTAATATTTTTAAAAATATAATTAGTGAGTTTACTTTCAAGTGTTGGTGGGGTGTCTGTGATATTTTCCTTTCAAAGCTTTTTTTTGGTGTGTGTTTTCCCTTTTTGTCAAAAGTCAGGTGAAAAATGTTTCTTTCTCTTCCCTCTACCTTACATGACTACTAAAAGAAAATTAATGATGCGATCTATCTTCAGGTTTGTGATCTGGGAGATTAGTGCTGCAGTCAGCAAACATCCTTCAGGGGTAAGCCTGGCATCTATGCTCAAACTGAGATTCTGGACGCTGAGGTCATCGTCATCTAATATGCTAATATGCAGACAGAGGCTCAACTCTGAAGACAGTTTACAAATATCTGAGCATTTTATTTCTATTCTGTCACCCAGATTGCCACAGCTGACAGGTCCAGGCTTATTTCAGTGATATCCACAGAGACTGCATCCTAAGTTCAGCTCTTATGTTTTCCCTAGGTGATTTACAATTTTTGTGGTGGCCTAGTGGATTGGAAAGTCTGCTTGAAATCTTGAAATGTATTACAAAGACTTATTTGATATTTTTCCTTTTTCATATGAATAGTATGTATATAATTTTTGTATACAGCTTATGTAATTTCTATTACATGTACTTTAATGAGTGATATCATATTGGATTTACGTGTCTTCAGTGGTTGGTGTCAAAGGATGGATGCAGAAGGATGTCTATGAGGAAGGATCAGGGCTGCCTTGTGCCGGATACCACCGATTCCACCTGGCTCCAAAGGACCCACCACAGAGCATAGCTGAGCCCTTCAGCCAAGATGGTGACACCTCAGGGAAAGTTTATTTAAGAAAAGTCAAAAATGCCAGAAAGACAGAGGAAGAAAGGAAAAAAAAGATGTGAAAAGCAGTGGTGTGAACACCAAAGTCAGCATAAGACAAGGGGGAGGAGGTGCTTGAGGCACATAAACACAGATTCTCCTGCAGCCCATGGAGAACCATGGTGAACAGATACCCACACTGCAGCCCATGGAGGATCCCACCCTGCAGCAAGTGGACATGCCCTGGAGGAAGTTGCAGCCCATGGAGAGCCCACACCAGAGCGGATGTGTCCTGAAGGATTGCAGCCTGTGGAGAGGATCTGGCACAAGAGCAGTATGTTCCTGAAGGACTGTACCCCGTGGAAAGAACCCATACTGGAGCAGTTCTTGAAGAACTGTATCCCATGGGCAGGGTCCATGCTGGAGAAGGGGAAAAGTGTGAGGTGGAAGGAGTGGCAGGGAGGACTTGTTACAGACTGACCACAATCCCCATTCCCCATCCTCCCATGCCACTCATGGGAGTGGAGGTAGAAGAGTTGGGAATGAAGGTGCAAAGGGAAGGAAATACAGGAGTTGGGAATGAAGGAGTGAAGTTGAGCCTGTGGAAACGATAGTCGGTTGCTTTAATTTTTTTGTGGTTTTTTTTTTCTCAATACCGAAATCTGTTTTAATTGGCAATAAATTAATTTTTGTCAAGTCAACTCTGTTTTGCCGTTGGGGGTAGCTAGTAGGAAATATCCCTGTCTTTGTCTCAACTCACAAGCCTCTTCATACTACTCTAAAAAATACATATTTATAAAAATGTAACTCTATCTTGATAAATTGTATTAATTGACTGGCAGTCTTTGTAACCAGCACTGCTTAACATTTAAAATATGTAACGCTAAATCAGTGACATGGGACTTTGGCATATTGAAAAAGGTTACAGATGCAGCCTGGAGGAATTTGGAGGTTCCCAGCTCATATAGCTGGAGGAGCTAATTGTCACTGGCTCAAAGCTTTGGCATTTTTGTTTGTTCTGTTAAGGTTTTGGTATCACAGTTCCTTAAGTGCACTATTGCTTTCAGGTCACAACTTCTCTATTGGAATCCAGAGATCTTTCAAAAGAAGTTGTGGAAGTGCTTGTGAGGCTGCTCAGGCTGAATTCAGTTTCACTCCTGATGATTACATGTGTGGAAGAGAGATTACAGGTGTAAAACGAGGCTGAACACAGTGGAAGTGGCTCCTGCTCAGGTACAGCTTTCCAGTACACTTTTTCAAAAGCTAACTCAGCATTCTCTGGAAAGTCTAATATTCCAGTTACTCATCTTATGATTTTAGACTTTCGTAAAGAAATAATTTTAGCTGAATATTCCCTAAGAATATATTCTTGGAGAAGAGAAGAATAGCAGCTGTGAGTGCTTGTTTGAATAGGCACCTTTTCCCTTCTCTTTCATCAAAGAGGTTCTGCATTACTGCTGCTATAGGATAAGTTGGGAAAGTTCTTTTGCTGGATTGTGTATCAGTTAAATCTAGGAAGTGGGAATGGTATAAAACTGAATTTCTTCATTCCTCAGGTTTTTTTTATTTGGAGCTGTCTTTACCTTATTGTCAAATGCTGTCTGAAAATCTGTACTACTGACTTCAAATTCTGTACCTACATGTTTTTCTGGTTTTGAATTTTCTCCTGTTTTAAATTTGTTTGTAAATATACTATCTGGGAAAGGCAGAACAGGTCCTCTCCAAAATAAATTGTGACTGTGTGTAGTCACTGCAGGGTCACCTGTCAGAGAGCCTAAGCAATTTGAAGCCTTGCTGTTGTCTGGAGGAATCATAAAGGGCTAGGAACTGTGTAGTGGGGAGATCCATAGAATTCCTTGTAGGTGCTTCAAGGTCCTCTAATATTGTGATTTTGCATATATCACAAAAATTGGCAATTTGTTTCTAATTCAACCCAGAAATGTTTGAGTGTGTATTTTAATGTTTGTGGTATTTTTATTAACAGACTTTTTTATATTCCCCATATTGAACAGGCATCAGCATTCTCATATGGTGTATTGTCTAGAGTGAGTGTCCATGCTCCCATTTGTGTAAAAAATCATTACAAGGAATCAAATGTAAAAATTATCTACATGGAGTGGGCCGTCGAAAGATCTTAGTGCAGGAGGTTAAACTGATTAGTACTTGCTGCTCTTGAAGAAAAAGCTATTTTTCTGCTTTCTCCTCTATTATTTTGTTACCAATAAAGTGTAAACATAGTGTTCTTTATAAATTCTACAATAGTAACTGTTGAGCTGATTAATTCTCTAAATTCTGAGCTAATTAATTATATAAATAAAACCTGTATAGTAGACTAAACCATGCACCAATTTAGTCTCTAAAAGGACTCAATATTAAATGCTTCAGAGTGTCTGTGTGTTTCAGATTTATCAAATAACAACAAGATCCTCTCACAATATTTTTAACCAGTTCTTCAAACCTGATGTAGATGAGAGAAAACTACACCCTGATCCCCTCAGTTAACCAACAAGATCCTAAAATATGTAGACATTGTTAGATGAGCTCATAGCTGCAAAGGCATGTTTTTCTCTATTCCTTCCTTTTATCGCAGCATTCTGTATGTGTATTATGTTATTATTTATATTGGGTTTTAAGTGTCCAAATGAGTTCTGCAATTAAATTTGCTCTGGTCTCTGTTTTAATTAGAGTTGGGAAAGGAAACTAAATATTGCTATGGTTATATTTCTGTGCATAACTATACTGAAGACTCCACTACATTTCTTTAAGAAACACATTTCTAAGTAGTCTTGAAAAACTATGGTGAAGATCCTGTTCTTCACTCAAAAAGTTTGCAGTCATGGTCTGGGCTAACAAGGACTTTCCAGTCTTCTGGTTCTGCACTTCTCTAAGAGATAGAGACATTTTTGGCATGAGTTGAACTTTACTATGGATCTGAATGACAGCATTTTCATGGACCACCATGATCATAGAGTGGATCATCCTGGAAACTATGCTAGGGCACATGGAAAATAAGGAGGTGATTGCTGGCAGCCAAGATGGCTTCACTGAGGGAAAATCATGCCTCACAAATTTGGTGGCCTTCTACAACAGGGTTACAGCGTTGGTGGATAAGGGAGGAGTAAATGATGTAATCTACCTGGACTTGTGCAAAGCATTTGACACTGTTCTGAAACACATTCTTGTCTCTAAAATGGAGAGACATGGATTTAACAGATGGACCACTTGGTGGATAGGAATTGGCTGGATGGTCACACTCAGAGAGTTGCGTTCAATTGCTCAATGTCCAAGTGGGGGGCAGTGATGAGTGGTGTTCCTCAGGGGTTGGTATTGGGACGAGAGCTGGTTAACATATTTGTTGGAGACAAGGACAGTGGGATTGAGTGCACCCTCAGCAAGTTTGCTGATGACACCAAACTTTGTGGTGCAGTGAACATGCTGGAGGGAAAGGATGCCATCCAAAAGGACCTTGACAGGCTTGAGAGGTGGGCCCATGTGAACCTCATGAGGTTCAACAAGGCCAAGTGCAAGGTCTTGCACATGGGTCGGGGCAATCTCATGCACAGATACAGGCTGGGTGATGAAGCGATTGAGAGCAGCCCTATGGAGAAGCACTTGATGGTACTGGTAGATGAAAAGCTGGACATGAGCCAGCAATGTGTGCTTGCAGCCCACCAAGTCAACCATATCCTGGGCTGCATAGAAAGAAACATGGCCAGTATGTTGAGGGAGGTGGTTCTTCCCCTCTACTCTGCTCTGGTGAGATCCCACCTGCAGTGCTGTGTTCAGCTCTGGGGTCCCCAACATAAGAAGGTCACAGACCTGCTTGAGCAGGTCCAGAGGAGGGCCACATAAATGATCAGGGGGCTGGAGCACCTCCCTTATAAGGACAGTCTGAGAGGGTTGGGGTTGTTCAGTCTAGAGAAGAGAAGGCTACAGGGAGGCCTTATAGTGCCTTCCAGTACTTAGAAGGGGCCTACAGGAAAGATGCAGAGGGACTCTTTATCAGGGAGGGTAGTCATAGGACAAGGGGTAGTGGTTTAAACTGAAAGAGGGCAGATTTAGATTAGATACATGGAAGAAATTCTTTACTGTGAGGGTGGTGAGACACTGGAACAGGTTGCCCAGAGAAGTTGTAGATGCCCACTCCCTGGAAGTGTTCAAGGCCAGGTTGGACGGGGTTTTGAGCAACCTGGTCTAGTGGAAGGTGTCCCTTGACCATGGCAGGGGACTTGAAACTAGATGATCTTGAAGGTCCCTTCCAACCTATTCTATTATTCTAAAGTTTTTGGTGGGCAGCCCTATGACTGGCAGCATGGCCTGGAAACTTTGCAGAATGATGACCCTGACTATGGCATTCCTTGTATCTATGGCTGCACAGCACTGCTCCTCTTAGTGCACACTCGCCCTCCGAATTGCAGAAGTCCTTCAGAAGTAGCATTATGCCTATTCTCTGCCTGCACCAACTGTCAGAACCCTCCTCTTCCTGGTGATGAAGCCTTCAGAACTTCTGCCTGTGTTAGAGAGGTCCCAGGTAAGGCTGACAATCTTACTCTAAGATTATCTGATGAGAGTGCTGATACTCCAAAGATGAGATTTAGATAGTTTAAATCTTCTTTCTGCCTGAGATTTTCTGTTGCCAGTGCTTCTGAAGGCTGGAACGAACCTGAATGTAGTCAGTGGAAAATCAATGACTTATTGCACATAAGGCCAGTGCCTAAATTAAGTAGTCCTAGCACTTTAATATCTTGGGGGTTCTACTTTCTCCCTTGCTTCCTCCCTTTCTTCACTTGTACCTCTGGTCCCAGAATACATAATAAATTGTTAGTTTTCATGTAATTTAGTTTTATTTTCTATTATGTCAGACTATTTATCATCATCAAAATCCTCCTGGGCATTTCTCTCTACCTCATCCTCTTAGACTCTTTTGTAATCCTCCATGTGAGGGCAGTTTTGCCATTGTGTTGTTTATCCTGTAATTTATTTAATTAATCCTGTAATAATCCTGTAATATCCTTTGCTGAAGTCCTGGATCCTTCTATCATTCAGTTTTTAACAATGCCAGGATTGTGTGTTATGTCTGTTTGTGACTATACAGGTTGTCTAACATGTTTTCAATCTTATGCTACAACTATACATAGTAGTAATTAGATTAATGTAGTATTTTTAATAAAAAATATTTTGAAAGTCACTCAAAGCTCAGGAAGGGTAGGTCACTTGACATCTATTTAATATAATGGTGATGCTATGTCTTTTGGTATGGGAAATCAGAAAGGACTGGGAGGATATCATAGAAGAATAAAAACAACTTTCCTTCAGTTTTATTCTGTATCCATGAGTGTTTAGTGCTGGAGATAATATCCAAAGAGATCTTTCACCTTTACAAAGTACCGGGTTGCTTATATGCTTACCATTTACACCTGGATAATGACTAATGGGAGAACCAGGGAACTTTTTTATGCCCTAGTGGAAAATTCAGACTTTGGGAGATTTGGAAACCTTTGCCTGCCTACACTTTCTCTTCAAAAGCATATTTAGCAGTCCAGTTCTGGAGGTCCTTTATGCACATTATACATTAAAACTGCTATCATCCACTTCTGGGAACAAAATTGTTTTATCTAATTTTGGAGATCCCAAATAATGCTATGAAGGACTTAGCTCTCATCTTGTCCCTGATGGGTTTCAGAGGCTATGAATGTACATATGTCTGTTTTTGTCAGCAGTGCCCATTTGGATTAACATTTCAGAGAGTGCCTGAGAGGTTGTCTCTCCCATGGAAGGGGGTAGAGGGAAATGAAACCATTTGTCCCATTTTTACTGTAGATTTAAGTCTTCCAGTATTTGAAGAACTCTTGAAAACATCAGTGCATGACAATGAAGGTCCATTAGAGATTCAATTTCTTCTTCATTTGGAGGGGTTCAAGTAGCCATTAATGCAAAAGATACAAAGGTATGATTACTCAGCTGAATAGTTAGAGGATTTTCCTGTGCAGGGTAGGGACCTGCATGGATGAGAATCTATTGATCAAAATAGGACAGGGCTTTTCAATGCAGTTTCATAAATATCTTAAGCCAATACAAGTCCAGGCTAGGACCTAAATGAGTGAGCATCCTGCTTATAACTGTTCCGTTCCGTTGCCCCCCTTACAGATATGTGGCACCAAATAGACCAGGCCAGAGGCATGGGTGGGTAGAAATTAGTTTACTGCTATTGTGATTAATTACAGAGGCTAAAATATAAATTTATAGTTAACATTAATTTAGCCTCAACCAAACAGTGTAATTGTCTCTTTTTATAGTAAGACATAGAAAATGGAGTGGTCCAAAGCTGAATGAGAAGATATGAAGAGTTTGATGTTCAAAGGACAGGTTTTGGGTTATAGAGCCTTTTTGCATGGAAAGAATGGGCATATATCTGAAAGAAATTTGCAAGACAGGTAACTGAATGTGGTTAATGGCTTTTATGGATGCCATTAATTCTAGAATACTTAGATTCCAGATCCTTATTGTGTCCCTATTGAAGCTCAGTATAGGACAGTAGTTTGCTGTAGCAAGATTTGAATGAGTATTTCAAGATTCATCCCATTAGAAATAGAATATATATCTTTCTACCAGCTGCTGACATTGTAATGTGGGACACTGAATAAAAAATAGTTGTTTAAGGGGGAAAAAAGGTAATTTAATTTCTCTGGACTTGAAGGTCAAAGTTTTGAAATATGAACACTTAAATTTAGTCACCTAGTTCTATAATGAGGCATCTTAAAGAGAACACAACTTTCAAAAGTGCTGAATCTCACCAGAAGTGTACATATCACCAAACCTAGTCTAAACAATGTAAGACATGTTCATCTCTTCACACTGCAAGTTTCAAAAATTAATATGAAGGTTAATCTTTGGTAAGAAAATTTACAACCCAGAAACTTGCTAAGTAGGCTGTATTGAATAAAATTTTTGTAGAGAAAAATTTTGCTAGTCTGGTTGCTGAAGTATTACTGTTAAGAGCTATGCGCTTGCATGAGTATTTGCTCTAGTGCTGACATCAAAGCAAATGAACAGGATTGGTTAACCTGTGTATAAACCCTGAGACAATTAATTCACATTTGAAATCCTACTTTCTCTCCCCATCTTGCTGTCACATCTGAAGGCAATATGTGCCAAATAGAGATTTGCTAAAAAATGTGTGCTCAAGCTCCTAGAACTGGAATATTTCCTCTGTTCCTGGATTAAAATGTCTTTTTTTCCCCAAGAAATTTCTCTTTGAAACATTTTGCTTTGTTCCCTGTCTGTCACAATCTTTTCTGGACAAGCCTTGGCATGGTAGCAAGGAGCAGAAAGACTCACTTGTACTCAACTTGTGAGAAACAAGTCTCTAGATGGCAGCAAAGCTTAGCAAAATTGCTGTTGTGTCATTGGAAGAATCTCCCGAAACTGATTTCGAGCTGATTTAGCACACTAGTGTACTGGGTCTGGCTGAGCCGGAATTGGTTTTCCCCTGTAGCAGCCCTCATGGTGCTGTGTTTTATGTTGGGAGCTGGCAGGGTGTTGATAGCACACTGGTGGTGTGGCTACTGCTGAGTGGTGCTTACACAGCACCAAGGCTCTTTCCAACATTTTCCCAGTGGGACGGGGTGGGCAAGATCTTGGGAGGGGACACAACCAGGACAGCTGACCCGAACTGACCAAAGGGATATTCCAGACCATATGACGTCTGCTCAGTATAAAGCTGGGAAAAAGGAGGAAGGGGGTGGGGTCACCCTTGGTCCTCCGAGGCAACCACTACACGTATTGGAGCCCTGCTTCCTGAGAAGGCCCGACGAGGCCAGAGTGTATTTTCAGTGTTACTTTCCTCTTCTTTTCAAATATGGGGTAAAGATCAGTGCTTCAGAAAGAAAGGTATTAAAAAGGAATCCCTAATCTGAAATGGTAAAACAGGCTCATATGTGCTAATGTTAATATAATAAACTCAATATGAAACCAAATTGTGTCTGGAATTGCTCTCTTCAGAATTGCTTAGAGCTGTGTCTACATAATATAGTTGGTTTTTACTTCATGTATTTTATATTGCATGATAAAAATTCACTAGGTTCCTACTCTTCAGTCACCCAGTGGGAAATCAACTTCCAAACAGGCTCTCACATACGGAAGGCCCACAGCAGATCTGTTCATAACAAGATATATCTTCTCATGAAATTAATACATTACTAGCAAAACAATTATGTAATGGAACATCCCATAACTCTTTTTTTTTTTTTTTTTAATTATTTTTCTGTATACGACTTTACCTTGCTCAGAACTTGTGAACTGAGATGATCTCCTTTTTTGGTGTGCTTTTTTGCTTGTGTGCTACAAGGTAATACCAGGCTAAATGAATCATTAGCACTACAAGAAGCATAAAATTACTTTTGCCAAACTGAATACATGTAGTGTAACAAAGAATAAAAGTGCAACCTGACATTTCACCATCATCTGTTGTATAAACAACTTATAATAGTAAAAAAAACCTACAAAAAGTGTAACTGAGCTCAGTTTTCCTCATGATTTTATAGCTAGTCATGAACTCTTTGCTCTGCTATTCTCACCATCTTAATGCATTGCCACAAAAGGATGTTTTTGACACTGATTCATGCAGTACCCTGCCATGACTCTCTCTTCTGGGAAAAAAAGGCCCACTGCAATAATGCCATTGTAAAGGGGAAAAAAGAAAGAAGGAACTTTTTTCTTTTGCTGTAAATATCAGTATGATGTCCTTCAAGGCTACACAAGCTCACAGACGTTCCTTCTATCAGCTTTCCCATATTGAGAGAATGTTAAGAGATAATTCTTTACATTGTTATGGAAAAGATAAAAGAAATCAGCCTAATTAGCAAAAAGGAAGTGTTAGTTAGAATCTAAGAAAAAAGTCTTCTTTGTGGAGAGGGTGATCAAATTCCACCCAGAAAAGTGTGGCATTTTCCTTCCCCTAAGTTTTTTGTTATTTTGTTGTTGTTATTGTTATTAATTATTAGTGGTAATAATAATTAATAAATGTTGTCATTATTATGAATAACAATAATTAATAACAACAGCAACAAGAACATATTAGACAAACGTCTGTTCTAGCTTTTCTTAGCTTTCTTCAGAGCATGCTTTTGTTGGGTGATTTTTATAGCCCTGTGTTTCTGTTTCTAACTACACAGGAAGTGTATGTCAGAAGTTTTTCTGCCTGCACGTGGGCTCAGATTCTCCAGCTACATGAAGTTTCTGAAGAGTTTTAATATGAATCCTGTGCCAGTGCCGAGTGGTTGTGAGGTAATACAAGTCCCTGCCTGTGTAAGGGAATGACCAGTGTCTTCTATCTGGACTTCTGTAAAAGACCTTTGATATAGTCCCCCACAACATCCTCTCTAAATTGGAGAGAGGCGGATTTGATGGGTGGAGTGTTCATCTGATAAGGAATTAGTTGGATGGTTGCATCCAGAGGGTAGTGGTCAATGTCCAGGTGGAGATTGGTGACAAGTGGTGTCCCTCAGAGGTCCATATTGGGACAAATAGTGTTTAATATCTTTATCAGTGACATAGATAATGGGATTGAGTGCACACTCAGCAGGTTTGAAGATGACACCAAGCTGAGTGGTGCGGTTGACATGCCTGAGGGATGGGATGCCATGCAGAGGGACCTAGTCAAGCTTGAGAAGTGGGCCCATGTGAACCTCATGAGGTTCAACAAGGCCAAGTACAAGGTCTTGCACATGGGTCAGGGCAACCTCTGGTATCAACCCAGGCTAGGGGATGAAGGGATTGAGAGATGCCCAGCAGAGAGGGACTTGGAGGTACTGGTAGATGAAAAGCTGGACATGAGCCCGCAATGTGCGCTCACAGCCCAGAAAGCCAACTGTATCCTGGGCTGTATCAAAAGAAACATAGCCAGTATGTCAAGGGAGGTGGTTCTTGCCCTTTACTCCTCTCTGGAAGGATTTCAGCTGGAGTACTGGATCCAGCTCTGGATTTCTCAGTACAAGAGGGACATGGACCTGATGGAGTGGGTCTGGAGGAGGGCCACAAAAATTATCAAAGGGATGGAACAGCTCTCCTGTGAAGAATCGCTGACAGAGTTGGAGTATTTCAGACTGGAGAGGAGAAGGCTCTGGGGAGACCTTGTTGCAGCATTTCAATACTTTAAATAAGGGGGCTTATAAGAAATATGGGGACAAACATTTTAGCAGGACCTGTAGCGATAGGACAAGAGGTAATGCTTTTAAACTAAAAGAGTGTATATTCAGACTAGATATAAGGAAGACATATTTTATGATGAGGGTGGTGAAACACTGGAACAGGTTGCCCACAGAGGTGGTAGATGCCCCATGCCTGGAAACTCAAGATCAGGTTGGATGGGGCTTTGAACAACATGATCTAGTTGAAGATACTACTGCTCATTACAGGAGAGGTTGGACTAGGTGATATTTAAATTAGGACCCTTCTAACCCAAACTATTCTATGATTCTATGATTAGCCACTGAGGCCGCCCTGCAGCTGGAGAGTCTGTTGCATTTGTTGTGGAGACTTAGGTATGCTTCTCACAGGGACAGGAAAGTCAGACATCTCTGTTGCATGATGTTTCTACTGGGCAGAAAGTAGCTTATATTCTAAATTAAAGGGTGTCATACCTGTGGGATTTTAAGCTTTAGCTTACATGATTTCCTTTTGCATTTTTCCATAGCTCAAAGCTTAAATTTTTTAAACTTGTTTCTATTTGTTCATTTTTTAGTAAGTCACAATAACCTGTTATATGATCTATTATTAACTACTTGTGTCTGTTTTCCACTTTAATTCCAGTTTGATGTGATTCTTCACTTGGAAATAAAAATAAAAGTAAATAAAGTGAAATAACTAATTTCTGTATTTCTGTGACATGTTCAGCAGCACACAATTCTTTTGAGGTATACCAAAATTGCTGATATCACATAATCACAGAATCATCTAGGTTGGAAAAGACCTTGAAGATCATCCAGTCCAACCGTTAACCTCACATTGACAGTTCCCAACTACACCATATCCCTAAGCGCTATGTCAACCCGACTCTTAAACACCTCCAGGGATGGGGACTCCGCCACTGCCCTGGGCAGCCCATTCCAACGCCTAACAACCCGTTCTGTAAAGAAATACGTCCTAATATCTAGTCTAAACCTTCCCTGGCGCAACTTGAGGCCATTACCTCTTGTCCTGTTGCTTGTTACTTGGTTAAAGAGACTCATCCCCAGTTCTCTGCAACCTCCTTTCAGGTAGTTGTAGAGGGCAATGAGGTCTCCCCTCAGCCTCCTCTTCTCCACACTAAACAACCCCAGTTCCCTCAGCCGCTCCTCGTACGACATGTGCTCCAGACCCTTCACCTGCTTCGTTGCCCTTCTCTGGACACGCTCGAGTAATTCAATGTCCTTTTTGTAGTGAGGGGCCCAAAACTGAACACAGTCATCGAGGTGTGGCCTCACCAGTGCCAAGTACAGAGGTAAGATCCCTTCCCTGTCCCTGCTGGTCACGCTATTTCTGATACAAGCCAGGATACCATTGGCCTTCTTGGCCACCTGGGCACACTGCTGGCTCATGTTCAGCCAGCTGTCAATCAGCAGCCCCAGGTCCCTCTCTGACTGGCAGGTCTCCTGCTGGGGGTTGTTGTGGCCAAAGTGCAGAACTCGGCATTTGGCCTTATTGAAACTCCTCCAGTTGGTCTTAGCCCATCACTCCAGCCTGTCCAGGTCTCTCTGCAGAGCCTTCCTACCCTCGAGCAGATCAACACTCCCACCCAACTTGGTGTCATCTGCAAACTTACTGAGGGTGCACTCAATCCCCTCGTCTAGATCATCAATAAAGATGTTATACAGGAGTGGCCCCAAAACTGAGCCCTGGGGGACACCACTCGTGACTGGCTGCCAGCTAGATTTAACTCCATTCAGCACAACTCTTTGGGCCTGACCATCCAACCAGTTTTGCACCCATCGAAGCATGTGCCCATCCAAGCCACGAGCAGCCAGTTTCACCAGGAGAATGCTGTGGGAAATGGTGTCAAAGGCCTTACTAAAGTCAAGGTAGACAATGTCCACAGCCTTTCCCTCTTCCAATAAGCAGGTCGCCCTCTCGTAGAATGAGATCAGGTTTGTCAAGCAGGACCTGCCTTTCATAAACCCATGCTGACTGGGCCTGATCAACTGGTTGTCACACATGTGTTGTGTGATGGTACTCAGGATGAGCTGCTCCATCAGCTTCCTGGGCACCGAAGTCAAGCTGACAGGCCTGTAATTTCCCAGATCATCCTTCTGACCCTTCTTATATATGGGTGTCACACTGGCCAATTTCCAATCTGTCAGGACCTCCCTGGTCAGCCAGGACTGCTGGAAAGCGGCTTGGCGAGCACCCCAGCCAGCTTCTTCAGCACCCTCAGGTGTATCCCATCTGGTCCCTGTCCTGGTTTCGACCAGGATGGAGTTAATTTCCATTGGAGTATTTCATACCATGTGATGTCATGCCCAGGTAGGCAGGCTCTCTTTGCTCTCTCTCACATGCGCTGTCTGCTCTTCAGGCATGTTGTTGCAGTGGGGGGGCAGTCGCCGCATTTTCTTTTTGGACTCACTATTGTTACTGTTGTTCTCTTGTTATATTTATATTAGTAAATTCTTTCCCACGGATTCTCTTCTTTTGTCCCTCCCTATCTTACCAGAGTGGGGAGGGGGATGTGAACGGCCCGCCACATGGTGCCTGGCCGCCAGCTGAGTTCAAACCTCCACAGTCCCATAGACTTGTGTATATCTATGTGATGCAGTAGTTCACTATCTCCTCCTGGATTGCGGGGGGGTCATTCTCCCAGTCTCTGTCCTCTGGCTGAGGAGGCTGGATTCCCTCAGTACAACTAGTCTTGTTATTAAAGACTGAGGCAAAGAAGGCATTAAGCACCTCAGCCTTTTCCTCATCACTTGTTACCACGTTTCCTCCTGTGTCTAGCAGGGAATGGAGGCTTTCCCTGGTCTTTCTTTTGCTGTTGACATACTTATAGAAACATTTCTTTGTGTCATTGATTGCTGAAGCCAGATTAATTTCCAGCTGGGCTTTAAACCTCCTGATTTCTGCCCTGCAGAGCCTCACAGCTTCTTTGTAATCATTGCGAGTGGCTAGCCCCTTCTTCCAAAGGCTGTAAACTCTCCTTTTCTCCCTGAAGTGCTAAGGCTTGGACAATAGGCCCAAGCCAGAGTTGACCTATAGATGAACCCTCTATATTTTATAACTGGTAACCATTGTGCTAATATTATACTAAGTTATAACGAAACACCTATTGTGTTACACTGGAAGTATTGAAGTCTGAGCAACAGGCCCTGAGCCAAAGCTGCTAACTCGGTATGTAATCATTAGTGAAATATGTATGGAAGATGTAGCTATCTTGAATGTATCTTTATCTTTCTTTGTGTGTGGATAAGATAAGAGGGTCATGGAGGCTGTTGTATGGCCCTGTGACCTGATGTGCTCATAATCCAATTAGATAAGCAGAGAAACTCCCTTAGATTCTCCCTCGAGCACTGGCCAGGCTCTGGGGGAATCTAATGTGAGATTGAAGCCAGATATTTCCACTTAAAACAAAGGTGCCAGCTCTTCTGGCTTGCTGATTTTTGGGTATATAAGGCTGGACCCACTCACAGCGACTTTGGATGCCTCATCTATGGGTGGACACACCGTGTAGGACTCCCCACTTGCCGGGACAGGCTCTCCAAATCCTCGCTGCAACCGGGGCTGCCCAGCGACTGCGGATCTGGATGATGGTAACATATGCAAGTGGTGATGTATCTTTCTTAATCACTATTCTCTCTCTCTTATATAGTAATGATTTGATGCATTACCTTGTATTTTCTTATTTAAGTGCAGTATTCTGACTTTTCTTACTGCATGTTTTCTGTATTACTCTGTTACATTATTTAGTTTTCCCCAGTAAAATACGCCTACTCTTTTCACTCTGGTGTTCAAGTTTAATTGGCATCCTTAATCAGCAAAACACTCCCTGAGTTCTAGCCAAAGCTCCCTGTTCAGCCAGGGTGGTCTTCTCTGCCACTGGCTTCTCTTACAGCACCTGGGGAAAGCCTACTCCTCTGCCATTAAGACTTTCTTCTTAAAGAGTGCCCAGCCTTCCTGGACCCCTATACCCTTCAGGACCATCTCCCAGGTGATTCTGTCAAGCAGGTGCCTAAACAAGTCAAAGTCAGCCCTTTGGAAGTCCAGGATGTCAGTTCTGCTGCCCCCTCTCCTGGCCTCTCTAAGAATAGAGAACTCTATTATTTCATGATCGCAGTGCCCACCTCAGCCTCCAACCACCACATCATCCACCAGTCCTTCTCTGTTCACAAAGAGGAGGTCCAGCAGGGCACCTTCTCTGGTTGGTTCACTCACCAGCTGTGATACTTCATATTTTGTCTTGATTCAACAGGTAATGGAATGCATTAGAGAAAGTATGTGCAGAGCTGAAACTAAAACACCTGCTTTTGAATTCTGCTGTTAAATGGGAAGCACTCCAAATAGAAAAGACACGGGCCCATTAAATATGCTGATTCTTGAGTGAAATACTATGCAACAATGTGTAATGAAGTCAGTAGTATGAAATTATGTTCCATTACATGTATAAAATTGAAAAGCATATATTTCTTTCTCAAAAAAGTCATTAAAGGTTTTACATAACTGAGCCAAATAGAAGTTACCTTTCCAGATTATGCTGCTTAGATTTCTCTCTGAGCTAACTGATGTTTCTAACTCATGGTTAGTGCCATAGAATAATTTAGGCCTGAGTAATGGATGTTAATCTCCATAACTCCAGTTAAACTCCAATCAGGGCCAACTTTGAAGGTAGATGATGTTGCTTGGGGATTTCTCCAAATTTTGAACCTTTTGAGGGATGAAGGTCCACAGCCTCTCTGGTGCATTATTGTGGTGTTTGTCCATGCTGGCCATGAAAGACTTTTTTCCTAATACCTAATTGTAATTTGTTTTTTTGTAGTCGTGCCTTTATCCTTGTCCTTTTGCTGTGCCCCTCTGCAGTGAGACTCTATCCTTTCCCATTATGCAGCTGAAGAGAGTCAGAAAATCTCCCCTTTGCCTTCTCTTCTTCAGGCTCAACAAACCCACTTCTCTCAGCTTTTTCTTGTGTGTTGTGAGTGCTCTGGGCACATCATGATGTTGGCTTCCACTGGGCTATCTCTAATATGTAAAATTGGTATTGTATTGAAGATCCCCAAACTGGAAACAGTCATGGAGATGTGGTCTTGCAAGCATCAATGGAGCAGAAGAATCACTTCCCTTACACAGCTGCCTGCACTCTTGCTAACACAACCCAGTGTGCAGTTAATTTTTACTGCTGAAATGGCATATTGCTGACTCATGCACAATTTGTTGTCCACCAGGTTCCATAGATTCTTTTCTGAAGATATTGTTTTAACAACTCAGCATACAGCCAGTCTTTTGCATAAGGTATTCTGTCCCACATGGAGGATTTATCATTTTCATTTGTTGAACTTCAGCAATTAATGTCAGTCCATTTTCTATTGCTCTAAAACGCAGCTATGCCTTCCAGTGTATCAACTACTTCCCTTAGAATCGGCTGCCATCTACAAACTACATCTCTCATCATCCTAGTCATTAATAAAGATGTTAAACTGTATTCATCCCAATATAAAGCTTTGATATGCACGAATAGATTGCAGTAGATTGAGCATTATAGTGAAGTAATATTTATTATAGCTGTTTAGATTATGAGTTCAGTGTGTCAGTCCAGTGTTTCTTGATACTTCACTGCTTCATAGTCATGGAGGGTAGGTATGAGGGGAAATGCATGAATCCTGTGGGGTTTTTTTCATTTTCCTAAGGGTATTTTCCTTTTGCTTGTATTCCAAAGTAGAGTTGTTCCGTTTATAATACCTTCTGGCTCCCTTTTGCTCCACTGTGTATTTTGATAGATCAAGCTTCTGCAGCAATGAGTTTTGCAGATAAAATTACACAGGTTTCTAAAGAAGCATTATTGCCTATCTTTTAAATTAACCCAAATAATATTATCCATATCACAGTTACTATTCTTCTTTTACTCTGCAATGGCATTTCTGGCCACTTAGAAATGCTGTTAGTGTCTGTTTGGTCAGCACATTGTATTGATCCCATAAATGTACAGGACTCTACCACAACGAGGCCCTTCTTTTCAAGTAAGATCTCTGGTACTATTACACCACATAAATTTATTACTATAATGTGACAGTTGGTGAAGTCTCAATAGTTGTAATAGGGGTTTTTTTGTGTTGATATGCCTTCTTCCATAAAAATAAGAACTGCCTTCGCTTTATAGTTTTGGGACAGACCAGTCCATCTCCTGGCATATGGGGTGTTCTTTTCTAGCTGCAGCGTGGAGAAGACCATAGTCCTTCAGCTCCCAACCCCTTTTCACTAATGACTGTGAAAGAAGTTCCCCATCACCTGCTGCAGCTGCATCTGCCTGAAATACCCAGCATTTTATCTGCTTTAAGATATTTATTACAAGTTTTTCCTCAGAATTTACAATAGTTTATGTAATTATATTTGTTTCTGATGGAAGGTAATAATTTTTCTGACATGTCCCTTACACATCTTCTAATATAGTGTGCGATTACATCAGTCTCCACATCGCTGTTAGTCTCTCCAGCTTTCTGAGATTAAATCTCAGAAAGATTATGCATTTTTGCACCATCATGGTTAGTGAAGTAGATTTCTAATTGTATAGTGAATCTTCCTCACAATGACCTGTCTTCCAGAAGAGCTCAGAGATGTTAAATATCTGTGTAATCTAAGATCTTCATCATCCAGTTGTATGGGATAATTGATATAATTGTGTGTTTACTTGTGGTTATTAATTTCTAACTAGGCTTGTCCTGTATGGTATATAAAGTTCTGGACTAAGCATGCACCTAGTAGATGAAAAAGGTAGTCCTGGGACTTGGGTTTTTTTGAAACCTCTTCTTATTTGTGGTTTCCTGTAGACATAAAAGCTATGTTTCTGTAAATTATGACTGAAGAAACAAAATAAAGAGATTTTGCCTACAATCTCTCAGAAGTTTCATTTGTTTATGAAATTCAGCAGTTTTCTAGTCTTTTGTTGTAGTGTGTTGTTGAACCACTTGTAGTTTTCAATTTTTAATATATAATAAAATAATTATTTACTTTAACATTCACTGTTTATGATGCTCCTGAAAAAATGCATAATTTAATTTGTATACATTGTTGTTGCATACGATATTCAAACAAAAATGAATGTACAGGAATTACGGACTGTTGCTCAGATGCATAAATATATGGGAGACCTTGGCTGGTCCAAGGGATCAGAATGTAAGTTTGATATTGACTTTGAGCAGATAACCTTGTACCCCTAAGAGGCTTGAAAGTCCCGAGAAGAGCTGAGTAAACAAGATTAAGGAACTACCAGACCGGAACTGCCTGACTGCAAGGAAAGGAAGGTTATCGAGGTTGCAACAGAGAAGAGGTCATCCAATCATGAACTGTTAGTCTCTAATTAAACCAATCATATATGGACACATACTCTTAATAAAGTTATAAAAAGGCTTGTTAGAACAATAAAGTAGCCATTTTGCACAATTCGGTGTTTGTCGTGTCCGTCTCAACAACGACATAAATATCATATTCACTTCAACTTTTGGTACTCTTGCTCAGGTCAGTCATCCATTACTTTGTGAATAATTGCATTGATTTATATTGCTTCCTGGTGAATAAAGTTTCTATTCAAAGTGGATTAAGGTGTCACATTCTTATTCCATGATCATTAATGAATACATTTGTGTATGTGTTTGATTTTCTAGAGTGTACATTTGAAAGCTTGGATCCAGAACAACTAAATTCCCATTTCCAAATATGCTAGATTTGTGAATCAGCTGGATTCACACCACCTAATAGGGTGCCAAATAGGGTTGCCACCTAATAGAATCATAGAATCATTTAGGTTGGATAAGACCCTTAAGATTATCCAGTCCAACCATTAACTTAACACTGCGAAGTCCACCACTAAACCATGTCACTAAGCACCATGTCTACACAGGGATGGTGACTCAACCACTTCCCTGGGCAGCCTGTTCTGGTGCTCGAGAAGACTTTTGGTGAAGAAATTTTTCCTAATATCCGATCTAAACCTCCCCTGGTGCAACCTGAGGCCATTTCGTCTTGTCCTATTGCTTGTTACTTGGGAGAAGAAACCAATACCCACCTTGCTACAACCTCCTTTCAGGTAGTTGTAGAGAGAGATAATGTCTCCCCTCAGCCTCCTCTTCTCCAGACTAAACAACCACGCTTCCTTCAGCTGCTCCTCATAAGAGTTGTCTAGACCCTTTGATGTGTGGAAACAAACTCTACAACTCGGGGAGAGTTATAAAGCAGGTACGTTTATTCCAGCGTCAGGGTGCAAGGGGATTTCTCCACAAAGCTTACACACCAACAGCACATTTTACCAGAAACTTACAGAGTGTGGATATACATATTCATTGGATTACATAACACAAACATACATATGCATGAGTAAGGCTGGGTTAGTTCAAAAGGCTGGTGTCAGCAGTTTATGTTATCTTTGCACCTGCGCATTGCCTCCTGGGGGGCGTCTTCGGGGGTCTTTCAGAGGAAGGCTCACAGTCTTCTTCACCTTGTACTTTTCCTTGGAGCATGCGCAGATTCTCTTAGCCAATTTCTTGAACAACAAGAGTGGTTCCAGCTGGTTTACCACCTCTATTTTATCTAAGAGCACTTGCTTATTAGTTTCTACTGTCCATATATAGTCTATAAACACTCAACTTGTTAGAACCCATCTGCTTTCCAAGGACATGTGTCTTATTTTTGCTGAACATTGTAGTCCTTGGTAAGTTTCCACAGAACAGTCAGAGCAAGCAGGATTATTAAGCAATATTCAGAAATCATTATAAGTTGCTATAAGTAAATAAGTTGCAAAGCAGGTGATCATTTTCTTGTATCACCTTCACCAGCTTCATTGCTCTTCTTTAGACATGCTCCAGCACCTCAATGTCTTTCCTGTAGTGAGGGGCTCAAAACTGAACACAGTATTTGAGGTGTGGCCTCACCAGTGCTGAGTACAAGGGGAAAATGACTTCCCTGGTCCTGCTGGCCACATTATTTCTGATGCAAGCCAGGATGCTATTTGCCTTCTTGGCCACCTGGGCACACTGCTGGTTCATGTTCAGCTGGCTGTTGACAAACACCCCCAGGTCCCTTTCCACCAGTTTTCTAGTCACTCTTCCACAAGCCTGTAGCTCTGTGTGGGGTTGTTAGGACCCAAGTACAGGACCTGGCACTTCACTTTGTTCAATCTCATCCCTCTGGCCTCAACCTATCCATCCAGCCTGTCCAGTTCCCTCTGTAAAGGCTTTCTTCCCTCAAAAAGACCAACACTCCCACCCAACTTGATGTCATCTGCAAACTTACTGAGGGTACACTTGATTCCTTCATCCAGATCATTGATAAAGAAATTGAACAGAATCAGCCCCAATACTGAGCTCTGGGGAGCAGCACTTATGACAGCCACCAACTAGATTTAACTCCATTCACCACAACTCTTTGTGCCTGGCCATCCAGCCAGTTTTTTTATCCAGCAGAGAGTATGCCCATCCAAGTGATGAGCAGCCAGTTTCTCCAGAAGAATGCTGTGGGAAATGGTGTCAAAGGCTTTACTAAAGTCCAGGTAAAGAACATCCACAGCCTTTCCCTCATCCACCAAGTGGATCACCTTCTCATAGAAAATTATCAATTTAATCAAGCAGGACCTGCCTTTCATATACCCATGCTGACTGAGCCTGATCACCTGGTTGTTCTATACATGCCATGTGATGACATTTAAGATGATCTGCTCCATAAGCTTCCCTGGATCCAAGATTAGACTGACATGCTATATAATAACATAGTGTCACAACTCAAAGCAAGAGTAGAAAAGTTGCATGAAAAGTAGAATTGAAAATAGAATTTTGAATGTTTAAGATAACATGTATTTTAAAAAATATATTAACATACATGGACTTCTAAGAAGTTTTGTGTTTGTGGACAATTCATTGTGGAGAACAGAGAACTTTCCAGCTTGTCACATTTTAAAAGCCGAATTCTTTCTAATTTTGCTCCAAAATGTAAAACAAACAAACAAACAAACAAAAAACCCAAAGTCACTTATCCATAACAAAAAAAGAAAACAAACAAAAACCCCACAGAAAGACTTCTAGCAACACACATCTTGCTCACTTTCCCCCAAAACAACGGTCTTAAAATTAGAACTACTGTCAGTTCTTAATGCTTTTTTAAAGGTCTGAGTTTTTCAGGTGGTCAAGGCTGTAAGAAAACTGTTACATCTGTTGTTTTACTCTCCCAGGTGACAGTTATGATAGATGTGAGAAAGCCCTTTTTGGAAACTGAGACATCATGCAGTTTTGGACAAGTAGTTCATGCTGCTTTGACTGATGTGAAAAAATTCACTACCCTTAGCTTGACTTGTTGAGCTCAATGCTTTCAAATTTCCTTAGTAAATTCATTATATTTCTGGATAAGCATCTGGCAAAGATTCTCTGGTGTCAGTTCTCAAAAGCAGAGAGATCTTTGGTTTTGATCTTCATGTTTTTCAGAGTTCTGGATCATAAAATAATAATACTACATTGATATTGTCATTATTATAACTGAACAAATAGAAACCAAAAAAACACATTTTTATTGTACCCAAAGCTGTTATCAGGGAAATTTACAGAGAGCGCTATTACAGTCCAGATTTAACTTGTAATTGCACAGTGTTACTCTAATTAGCAGTTACTAATTAGAGCAAATTTTGTGCTTTTTGAAGTTCCTAGAGCAACAGAACACCTATAATACCTTTAAGTGTGTTTTGGATTGGGAATTTCCTGTATGAATTGACACTATTGCAAGTGGACAAAAGCAAGACACATGCAATTTCTTTGCTTTGCAAATGAGGAAACAATGTGGTACTTAATCAGTTAAAGAGAACAAAGGTAACTGTAATTTTCCACTGTGTATTCTAACAAAGAAAATGGAAAAAAATAACACTTTTTAGTGCCAGTTTAGATAAAAAGGGAGTGTTTCAGTCATCGAAAGATTTTGGTTACTGTCACGGATGAAAGTATCAACACAGTAATGATTTAGCAGCAAATCAAGATTTATTAATGATTAACAACACTTAATCATTAACCAATTTAAAGATTTACAAAATAATTCAGTAAAATATGCTGTGATTAAAATAGCAACTTAACTACAGATTCAGAGATGACAAGATTCACACTAACTATATGTTACCTTAAATCTATACATATATACCTGCACATTCACAAATACAAAATGTACAAACACATAGACAGACAAAAGTATTTGGATCCAGTAAAATACATATGTTCCCACGCTCATGAAGATGACTGTGTATACCTAAACACATTGGTAAGCAGAGAGTGAGTGGGTGAAAGAAAAGCTAGCTCAAAGTAAAAATTTCCCCTCTTCTCAAATTTAGAGTAAATACTCACAGTGCATCGGCATTCCTGAACAGGCGATAACTGAAACTTGAGCAGGTCCACTTTGCCCTGGCCTTCCATCGGCTCTATCACTGGATGGTACCTCAAGAAGTTAATGCCTGAGAGGCGTCCCAGATCAGGGAAGATGCTGGTCACAGGCCTACTGCAGTCCAGGAGAGCTCAAAGAGTTTCACTTGGGGCCGATTTTTATCATAAGTCATAAATTGACTTTTGTCAGATACTTATCACTCCAGCCTAGCTTGGACAATGAGGTGTTCTGGAGTCTTCTGCCAGTTGTGCAAGAACTTGATGGGTGTGCAATTCTGTTATTCTTCTCCCAGGCTGTTAGGACGTGATGGGTTGTTATAACTGCTCCCAAGTGATAAGGAGGGCAGAGCCACAGAGCCAGGCTCATCAAAGGGGCGTTTTAAGGCTCTGTTCACTGCCGTCAGCAATATTTATCTCCCCAGGTTGGTATGTGGCCCAGGAGTAGGGGATGAATCACACTAATCACCAAGTGGCATGGGTGTGTGTGGGGGGTGTGTGTGTGTGTGTGTGTGTGTGTGTGTGTGTAATTGCACCACGACAGTTACTTGTATATAATTTGTAAAACCTAAACATTTCAAGACTATGACTAGATTTAGAGATCCTATAATTTTCTCAACTAGGTGGAACGTTGTCTTGGAAAGCAACTGAATTTATTGTTCATCCTCACCATCAGTCTGGAGATGTATTTATCTTTGGTGCCACAGACAATATTCAAGTATGTAAATGTTTGTGTTTTAAAATTTCATTCAGCGTATGACAGATAAAAGTAACAGCAGTAATTGTAACATGGTAGCATAATCCAGTAACAACAAAAGTTAGCAAATATTTTCTTATATGAAAAATGTCACATACAAAATTTAAATGCATAGGGTTCATAACCATATTGAAACAAAGAGCTTGACTCGACAGTCAGAAATGAGTATAACTGTTAAGCAGGTATTCTTTATTTGCAGCGCTGGGCAGCTCCACCACGAGTGTTGTGCTTACTAACAAAGCACTCTGACTAATATACACCGAAAACATGCATATTCATGAGATTTCTTAGAAAAGACAGTCCTATGCTAATGGGTTCTCAGAATTAATTTACATAGTCTGAGCATGCTAGTAAAAATATAGTGAGGATCTTCTCCCCTCCTTAGTGGTTCACACAGCCTTCTTCACACTGTCCGTTAGTTGAACTTTAGGTCTCTCGTGTCCATATATGGTCATAGAGTTACCTCATCCGTCCTTCAGCTCCTGTTTGTTCCAAAGAGGTTAGTCTAGACCAGCTTCCAGTCGCTTATCTTGACGCTGGCGTCTTCTTAGACACTTGTTTTAATGTTCCTGCTATCTGGGATGTACTCAGGGAGTTTTTCAGACTGTCCAAGGTCTGTCTTATCTTTACTAGGCAAGGAGTTACAGGTTTCAGAACATCTTACAAGTGGGTAATGACTACAGAGGGTAGTTAGGAAAAAGTATAAATGAAATTACATACATTGCAGTAAAATACGGGAAAAAAAAGCTAGTAAAACACAAGTGATGGTTAATGTTAAAACTAAGTGTCCTACTTTACAGGTAAAGTCTCTTACATCCCAGGTAAGACCTGACTTTTTTTTCTGTGCAACATTTTCTTTTCAATTGTGAACTGTCTTTGATCCTTCACAAACTTTCACAGATGTTTTAAGAATACAAGCAATTGAATTTAAAGATGTGCATTGCTTATGTTTTTGTACGGCACCCTCCATATATAGCATTATAATGCTTGCTCTGTTTACATACCTGGAATCAGACTCTTACATTAGGAACAAACAGTTAAAAAAAAAATGATGCAAGGAAACAAGAGGGAGAGATTAGGTGGGAGCGGGTTTCCTTGAATAGGAAAATACAGAATCACAGAATCACAGAATTGTCTAGGTTGGAAAAGACCTTGAAGATCATCCAGTCCAAACGTTAACCTAACATTGACAGTTCCCAACTACACCACATCCTTGAGCACTATGTCAACCCGACTCTTAAACACCTCCAGTGATGGGGACCCCACCACCTCCCTGGGCAGCCCATTCCAACATATAACAACCTGTTCTGTAAAGAAATGCTTCCTAATATCTAGTCTAAACCTTCCCTGGCGCAACTTGAGGCCATTACCTCTTGTCCTGTTGCTTGTTACTTGGTTAAAGAGACTCATCCCCATCTCTCTGCAACCTCCTTTCAGGTAGTTGTAGAGGGCGATGAGGTCTCCCCTCAGCCTCCTCTTCTCCACACTAAACAACCCCAGTTCCCTCAGCCGCCCCTCGTACGACATGTGCTCCAGACCCTTCACCAGCTTTGTTGCACTTCTCTGGACACGCTCGAGTAATTCAATGTCCTTTTTGTAGTGAGGGGCCCAAAACTGAACACAGGAATCGAGGTGCGGCCTCACCAGTGCTGAGTACAGGAGCAAGATCACTTCCCTGTCCCTGCTGGCCATGCTATTGCTGATACAAGCCAGGATGCCATTGGCCTTCTTGGCCACCTGGGCACACTGCTGGCTCATGTTCAGCCGGCTGTCAATCAACACTCCCAGGTCCCTCTCTGACTGGCAGCTCTCCAGCCACTCCTCCCCAAGCCTGTAGCACTGCTGCGGGTTGTTGTGGCTGAAGTACAGAACCCGGCATTTGGCCTTATTGAAACTGATACAGTTGGCCTTAGCCCATCGCTCCAGCCTGTCCAGATCTCTCTGCAGAGCCTCCCTACCCTCAAGCAGATCAACACTCCCACCCAACTTGGTGTCATCTGCAAACTTACTGAGGGTGCACTCGATCCCCTCATCTAGATCATCAATAAAGATGTTAAAAAGGAGTGGCCCCAAAACATCTATGTGAGAGGAACTGCACAGTAGAGTCAGGAATTGTAATATGAAGGATGTTGTTTTCAGTATGTGGTTTGTGCCAGTTTAATGCCGAAGCGGACTGAGCCATACAAATAGCCTGGTATCAAAACTTTCTTTGAAGTATCATTAATTCTTTTTGTACTTCTATCATACCAATTATACTGACTGTCTTACACTACTTGTGGTGTGATTTTACCCTGTTCAGAAGACTAACATGGTCATTTACAAGATTTGATAGAATTTGAAAAGAATATTTTTGGTATATTGATGTTTATTATCTTTTTCTATCTTTTAAAATATTTAATGTGGTGTTGTGTTGTGCTTCACCTTTAGATTAATTTTTAAAAACAAAGTAGTCATATTTCCATTTAAGTGGATTAGCATATAGATCTGGTTTGTTGTGAGCCCATGAATACTCACATGCCTGAATATCTCTGGGTTTACTCCCCTACAGAAATTCTTAGTTGCACCATTATGTGAAAGTTGTTGAGCTGCTTATGATGTTTCTAGGAATTTTTCTACTGATTATCTTCAGGAATGCTAGGGTTATAAAGGTAGATACTTTTTCTATTTCATATTAAAACAAATAGATATTTATGTACATAATAAATGTATTTCATACTTGGAAGACCATCAAGGTTTCTGATACTACTGTAAACTGATTTTTTTATTTTTTTTTATTTAACCAAAGAGTAAATGTCATATGGGGAGCATCAGGGAAATGTTCTCATCCACAACCAAGCCACAACCCTGAGGGCCTGAATCTCCAGTCTCTGTATGCATTCAGTCCTTATGGTTTAATGTGAATTTATCAATATATAATTGATCTTATTAGTTGAACTTTGTTTGTAGATCTTATCTTTTATCCCTTCTTACAGTCCTGAATAAACCAGGAGTATCTGAGGAGTATCATCGGGGACCATCACAGCAGAAAGCTTCTGATTCCCTGTCAGTTATACACGTGAGGACAAGACATGAGTTCAAGTTCATGCCCTTTTCTCATCTGAAGATTGTTAATGTGAGAGGAAGCAATCTGTTCAAGAAACAACTATTTGGCTGTTTTAGCAGCATTAAGTCCTCGAACAGTCATTCCCTCAAGGAATTTTTCCTTGTTTTGATGTACTATTTAGAAGTAGGATTCATGCTATTACTGATGCACATACTGCAGTCAAGAATGCCTGGACTGGAAAAAAAGGTAGAGTAGTTACTCCTTCTAGAATTTCACCTGTCATGGCATCATTCTTGGTGGTAATCAAACAGGTGTTATGGCAAGGGGAGTAACTTTCTGTCATCAGTTTTAGTTAATTTCTTTGTTTGTAGATTATGTAGTCTTACAATTTCATACTTTTAAAGCCATTTTCCAGTCTGATAAATTATTCCCTAATCTTACTTGTACCCCTAAACATCCCTGTGATATTAAGCTACAGCCTGTCTACATATCACCAAATCATGCAGTGCATATTGTCATGGGGAGTGTTTTCATACACATTACATTTTCATGAACACACAGTATATTTGTGGGGGTGATGACAGGTGATGATGCCCCAGACTTTGGCCACCAGTGCATGAAAAGTGTCTTTGTGGCTGCCAGACAGTTTGCATCCGGTTAAGGATGCCATTATCCAGCAGTTCCCTCACTACAGGCTGTTAATTTCCACTGGCTAAGCCAAAGGTCAGGCTTAGTGGATGCAGCTTCACATTTCAAAGATTACCAGATACTTTGCTGTAATCTACCTTCATCCTACATGCTCCATGTCAAAGTAGTAGGGTGCCACCTCGGAAGAAGAAAGGAAACTGCAGGTTATAATAGTCATGAAAATCTCTGAAAATGTTTTAATTCAGCCACTGATTATTTTTTTAAAAGTGACAATTTTCCACAATTGAAGAGAAAAGGACATTTAGATGCCAAAGGAAAGATAAATACTGTTTACCTTAATGGATCTCTAAGAACTCTGTTAGGTAACATTGATTTGGTTTTGTGACATGGTTAGCTGTCTTCCTTTTGTTGTTCAGATCTATTGGGAAATAAATAATAAACACCAGACAGTCAAAAATGGGAATTTGGAAAAAAATAAGTGGTTTTCTAGCAGTTTACAGCATTATTATGTGAAGATATGAATAGAATCAGATCAAATAAATAATAATTTTGACACTTAATCTATTTATTAGGTGTGTAATTAATCCATTAAATATTTATAAATAATAGTGAATGTAAGTCTAAACAATTAAGTAAAATTAAGTCATCTTTGTTCATTATTTTTTGTTTTATTTCTCTAGATCCCTAAAGAGAGAAAACTCAGATCCGAATGAAGACAAGATTTTAGAAAGGGCTTTAAGAGACTCCAACTTAAACAAGTTCTTGCATATGATTCACTATTGTTCTGGCTTTTGTTTTTTTGTGTAGTACTTTGGTTTTTATTGCATAATCATGCTATAAATAACCATGGTAAAACACTGCTACAGCTGTTTAAGTTTAGTTTGAAGTGCGTCATAGTTTAGCTTAACTTGTTTGATAGGAAGAGTTACATTTTTGTCTCACACTACCCTGTCTAGCACTTATTTCTGTTCACAGTAACTTTGAGAAAATCCATCCAGTCCTTTTGGTCTTTACTTTTCAAGTTTGGATTTTGATAGTTTTTTTATTATTTTAGCAACTTTGAATAAAAATTAATTTTGTCAAAAATAAGTACTTATAAGAAGGTTGGAAAACTTTTCCAGCATTTTTTCAGCACCAGATTTATTACTTTGGATCAGAAGTTTGAAATTCAACATAGATATAGATCTTTGGCAGGGAAATGTTTTTCTGCCTGTTCAAATTGTTCACACTGAAGTTTTCTAAAAATTGCTTATGCATGTGAGGCAGCTCCCACTCCTTTTTTTTGTTTGTTTGTTTGTTTGTTTGGGGTTTTTTTAACACTAACTTTTTATTTAGAAGAAAATACAGGAGAAGGCAAAATGATTTTTTACCTCTTCTAATGGTTGGATGTTAATAACTGAATGCCATTCACTGCTCTTATTATTAATGTTTGTGACATCCCTGTGTTGTTAAGGGAAGAAATACCTGTCCTTCTCCCTCTCTCAGCCTCATTCAGAAACTGATTGAGGGCTTAGGTCTTTTCTAACATGGTAGGAAGGAGCTTCCATTCTGATGTATATCTGCTTTGACTCTCAGTATCATAACAAATCTGCTGCACCTGTCTGTGTGCTTGCCCTGGTTCAGCTAGGACAGGGTTAAGTTTCCCCAGCAGTGGGGAGGGAGCTCTAGCCAGGTTATTCAATACCATGCTGATGTCAAGTCCAGGAGCCCAAGCACGGGAAGATTGGTAGTCGCCATTTGTGCGGTCGCGTCTCTCACTGCTGTATCGGTATATCTCTTGTTCTGTTTATTGTTATTACTGTTACTGCTATTGTTATTGTTCTTGTTGTTGTTTGGTTTGTTGCTGTTACACTGTTGTATTAAACCTCTCCTTATCTCACCCCTGGGATTTGTATTTCACTCCCTGCCCCGTCCGGTACAAGGGTGGGGGAGGGGCAGTGGCAACGTGGTCTCGAGTCCCAGCAGGGCCTAAACCACCACAGGCTTTTTGGCGCCCAACGTGGGGCATGAAAGGGTTGAGATAAGGACAAAAGGAGAAGGTGTGTTAGAGCAATCTGTTAGGTGCAATTTTTCTGTTTCTATTTGTATTGTTTGATAAGGAACGTTTGCAATGCTGGCCAACTTGCTTGCGTGGTGGGGCTGGATTAATCCTTATATCCATTGTGTGTTCCCAGTGCTGGTGTTGGTTGTCGGTGGAAAAACTGTCAAGGGTCTTGTTTTGCTGTACTGGCTACTGACTGCTTATAATGGGCTTGTATCACTGCTTGTGGGGGTGAACCGGTACCTGTTTGCTGCCTGGGCTTTTGTTAGGGGTCTCACCCCCTCTATGGGTGAGCCAGGGGAGGAGATCCTCTCGGTTTTTGAGACTTTCAGCTATCCTTGGAGCATCCTGGCCACTGTGCTTGCAGCACAGTGCTTTCTGAATATCTGCCAGATCTTGTTTTGGGCCATGCGGTACTTCTCCAACAATAGCACCACCCGGAAACCTGCCCCGAGGGCAGAGAGTTATAAATGGCAAGGTGTCTGGGAAAGCATGAGCAAGTGCCTGAGTCAGTGGTCACCCCCAATGCTTTGGGATTTCACTCCCAAACAAGTGCAGAGTCCTGATAAACTGGTGGAGTGTTTGGAAAAGGTGTGTTGCCAATCTGACAAACCCTGGGAGACACAACTAGCTGCGATGTGCTGGGGGCTTGCCCATGTCTACCGTGTCATCTTTAACACTGATCACTGCCCTCAAGGGGGAGAAAGGGCTGCAAGATCTGAAAGTGAACCCACTGGTACAGCAACTGGGCCAGGGGGACAGGCAATGTTAGTACCAGTCGCCTCCATCAGCACAGCAGCTGGGCCAGAGGGACAAGCAGTACCAATATCAGTCACCCCGATATGGAAAACCAAATATACCAAAACATCCCCTCGCAGTGCACAGGGTGATGATGAACCAGGCCCATCACAAGAGCAGGAGGAAGAGCCAGAGGTAACCAGCCAATCTCTATCCCTGAGTGAGTTGCAAAATAAGCAGAAGGATTTCAATTGCCTTCCAGGGGAGCAAATTTGCACCTGGCTGCTTCGATGCTGGGATAGTGGAGCTGCTGGTTTTGAATTGGAGGAGAGAGAGGCCAAACAGCTGGGACCTTTAGCCAGGCAGGCTGGTATTGACAAGGCAATAGGGAAACAGGCTCAAACCCTCAGCCTTTGGAGGCAACTCCTGCTCACTGTGAGGGAGAGGTACCCCTACAAGGATGATGTTCTATGTCGGTTGGGCAAGTGGACCAACATGGAGAAAGGCATTCAAAACCTCAGGGAATTGGCTGTGTTTGAAATGGTCTATGGTGATCTGAATGATGAGCGGTCAGCAATGGATCCAGATCAGGCCCCTTGCACACAGTTGATGTGGCGGAAGTTCCTGCAAAGTGGACCAGAGGCACATTCCAAGGCATTAGCAGTAGCATCCTGGTGGCGAGACACCCAAACAGCAGATGAAGTGATTGGCCAGCTTCGGCAACATGAGGGAAATCTCCCTTCCTCCCAACACGCTTTGGTTTCAGCTGTAGATGAACTGGCTCAGAGGCTCCAGAAAATGGAAGAGGACATGTCCTACATTTCACCTGCACAGGGCGATGTCTCAGCTATTAGAAGCAGGCACTTCCCCACCCAAGAGAAGGGCAGTGGAAGGTACACACCACAGGGCACCCTGTGGTTCTTCCTCCGCGACCATGGGGAAAACATGAGGAGGTGGCATGGACAGGCCAATTCCGCCCTAGCTGCACGAGTACAGCAGCTGAAAGGGAAGTCCACCATGAAAGGGAAGTCTTCCAAGAGAAACGCAGCTCCAGTGTCCAGTCGGAAATCCCCCAGACAGAATAGAATGGCCAACATTATGCTTGACCCTCTTGAGGGGACCAGGAAGTCATTCTTGCAGGAGTCACTCTTAGATCAAGTGAGTGATGGTGAGCAGGATTAGATGGGCCCTGCCTCCAGCCAGGTGGAGGAAAGGGATAATCGGATTTACTGGATGGTGTGGATCCGATGGCCTGGCACATCAGACCCACAAGAATATAAGGCCTTGGTAGACACTGGCACACAGTGCACCCTGATGCCATCAAGTCACAGTGGGGGCGAATCCATCTGCATCTCCGGAGTGACAGGGGGATCCGAACAGCTGACCCTATTAGAGGCTGAAATAAGCTTAACTGGGAAGGACTGGCATAAGCACCCCATTGTGACTGGCCCAGATGCCCCGTGCATCCTAGGTATAGATTACCTCAGGAGAGGGTACTTTAAAGACCCAAGAGGGTACCGGTGGGCCTTTGGTATAGCTGCCCTGGTGGAGGTTGAGCAATTGTTCACCTCACCTGGCCTCTCAGAGGACCCCTCAGTGGTGGGGTTGCTTAAGGTTGAAGAGCAGCGAGTGCCAATTGCTACCAAGACGGTGCACCAGCAGCAGTACCGCACTAGCCAAGATTCCCTGGTCCCCATTCATCAGCTGATCCGTTGACTAGAAAGCCAGAAGGTGATCAGCAACACTCATTCACCTTTTAACAGCCCTATATGGCCAGTGAGAAAACCTAATGGTGAATGGAAACTGACCGTGGACTACCGTGGCCTGAATGAAGTTACGCCAGCGATGAGTGCTGCAGTGCCGGACATGCTAGAGCTCCAGAATGAGCTAGAGTCAAAAGCAGCCAAGTGGTACCCACAACTGACATTGCCAACGCGTTCTTCTCCATCCCAATAGCACCAGAGTGCAGGCCACAGTTTGCGTTCACTTGGAGGGGTACCCAGTACACCTGGAATCGGTTGCCCCAGGGGTGGAAACACAGCTCCACCATTTGCCATAGACTGGTCCATACTGCACTGGAGAAAGGTGGGGCTCCAGAACACCTGCAGTTCATTGATGATATCATTGTATGGGGGGACACAGCTGAGGAAGTCTTTGAGAAAGGAAAGAAGATAATTGAAATCCTCCTGAAGGCTGGTTTTGCCATCACACGACAGAAAGTTAAGGGGCCTGGAAGGGAGATTCAGTTCCTAGGAATAAAATGGCAAGACGGGCGTCGCCACATCCCAATGGAGGTGATAAACAAGATAACAGCCATGGCCCCACCAACCACTAAAAAGGAGATTCAGTCTTTCCTGGACGCTGTGGGGTTCTGGAGGATGCACATCCCAAACTACAGCCTGATTGTGAGCCCTCTCTACCACGTAACCCGCAGGAAGAACGATTTTAAATGGGGCCCAGAGCAACAACAAGCCTTTGAACAAATTAAGCAGGATATTACCCAGGCAGTGGCCCTCGGGCCAGCCCGGGCAGGGCAGGAGATTAAGAACGTGCTCTACACCACAGCCGGGGACAACGGCCCATCCTGGAGCCTCTGGCAGAAAGCACCTGGGGAATCCCGAGGCTGACCTCTAGGCTTTTGGAGCCGGGGATACAAAGGCTCTGAAGCTAACTATACACTGACTGAGAAGGAGATACTGGCAGCGTACGAAGGAATTCGAGCTGCCTCAGAAGTGTTTGGCACTGAGACACAGCTCCTCCTGGCACCCCGACTGCCGGTGCTGGGATGGATGTTCAAAGGAACGGCTCCCTACACACATCATGCAACAGATGCCACATGGAGTAAATGGGTTGTGTTGATAACACAACAGGCTCGAATAGGGAACCTCAACCACCCAGGATTAATGGAAATTATCATAAATTGGACAGAGAGCAAAGATTCTGGGATGTCACCAGAAAAGGAGGTGAAACGTGCTGAGGAATTGTCACGGATGAAAGTATTGACACGGTAATGATTTAGTAAGAAATCTAGATTTATTAATAACTAACAGCAATTTATTATTATTATTACAAAATAATTCAGAAATGCTGAATGACAGCGACTTATTCACAGATTCTAAAATGACAAGATTCACACTAACTTACTTAACGGTACCTTAATTTATACGTATATACATGCACATATACAAAACATACAAACACACACACACAGACAAAAGTATTTGGATCCAGTAGAATGAACACAAAACATACAAACACACACACAGAAACGGAAGTATCTGGATCCAGTAGAATGAAGTACGTACCCACACACCAATAAGCAGAGAAAGAATGGGTGAAAGAGAAGCTAGCTCGAAAGAAAATTTCCCTCTCGAGTTTAAAGTAAATACTCGCAATGCCTTGGCATTCCTCAATGGGCAATAATTGAGACTCGAGCAGGTGGACTTCGCCCTGGCCTTCCGTCAGCTCTGGCAGCAGACGACACCTTAAGGGTTTTGGTACCTGAGAGGCCTCCCAGCTCAGGGGAGATGCTGGTCACAGGCTGCTGCGATCCAGGACAGGTCAGAGGGTCTCCCTGGTGGTCGCCATTTATAGGGTCCAAGATAATTGACTTTTGTCAGATACCATCTGGTGTCTTCCAGCAGTTGCACAAGAATTTGATGAATGTGCAACTGTGTTATTGTTCCCATTTGACCACACCCCAGGCAGAGGTGTGCCAGGCCCTTAGGAGATGATGGGCCATTTTAACCATTTCCGAGCAATCAGGAGGGGCAGGAGCCAGGCTTATTAACGTTATCAGTCCTTATCTCCACAGATTGGTGTATAGCTGGGGGATGTGGGTGGAATCACATGTAGCACCAAGCAGCCCAAAAGGAGGGGCGGGGAGGGGTAAGAATTGCACCACCACAGGAGGCCCCACCATATAACGAGCTGCCAGAGGAGGAGAAACAATATGCCCTGTTCACTGATGGGTCTTGTCGCATTGTGGGAAAACATCAACGATGGAAGGCTGCTGTGTGGAATCCCACACGACAAACCACTGAAGCTGTTGACGGACAAGGTGAATCAAGCCAGTTCGCAGAGGTGAAAGCCACCCAATTAGCTTTGGAGATTGCTGAGTGAGAAAAGTGGCCGAGGCTCTATCTCTACACTGACTTGTGTCAGTGGTGGCAAGTGCCCTGTGGATGTGGTTGCAGCAACGGAAACGGAGCAACTGGCAACGCAAAGGTAGACCTCTCTGGGCCGCTGAAGTATGGCAGGATATTGCAGCCCAGGTGGAGAACCTCGTTGTGAAGGTGCGCCATGTGGACGCCCAAGAGTCGGGCCACTGATGAACATCAACACAACCAGCAGGCAGACCAGGCTGCTAAGATTGAAGTGGCTCAGGTGGACTTGGACTGGCAGCGTAAAGGTGAACTGTTCATAGCCCGGTGGGCCCATGAAATCTTGGGCCACCAAGGCAGAGATGCAACATACAGGTGGGCTCGAGATCGAGGGGTGGACCTCACCATTGACACCGTCGCAGAGATCATCCATGGATGTGAGATGTGTGCTGCAATCAAACAAGCCAAACGGGTGAAGCCCCAGCGGAATGAAGATCGATGGCTGAAATATAAATATGGAGAGGCCTGGCAGATCGACTACATCACACTGCCACAGACCCGCCGAGGCAAACGCCACGTGCTCACAATGGTGGAAGCAACCACTGGATGGCTCGAAACTTATCAAGTGTCCCACGCCACCACCCGGAATACCATCCTGGGCCTTGAAGACCGAGTCCTGTAGCGACATGGCACCACAGAGATGATTGAGTTGGACAATGGGACTCACTTCCGAAATAACCTCATAGATGCCTGGGCAGAAGAACACGGCATCGAGTGGGTCTACCACATCCCCTAACACACACCAGCCTCTGGGAAAATCGAGCGCTACAATGGACTGTTAAAAACTACACTGAGAGCAACGGGAGGTGGAACCTTCAATTACATCTGACAAAGGCTACCTGGTTAGTCAACACAAGAGGATCTGCCAATTGAGCTGGCCCGGCTCAGTCAAAACTTCCATGTGTTGTAGACGGGGATAAAGTCCCTGTGGTGCACATGAGGGATGTGCTGGGAAAAATGGTCTGGGTTAGTCCTGCACTGGGCAAAGGCAAACCCATCCACGGGATTGCTTTTGCTCAAGGACCTGGGTGCACCTGGTGGGTGATGCAGAAGGATGGACAGGTCTAATGCGTATCCAAGGGGACTTGATTTTGGGTAAATACACACCATGAATTATACTGTGCTTTTGTTAATTTTTTTCTTTCTTAATGCTAATTGCTAAATGGCAGCTGGATGTGATGCACATGGTATAGAATAAAGGGGTGGATTATGTCCTGGTTTAGCTAGGATAGGGTTAAGTCTCCCCAGCAGTGGGGGGGAAGCTCTAGCCAGGTTATTCATATACCATGCTGACGTCACGTCCGGGCGCCATAGCGCGGGAAGAATCGGTGAGCGCGTGGGTTTGTGCAGCCGTTCCTCTCACTGCTGTATCGGTACATACCTTGCTCTGTTCATTGTTATTACTGTTATTATTATTGTTATTGTTGTTGCTTGTTTTGTCACTGTTGCACTGTTGTATTCAACCTCTCCTTTTCTCAGCCCCAGGGCTTTGTATTTCACTCCCTTTGTGGGGAGGGGCAGCGGCCACGTTGTCTCAGACCCCGGCAGGGACTAAACCACCACAGGTGCTCTATCAGGTCTGGAGGGAATATTGATATCCTTCTTTTAGTGACATGAGTTATGTAGTATTTCAGAAAGTTCATCTATTTTTACTGTCAAAATTGAATTATTTTCTGGCACCGTCGGAGAAATTATTACTAATCATTTGGAAAGGCTGAAGTTCTGAAACTTAATGGTAGAGCCAGATTAACTCACTTTGCCTTGTGAGAACTAGTGTTCTTATTTGAGGAAGAAAAAGGAACTGGAACGTCCAAATATCTAACTCTTCACACAGCAATTCAAAAAGTGAAAAATATTTTTTTTTAAAAAAAAGAAAAATAAAAGGTAAAAAGTCAAAGGAGTGCCCTTAAAATCAGACACATCTTTATATGTCTGTATCGGGTCTGGCTGAGCCAGAATTGGTTTTCCCCTGTAGCAGCCCTCATGGTGCTGTGTTTTATGCTGGGAGCTGGCAGGGTGTTGATAGCACACTGGTGTTGTGGCTACTGCTGAGTAGTGCTTACACAGCACCAAGGCTCTTTCTGACATTTCCCCCCCCACAGTGGGACGGGGTGGGCAAGATCTTGGGAGGGGACACAACCAGGACAGCTGACCCGAACTGACCAAAGGGATATTCCATACCATATGACGTCTGCTCAGTATAAAGCTGGGAGAAAGGAGGAAGGGGGTGGGGTCACCCTTGGTCCTCCGAGGCAACCGCTACGCATATCAGAGCCCTGCTTCCTGAGAAGGCCCGACATCGCCTGTTAATGGGAAGTAGAGAATAAATCTGTTTTCTTTTTCTTGCTTCCGCGCGCGGACCTTTGCTTCGCTTTGCTTATATTAAAACTGCTGTTGTTTTACCCACAAGGGTTGTTTTGTTTTCCTATCTTATTTTCTTTCCCTTCTTTGCCCTATTGAGAAAAAAAGGGGAAGGGGGGGGAAGTGATAGAGCGACTTGGTGGGTACCTGGCATTTAGCCAAGGTCAAACCACCACAATGTCTGTGGGTGTATGTGTATGTAAAGTAGGTAAATGTTTTGTAAGAATGTGCAGATAAAACAAGCTACCATTTATGTGAGCCGTGAGTAATTCAAAACAGAAGGCTTAAGAAAGAAGTTTGGAACTGGAAGGTCATCATCTTGGTCCCTAATGTTGAACCATAGGCAATGTTTTATTTTTCTAATAATCCTTCTTCAGAGCCTGATCTTTCAAGAATACAGCATAGATTTTGTCCCTAAAATGTTGTAACTTCTCCAAAAATGTTGGCTACTGTCAACTGCTTAACCAAATGTAAAGTTCAGGGACTTTCCAGCTCTTCTCAGTGGCCCTCTGGGACCAAACTACACTAATCATACATTGTGCAACAGACAAATGTATATAGAGTGGCAATGAATAACCAGAGGTGTTATTTTAAGAAGTTGAAGGGAACAAAACCAAAACCTAGTGGCTGCTTTTCGTACAGAAGATCTCTCAGGTGGTGAGGTAACATGAAAAAAGGAACTCAAGATAATTATCTTTGCCAAATACATGTTAAGTGAAGGGTCACTCTATGAATCTTAAAAATATTTTTTGATTCTCTGGACACAAAAACACATGTTGCAGACACCTGATTTAATCTGGATGGAGTCAGTGAGATCTAGACATTTTAACCCCTGACCAGTAAATTCAAGAACATGCAGCATACCTAGAAAAAGGCATGCAGAGATGGTGATGAAGAACATTAGTGTGGAAAAGTGGTGTAGAAATCTGGACCTACTAAGACATGAAGCATTGCTAATTTTGTCAAGGCATGCTTTGCAATAGAAAGATTGTTCAGAAAGGGAAGAGGCTAAAAATGGTCACATCTCAAGGATACTAAAGCAAAGCTGATACACTAAAATCTGCTTCTCTATAAGTTTCCCCTTTTTCTTCAGCCTTCTCAATAATTTTCTCATGGAAACTCCAAAACAATGATGCATTTTGAAGAGAAGATAAAATATAAAACAACCTTTGGATTAAATAAAGTTCAATATACTTTGTCCTTAAATCCAAAATGAAAAAGTTGTGAAACAAAGTACTTTTCTTTAGAGGAAACTAACCTGTACAAGCAGATTTATTAGGAAATGTCACATTGAAGGAGACTAAAATGATTATACAAGCTCAATTCATGTCACACTTTTGAGTGGAATTAAGTTCTCAAATCATTATTTAGCAAAGAAATATCTTTTACTTTCATAAACCAGACTAAGTATGCATCCTTCCCATGAACGTATTTGTTTATTTCCTCTTCTGGGGGTTTAAAAGTCAGGAAAATGTTTGGAGGAAGAATGACAACTTCATTACCAAGTTTGTTGGTCTTCGTGTTTACAGCCTTTTTTCCTGTGCTTAAACTGAAAAACTAGTAAAACCCTCAGACTAAGAGCAGAAGCATCACATAAAGTATACCATAATCAGTTCTGTCACTTAATAACCAAGAAACCAGGCTGGTTGAAATCCTCATCAGTGTAACATTTCCATTTCCTATTTTGTGAAGCTTTCATTCACAGCGGGAACTTTATAGCTTATTTTACGAAATAAAAAATACCACAGAAATGCACTGAAATGTAGTAAACTGGTATAAATCCCCTCTGCTAATTCAAACATTTAAACATTTAAAAATGTTTAAATGAGTTCACTTTGTACACTGAGGCTGCCAACCTCTGCATATAAACTCTATACCATGCAACCAGTGGTACAGGGCTGATCAAGATGAAATGCATATTACTACTTTCAATAGTAATGGAAATGGAACCATACACTTTTTCTTCAGCTGAGGTTTTTGATTGAAATTATTTTGGAAATATAACTTGTAATCTTTTTTTCATATCAGAGCCAATTATTATTTGCTTTTGGTAACAATTTCTGAGTGTGGGCAGATTGTGGATTTGAGCCAGGCTACATGTCAGGCATTTTGGTGAGATTTATCTCATCTAAATTTTGGTGTCCAGATAAGAAATATTTGCCTCCCCTCTATATTATCATCTCATAATCAGTCAGGAGAAAAATACATTCCATGGAAAGATTCATCCTGTCTTGTGAGAAATATCTGATATAAGCTAGATGGGATGTTCTAGAAGGCCTTTTTTTTTTTTTTTTTTTTTTGTGGCTCACAGTGAAATCAAAGGTCTTTAAATCCAGGACCCAGAGAACTGGGGATATAAACCAGGGTGTAAACTAGGTTTTTAACAAGTACAGCTAGAGCTTAAACTGTCAATTAAATTCTGCTCTGAATATATATTGTAAATATACCAATAGACACATATAGAAACAGCAGAATTGTGGTCACTGTTAATTAAAAGTCTGTTAGATCATTAAAGCACATGGGGATGTATGTGCTAATGTCTTTCTTGTTAAAGAATTGTTAGACCAGTTTCTGAGTTTATGCAAAAAGATAAATAATTTACTTCTGATGTCTGGTCCTCCATGATATTGCTCCAAGCATGATTATTTCATGTGAACACACATTTTTGTTACAAGGCACAACATACCACAACAACAGTTCATTCCAGAAGTATTTTCACCATCTTTCTTTAAAAATACTTGAAGGGACAAATGGGATTCTTCATTTAATTTATTTTTATTGAATCAGCTACTGATACAGATTGAGAACCAAGCTCATTTTTGACAGAGCACATTTGTGGTGTCAATGAAAGATTTTGTTTCTCCTGCATAGAAATCATATAAATTGTTCTGCTATGTCTAAATAATCACTCAGAGAAGATAAAATTGAGTTATTAAAAAATCTGTGCTCACTGAAGTTTGGAAGGAGTTGATTATTCTCTCAGAGGTGGTCAACTGTACTTTTCATGGTTATGACCTTCTACCAAGCATACAATATTAGAAGAAACTTGCTATGGCTATCTCAGTCATGACAGGAAGTGGGCAGCTGATGTTTTATTTCACTTATTATTTTTTAATATGACAGAACTATGGAACTACTTTACCTGTCATTTCTGTCTTTGTCTGTCAACAAGTGGTGACAATTATCTTCTGGACATGAAAAATCATGATCAAATATTGTCAGCTGAAAGTTTACTCTGCGCAATTTTTGTGAATTAAGAGATGAATAATCTAGATTTCTTTTTTAGTTATTCAGTCACTGCAAATTCACAGAATCACAGAATCGTTCAGGTAGGAAAAGACCCTTGGGATCATCGAGTCCAACCATCAGCCCTACTCTACAAAGTTCTCCCCTACACCATATCCCCCAACATCTCATCTAAATTACCCTTAAACACATCCAGGGATGGTGACTCCACCACCTCCCTGGGCAGCCTATTCCACTGTCTGACCACTCTTTCTGTGAAAATATTTTTCCTTATGTCCAGACTAAACCTCCCCTGTTGCAGTTTAAAGCCATTCCCTCTTGTTCTGTCACTCATCACCTGTCAGAAGAGACCAGCACCAACCTCTCTACAATGTCCTTTCAGGTAGTTGTAGAGAGTGATCAGGTCTCCCCTCAGCCTTCTCTTCCTCAAACTAAACAGTCCCAGCTCCTTCAATCGCTCCTCATAGGATTTATTCTCCAGGCCCTTCACCAGCTTTGTTGCCCTCCTCTGCACTCACACCACCACCTCGATATCTCTCTCGTATTGAGGTGCCCAAAAGTGGACTCAATACTCCAGGTGTGGCCTCACCAGTGCAGAGTGCAGGGGGACTATCACCTCCCTACTTCTGCTGGTCACACTATTTCTAATACAGGCCAGGATGCCGTTGGCTTTCTTGGCCACCTGGGCACACTGCTGGCTCATGTTCAGCTGCTTGTAAATGCTGACAATGGAAAACAGCTTGTTAGATAATGAGCCAACATTGTACTGCTCCTTGCAGTGTATGGCTGGACAAGATTTCATCTGAGTAGATGATCTAATTATTACCACCCTATTTTGACTGTGAACATTTCTGCTTGCTTTTGAACAGATATTTAAATTCTTTCTTAATCCAGTTAGTTTGTTCTTTGTATAAGCCCTATAGGAGAGACTTTTAATACACAATGTCAAATGTTTCCCCCTTGAGGTCCATTGCTCAATAGATTGGTTCACACAGAGTTGTGGTTACTGTGACCCAGCGATGTTTGTGGTGTTCAAACAGCAAACAACATCAGTTATATGTACATTCTTGTGTTAATAACAGAATAAACAAATATTTGGTCCCAAGATGTCAGATAAGATTATGTAACACAACATATTTTTGACTTACTAATTTCTTGCAAGCTGATTAATAAGCATGTCTCAAAAAAACCCCTTGTTTTCTCCAATAATAGTATTTTGCATTCTGAATTTTGCCCTTTTCACAACCTTTCATGAAACCGGAATATTCTTTGAGCTTAGGCACATGAGAAAATCTGCTCTTGAGGTAGTTTTTCCTCCCTGCAGTTGCCAAGAGAAACACTTCTTTCATGTCTTATCAAGGACATTTTTGTTGAATGTTGATCTTGGAAGTGATTATATAAAAGAGAAACTATTTGTAGTATGTGGGTATCCATATGAGTGTGACTGAAATGGCAGTTTGATTTTATACAGAACTCTGACTACAATATTATACAACATCCACTTCATATTTAGAATTAATCAAGCTCTACTTTTTGGTAATTTTTCCATCTATAGTTGTCGGTTTGTTTTCTCACCAGTTTTTGTACTGTTCTTCAATTCCTTTGCTGCAGTTTGAAAAGATGTACCCGTAAAGAATACATCAACAATTATGACAACAAGAGTTTTGTAAAATAGTTATGTGACAGATTTTTTTTTCTCATCAGCAAATAAAAGTAGAAGAATACCATACATTTTGTTTCCTGTTATGTTTGTGTTATGGTGTAAAATTCAAAGTACAATGCAGTAAAGCAGAAGTTCTAACTCCAAATGAATCCAGTTTTGACTTTTTGAACCTCACATGAAGATATGTCTAGTATCGGTCATGATAAAACACTTAACAGAATGAATACTAAAATAAATATATTATAATGTCCATTTGCCAATTAAAAATCTATTAAATCAATCTGAGCTTTACAACAGCAAGCTATTACAGAAATCAGAAATTATTACATACCATGCAGCTGATGTAGTTGGTAAGGTTACAAAAATAAATTTTAATATATTTCAGATCAGCAGCTGGAAAAAATTGGAAGTTTTTGAAGTATTTTCCTTCATAAGTTTCCTGTCTTTTAGGAACAGGGCTGTGAACAGTTGTTTATCCAAATTGTTGGAAACAAAAATCTTGTAGATATAATTAAATTAAATCTTTCAGCTTTAAAGACAGTCCTCAAAGAGAAATCAGTAGATGTTGAAGCCTTGATGGAAAAACTAACAGTGGATCAAGAACATGTTGATCAGGTACAAAGAACTATCTTTTATTATTTATAACATATTACTGCTCAATTACTAACAGCTGAAATTTTATATTTAAGAAGCAGTAGTTCTAGGCAATATGTTTTTTCATTTTTCTGTGACATAGTAGAAAAGAAAGTCAATAAGAGTAAAGATTGGCATGGGATTCTGGGAGGGAAAGGCAGCTAGATATCATAGTGCCTCTTTCTGTGCTTCTGTTTCTATCAGCATGTCTCTTCCTGTGAAAGGCTGACAGACTTCAGAATGCTGCTTTCAAAAAAATTTCACATTATCTTCAATATGTGTTCTTTACTGGGCCTGCCAGTAAAGAAATGCTGTTGAAGCAGAACAGGCAGTGAGGTACAGAGGACTTGGCTTGGACTGCATATCCTTTGCAGTTGTCATGTTGGGGACAGTGTGGTCAATCCTAAACAGGACATTGAAGCTCATTAAAATCTTAGCTGCAATGTGCAGTGGTGACAGGACCCCACAGATACTTAAAAGAACAAGACCATTTGAACAGATTATTCACTGGCAAGATAAAACTATCAAGATGAACCCATGTAATTGTTACATATCGGAAAACAAAGTAGAGGAATTTTCTTCTGTAAAGGATCCTGTAGCCTTCTCAGGGTTGCCACCTGCTACCCTCTGTGAGCTTGGGAATAACCGGAAAAATTCTCAGCAAGAAATAATTTACAACAAGAAAAAGCTATTTATAATATGTAGATTTGTTTGGTTGGTTTTTTTAAACATAGTTTTTTGGTATGATTTTTCTTTTTTTCAACTAGCCCTTTCCTACCTCTCTTATTTTTGTGTGTCTGTAGTGGGGATTTGACTGGCTGTTCCCAAGCTGATGGAAATTACCTGTGTTGAGTCAGGTTGAATATGAAAAAGGATGCATAGGAGAAATTTCCAAGACCAGCTAAGGGTCATTCTTTAAGTTGCTCAGCATATAACAACAAAACATTCTCATCTTGCTAATATTATCCTGAAATTCATAACCCACACCTTTTTTGCTTTGTGTAATATCGTTCTCTTCTATTTCTGTGGTTTTATATGCATGGACACATGCTTACATGAATTGTACAACAAAATTTTCTTGTCATATTCCCCACCAGCTAACAAGCATGAGAGCTGCTAATGCTGTGAAATAACAGCATTCTATCCTAATCCTCATCTCAGTTTTTCAGTACTTAATGGGTGGCTACAAAGAGGGTAGAGGTTCTTTCTTCACAAGGCTCTACATGGAGAAGACAAGGGGCAATGGATGCAAGTTGAAAGGGGAGAGGTTTCATCTTGATATAAGAAAGATATTTTTTACAGAAGAACAATTAGTTACTGGAAAAACATCCCTGGGGATGTGGTAGAGTCCCCATCACCAGAGGTTTTCAAGATGCAACTGGATGGGGTGCTAGATAATCTCATCTAGGCTCCCTTTCCCATGAAAGGTTGGACCAGATGATCTTTTGAGGTCCTTTCCAACCTGGGCTGTTCTATGGTTCTATGTAACTCTCCAGTGGCTGATGATATGCATGTGGAAGAAAGTAAATAGTTGTTTCCCATCTCTTTCTGTACACTAAGTGGAGTAATGGACAGTGAAGGATAAACTCTATAAAATACTACATTTTGAAAACTCTTTACTGCACATATAATTTCAGGTTGTGTTGTTCAGGAAAATGAAGCTATTGCTAAAGTGAAAGCAGGAGACCCTCAAGTAATACCTAAAGATGCTCAAAGAAATGCAGATGAAGTTGTCCCAGCTTTAGAGGCTGTAAATAAGGCTTTTGACTCATTAAAGAATACGTGTTTCTGAAATTGGAGTTTTTACGAAACCACCAGTTCTTGTCATGACAGTAATGTAAACTACTTGTATTCTTTTAAATGCCAAATAGCTGTTCAACATTTCTTATTGCTTTCCTGTTTTTCCTATTGGACAATCACCTTTATATTTAGTGTGCTGCTAGTGTCTATCAAAATTTTTCACTGCAAAAATACTAGTCATCCTATATTTATTTTTCTCCAAGCAAAATACCCACTAACCATTTTAAATGAAAGATGTTTTTTCACCATGCTCATCGAACCATGTTCATTTATTCCTGGACCAAAATTCCTGTGAAGAATGCCTTTGAACTTACAAGAAATTCAGTATTGGCATTTAACTGGCCTCACTCAGATATGCAGGCTTTCTGAACTTCAGAGACATTCAGAATAAGCTGCCAACTTTGTGGCTTACCTTCCTCTCTAATTTCTAGGGCTAAATAGGAACAAGAAGATAGAGTAACCTACAAAAATTAAATGTGTATGACATGCATTGATGTTTGTTACATTTTGTTTTGTCATGTTTTGATTAATTTTCATATATAACATTTTTAAATAGTCTTACAATTTGATCTGTATGCACTCAGCTCCACTTTCTTGCTCTAAATCAGCAGTCATTTGGGACTGTACTGACATAATGTCTTAAGAAAAAATTACAGCCAGCATCTGAGAGGTAAGCAAACCTTTTGTGTCAGGAAAGTGTCATTAAAAAACAAAGGGCAGACATAGTTTTTAACTGAGGATATGGTAAACAATATATTTTTTTCAAAACTGAGAACAGAAACAATAAAATCAGAGACTATAGAAGACCCTTTTTAAAATATGTGTAGCAGTGGTTTTTCTTTCTTGAAGCTTCCTATATTTTTTCAGTTTAACTATCCATAAACTACATACTCCAAGTATTTTTAAATGCAACAGTGGTATCTAATTTAAGACTGAGTTACTTGCTTACAATGTTTATTTTGATAGTGATTTCTCACAATTAGTAGGATGCTCTTTTGTTTTCACATAAACCTATTCAGTTTTTAAAATGTCTGTAAGAATTTTTTAAGAAATGTAAACTCCATAATTTTTAGTATGAAAAAAGACTTTTCTGCTTTGTAACAAGCATGATTAGACATTCATGAAACTTCTGGGAATTAAAACAAAAGGTTTTACAGCACATTTATGCCTAACCATTATCTATAAATCACTTCTTAATGTCTAACTCTGTTATGTTGCATATTGGTTGTTCCTATGTCATTGCTATGGATGATTTTTAATGCTGTGTATTTCCAATTTTTTAATGGAATTTTAATTGTTTTTAATTTTATTGTTAATGCTGTAACGTTTTTAGTATGTTTGACACAAGTTTTGTATGCACATGAAGGATGTAGTTCACAGAGTTGCTGCTTGTTTAGTTGATGTACTTTTTACAAATTATGCATGAGAGGCAGCCAAAAAATGCAGCCATTTTCACAGCAGAGTGCACAAAACGAGGGTCACCAGTTTGGCTTAGAAAAGCACACATGTCCTCAGCAATTATGTTGCTGCACCACAGAACATGGTCCCCAACAGCTGTTGGAGTAACTGTCCCTGTAGCATCTGAACTACTGGCACAGTTGGAGCTCTGGAGGGTGGATGCTGTCATTCAAAAGAGCCTGAGGCCTCTTGCTGTGGCTGGGGCAGTGGGAGAAGGCTTCTGATGCTGCAGGAGATGCGTTCTTGTTGAGAAACAGTGTTGACAAGTAAAGAAGCTGCAGGAGAAGGTCAGTAGATTGTGCAGCATCAGAGATGATGAGAAAGAGATTGAGCAGGTCTTCTCCAAGATCTGCAGCTTCAAGAGTCTGAACCTGAAAGTGTACTGAATGCAGAGCAGGTAGTCTGTACTTACTGGTTTGGGAAATAGACACTCTCATTATGGCAAGGGGTGGAAGTTTACGAGTTCTGACATCAGGAGGTTGGCTTCTGCTCCATCTGCAGATTTACTAATATGGAGTAGGTGCAATGCTTTTGCAGCTGTCAAGGGCTGACAGCTCTGTCAAATGAAGCCTCCAATTGGGCTGAGCTTGAGCCCTGAAACAGCACCAGGATGAAGTAGCAAGAGACGGTGGTGAGACACTCCTTGCTGTGACACTTAAGAGGTACATAAACAGAAAAGACTCTCATTTAGTTTTTGTGAGAAACAGAGAATTGCTGGAGCCCTGAACTGAAGAAAAGCAAAGCAATGATCACAAGTGGTAAAGCAACAAACAGAAATTCAAATGTTCCCTAGCTATGTTGTGCATCTGTAGGAACCAGAGCTCGAAGGTCAAAGAAGTCAAATCAATGGTTGCACCAAAGCTGACAAAAAAAATATAAAAATCAAGGTCATTGAAGATGAAATTCTCAAAAAGCTTTGTTTCTCAGGGAAACACCCTGGACAATAACAAACTCATCAACTCACTGCAAGAATCAAATGCAGGGGACATGATTGCAGTTCCTGGTCAGAAATCAGAATAAATGACTGATATGCTGATTTTTGATTTCCTGTTTCTCTTGGATAGAACTATTTCTACAGAGGAAGTATCATCCAGCTTTTCAAAATATGACCTGTTAATACCACTAATTAGAATAAAACTCTTTTTGAAAATCAGCATGATTTGCACACAGTGCTTCCTTACTGTGTATTTTATTAATGTTTTCAAATCTTCACATTTAAGGTTTCAAATATGCTGATGCAATTGTTATTAAAACCAGTATTTGTCAGTGGTTACAGTAGCTTATGATATGCAGTAAGACAGCTCCTCCTCAGAACAGAGAAAAATTGTTAGTTTTCTAAAACCTGTTCAAAAATGAAAACTTTTCATATGGCCAGTTTATATCTGAATTGCAATTTCACATTCTCTTTTTATTTGTATTAATGACAATGTTTATTTTGTGGCTTTATTAGGCTCAGTAAGTTTTATTCTTGCCATGATTGTTCATCATTAGCTTTATTTTATTGGTCAAACAGGGCTTTTGGCAAAATAAGAGTAAACATAACATTTTTGTGGTATTTATGATAAAGAACTGGCTGTTTGCTATAGAACTCTTATGATAACCTCCTAATAGACCAAAGTCTGCACTATAAAGTCATTCCAACCAAGAGAGGTACGCAGCTTGTGTATAGCTTCCACATAAATAAGGGAGTCCTAACGAGCTAGGTACCTTTCCCCTTCTCAGAAAATCACTCATATTTGCAGATAGTTATTCCTAGATTTCTTCATAGAAGGCATTCCACAACTAGTATAATCTGGCATAATTTAATTGACATTTTGAAAATTTATGCTGGCCCTCTGCAGTTAAAAAGAACTTTGAGATCTCTACACCACTCAGAAAGCAGAGCTAGGAAGTTGCTTTACTTGAGCAGCAGTCATCTACTGATTATTTTTAAAACATTCTGAACATATTACATACTTTCCTGTCTTCTAATCAGAATTTTTGATCAGAAAGTCAGACTCAGTTTTCACAATCTACTGGGATAGTACCTGTAGAAAAAATACTAACTACTCCCTTTTCTTGGGATTAACTTGAGCAGCTCTGAATCCACAAAATGCTACAGAGTCCTCTTATTTTCAAGTTTATATTGTTATTCTGTAATGAAAGTGCACAATATCCAAGACAAAAATATACCTTGGTCTTAATCTTCTGCCTGTGGTTGAACAGAAGAGCTAGACAGCATTTGAAGTGAAGTCAGGTCTCCTTCAGCATGAGATAACATTTACATACCACCAGAGAGTTAATGCCCAGAGGAGCTGTCCCTGTAACCACTGGAGCCTAGAAAGGAGAAAGTTTTCTCCGTTGTCCTCAGTGTTCAGTTCCTAGTTGCAAAAATGCGGTGAAAAAGGTACTTTTTTTAGGTTACATCAGGTACCATTACTGCAAGGCTGCAAGAGATGGAAGCAATGTAACAGAAAACAAGTGCTGCTCATGAGAAACACTGGGCTGTCACCACTCAAGGATCTGTTACATACTTTGTAATTGCAAGTCTGCCAGAGACAGATCCCATGTATCAGTTTTCTTTGAAGTATTCTAAGCAGGTTAGTTTAATCTATCTTTTAACAAAACAGCATTTTGCATGACCAAACTTAAAATGCCCTAAAAGAGTATTTTATAAATTGCACTAAAAATTCCACACTTACAAGCTAGAGTATTTGTTACTTTTTTTTCAGATATTTCAGTTGATGAGAGCTTCCAGCTTCATTTAAGCTCTATGTTTTGTGAAACATTTCCTGCCTCTATATTGCCACACCCTTCCAAGGTAATATGTTCAGAAAATACACAACAAAATACAAAACAATTTCCTTACAGAATCTCTCAAATAAGATATTTATGTTGCTTTCTAATTAATATACTTGTGGGTGTTGGTTTTACATGCTGATATGTGTCTGTTTCTTTTTCTTTGTTGTAAGTGTGCTGGCTCTGTGTGTGTGGTGGGGGTTTTTGGTAGCATGTGAGGGCGCTACAGCAGTGGCCCCCTGTGAGAAGCTTCTTGAGGCTCCCCCAGCTCCAAGTCAGACCCGCCTCTGGCCAAGGCCGAGCCAATTAGTGATAACATATTTAAGAAGGGGAACATGAGAGGAGGAGTTGGAGTTGTGAGGAGGAGTTGCGAGAAGGACACTTATGCAAACAGCGAGGTCAGTGGAAGAAAGGAGGAGGAAGGGGGGGACATGCACCAGAGCAGAGACCCCCCCATGTATCCCGTGGTGAGGGATACAGAGAAATGATTACTTGTTTTAAGACTTATTTACTTATTTACTTATAGAAAACTGCTTAGCAACTTATTTCCTTACTTATAGCAAGTTATAGTATTACTTATAGTATTTTTGAATATTGCTAAGAATCCTGCTTGCCCAGACTATTCTGTGGAGTTTTACCAAGGACTACTGTGTCCATCAAAACAAAGCAGTTTACTGTGAAAATCTACCAAGAACTGCAGTGTTCAGCAAAATAATCATGTTTTTGTCCTTGAAGAACAGGTGTGCTCTAACTAGTTGGGCCTCAGTAATGAGTAAAGATAGCCATATACGGATTGTAGAAGTTTCATTGGTTCCATTAAGTAAGATAGGATGAGTAAACCAGCTGAAAAATATTTTTGTTGTTCAAGCAATTGGCTAAGAGAATCTGCGCATGCTCCGAGGGAAAAACAAGGTGAGAAAGACTACGAGCCTTCCTCCCAAAGACGCCCCCCAGGAGGCAATGCGCAGGTGCAAAGATAACATAAACTGCTGACAGCAGCCTTTTGAACTAACCCAGCCTTACTCATGCATATGTATATTTGTGTTATGCAATCCAATGAATATGTATATCCACACTCTATAAGTTTCTGGTAAAATGTGCTGTTGGTGTGTAAGCTTTGTGAAGAAATCCCCTTGCACCCTGGCACTGGAATAAACATACCTGTTGTAGAGTCTGTTTTCCACGAATCGTGAGAGGGCAGGCTGCTCCCCCTGCCATCTATGGAGGTCCATGATGGAGCAGATGCTGACCTGCAGCCTGTGGAGGACCCCACAATGGAGCAGGTGACTGCACCCAAAGGAGGCTGGGACTCTGTGGGGAGAAGTAGCCCCCACTGTTGTAGTTCAGGGCTGGGAGGATTGCAGCACATGGGAGAGACCCATGCCAGAGCAGCTAGGCAAACACTGCAGCCTATAGGAAGGACTCACACCAGAGAAAGTTCACAGAGGAGCTGTCTCCCATGAGAGGGCAACCATGCTGGAGCAGGAGGAATATGAGGAGTCCTCCCACCGAGGAGGAAGAAACATCAGGACTGACCACACCCCCCCATCCCCTGTGCTACTGTGGTGGGGAAGGAGGTAGAGATATTGGGAACAGAGCTGATCCTGGGAAGGAGGGAGGGGTTGGGGAAAGTGTTTTTAAGATGTGGTAATGCTTCTCACTGTCCCACTCTGTTAATTGTTTTTGTTGTTAGTGTCTGAATTAAATTTATGCTCTTTTCCCTTCCCCTAACGAGTCTGTCTTTTGCCTGTGATCATGTCATGACCTGGATTGGAAGCCCAGAGAGTTGCAATGGTTCTGTGATCCCCTCAGGTTAAATGAAGGTGGAGTGACACCAACTTGGAAAAGGATAATAAACAATGTGGTCTCTTATAAATCTATAAGAAATAAAAGAAAGGAGAGGAAAGAAAAAGAAAGGAGAGAAAGAGAGTCAAAGAAATCTGGATCATCATCCCTGGATCCAGCCTTGTCTCAGGTCCAGTAATCTTGGGTGGTGGGTGCACACCACAGCAAAGTTTCTGTTGCCTTTTAAGATCATCTTATCAGCTGATTAGCATATTTTGGTTCTTTCTCAGTTCCCAGAATTTTGCTGACTTCATGCTTCTTGAGCAATCATCCAGCTCCTGGGGCACAAATGATCATCTCTTATCAGTTCTTGTCACCTCTTCAATGGTGAAGGTGCAAAGTTGTTAGCAAGGCCTGCATGGTGTCTGGTTCACACAATAGAGCCACAAGGTATCAGGCTTATGTAATGGAGCCAGTGATTATCAGTCCTTGTGCTTGATGGGAAACATTTGGTTTCACTCAGTCCACATTTCCCACCTTTGAGGCTTAGCTAAGGAGTTTGTCAATACAACTGCGAGGGAGTGGGGGGTGCATCCTTTGATACACTCCTGCTTCCTTGGGTGACATTCCTTAGACTAATCACAAAGGCCACAGCTTGTCCTTGAGGTTTTTTGTGTTGATGAATGTTTAAGGCATTACTTCCTTCAGTTCCTTACAGACCATAATGGGTGAGTGCATCCCTCCCTGTCCTTATCTCAATTCCTGAGCCTTTTGCTTATTTTTTCCTTCCCAGAACTGGAGGGCAAGGGAGGAGTGAGCAGCTGCATGATGTTCACTTGCCCTCTGAGCTCAAACCACGACATAAGACACACCCTAATCATAAATTCGTGAAATGGAATGAACTACCTAACAGCATAAATGCTAGCGAAGACCTGAAGAATCCAAAGTTCCAACAAATCACATCATTTTCCAAATTTAGTGTTTTATTTACATTGTGGTGCCTGTAAATATGACTATTAAACACGTACCTGTATCAAGTCTTAGGAATGGAAATGTAGGTTCTGAAGAAATGCAGAATAAACTCCTATCCTCCTTTGCTTTTCAAAAATGTGTTGTGGGTGTGTCTCAAAGTACCGCAGAGGAAGTTGCAAAGACAAAAAATTATGAATAAGATCATTTTCCAAACACATCAGAAACCAGAAGTAGAAATCTTGAGTCAAGTTAATGATCAAAGAACAAAATGGTTATGACAGAAAACATCAATTGCACTTTGCATTTGTACTTATGGTGGATGAACTGTGAATAATACCCACCTTTAACCTCTCTGATCCATCTCAAATTTTTGTATTGGCAGAAGTGATGTGAATAGAACACATTGATATATTTGTGAGTTGCAAGTAACAAGGACACAGTACTATTTACCCCAAAACTTTAGAGGAATGCAAGGATGAAAAAAGTGTTCTTTTCATCACTTGTGTGCTAACTCACCAGCACTTGAAAATGGCGTATTATAATAGTTAAACAAAAGAGTTAAATTACAATAGGATGTAGTCAGTCAACTTTCAGCTAATTTATTGCATGGTTATATCCATTTCTGCAAGACCATTTCTTTTACATCTTTTCCGGCTCCAAATCTCTTCCATATTCAAATTTCACAAATTTTTAATTTCACTTGTTATATAATCAGCATGTTCATCTGACTAAACACTAAACCTTTCTGTAGATAAATCTCCACCAATCAGAAAATATAATTTACATATTGCTAGAGCCCATCTGTTCACAGCACTACAGTAAAAAACAGAAAGCAAATTTGAATATATAGCCAGTGTTTTTTTCTTTTAATTCAGATAACCAATGAACCTGCAAAAAGACCTCATGCAGACATCAGGTGAACATTCACAGAAATGACAGCTGTATTTTTTAAAGAAAATATCCTTCACAAAACATAGAGAAAAATAATTTTTGGCATTTGTTTCTTTCATGCTGTTATCTGGGTCTGTCTGATGGTACTGGAGCACATAGGAAGAGGCAGTTGTAAAAGACAGTTGTTCTGCCTGTCTCACATATTTAGCATATTTCTTTAAGGAGTATTTCACAGCCATAACAACATTTTCTGAAAGTTTATATAGTGACTAGTTTAAAGGAATCAATACTGTATTTATTTTATTACTACAAAGCCTCTCATCAATTGGATTATTCATGATTCAGCAGAAAGGTCCATGCAAAACTTGTTACAACTTAAAGGCAACTTTTAAACATACAGTACAAAGGAATAAAACACATAAGGAAAAAGTCATCTCTGTTTCCAAGTAGTTCAATGAATAACTACATATATGAAGTTTAAGCTCACAGATTGTGAGTGGACACATGGATATATATGCTTCCATAATTAGTCTATTTTCATTTTGATTGTTGAAAGCATGTTTAAATATGAATACCATTAATGTTCCTTTACTGATTTTGCAGTAAGTCACTACTACCAATTTCCACTAAAGTCAACAGGAGTTTACTTGTAAAAGAACCAATATAATTTTACTAAGCTTCATCCCAAACTGAAAGGAATTTCTCTTATTAATTCTCATAGTTAGAAAAAAATGTATTTCTTCAGCAATGCAATGAAAGCTTGCCAAACTAAAATATGTGTTTTAAGACAGAAAATAGATACTAAAAGCCATTGGTTTCAACTTAAATCCCTTTCTCAAAACATTTCACATTGCTTATCTCATTGTGCACTGAAGCTGGAAGCAAAAATCTCTTTTCTTTCTAAATTTTAAAAAGTATTTTCTTGAGAAAGTTGCTGCTGTCAGATTTAATGAATGCTTGCATGATCATTTGCATTCATTCAACCTAGAAAAAAATCTTAGAGTCAATTTTGGAAAAAAGTGTGATATAGATGTACAGAATATTTCCAACAAGGATGATTAGAAATCATGAGGAAAAGAAACCACTATTAAGAATCATGAAAAATTATCTCAGAATCCAATCCAAGTGATCAGTGTTCATGCAGAGATTGAGAGGTTTCAGAGTTCGATGACCCCTCTAAGTAATTTTCCTAGTACTGAACTGTTAGCTTTAGCTTTTTCAAGATTAAATGTAGTTGCAATTCAGAGGAATTTTTCTGAGCATTAGTGTTTTCAGCCAAAGTACATAAAGAGATCATCAGATATACATCTTTCTGACTTAGGGGACAAGGTATGATCTATGCTTCCATCAATATATGTTTTTAAAATTACACATTTACATTAGAATTTAGAAATCCACAGAACAACTTACTACATTGTGCATTTAATGTAGGAGAGGAAGTTGGCATCTCTTGTTTGGAACATCTAGTGTGAATTTAATGACAGGGATACTTTACTAAAACCTTTATTGTCAAGGTGGGGAGACGTCATGAGATGTCCTCACTTAGATAACAGGTACAGTACTTGCATGTCTATGGATGGCTGCTTCTGGCATTTCTCAGAAAGATGGGTTCTGCATGCTGTGTGTTACACAATGTGATCCTGTTTTGCTGATTAGGGATACCAATTAAACTCAGACACCAGAGTGAAAAGAGCAGGCATTTTTTACTAGAAATAACTAAATAATATAACAGAATAATACAGAAAACATACAGTAAGAAAAGACAGAATAGTGCACTCAAACAAATAGGAAAATACAGGGTAATGCATCAAATCATTACTACCTGAGAGAGAGAATAGTGATTAAGAAAGATCCATCACCACTTGCATACTTTACCATCATCCAGATCTGCAGTCGCTGGGCAGCCCCGGTTACAGCGAGGATTTGGAGAGCCTGTCCCGGCAAGTGGGAAATCCTACACGGTGTGTCCACCCATAGGTGAGGCTTCCAAAGTCGCTGTGAGTGGGTCCAGCCTTATATACCCAAAAATCAGCAAGCCAGAAGAGCTGGCACCTTTGTTTTAAGTGGAAATATCTGGCTTCAATCTCACGTTAGATTCCCCCAGAGCCTGGCCAGGGCTCGAGGGAGAATCTAAGGGAGTTTCTCTGCTTATCTAATTGGATTAGGCGCAAGGTCTCACATCAGGCCACAGTGACAGACAGTGGTCTCCATGACCCTCTTATCTTATCCACATACAAAGAAAGATAAAGATACATTCAAGACAGCTACATCTTCCTTACATATTTCACTAATGATTACATACTGAGTTAGCAGCTTCGGCTCAGGGCCTGTTGTTCAGGCTTCAATACACATCAGAATAGGTGTTTTGTTATAAGTTATTATAATACCTGTTAGCACAATGGTTATCAGTTATAAAATATACAAGATTCATCTATAGGTCAACTCTGGCTTGAGCCTATTGTCCAAGCCTTAGCACTTCAGATCCAGAATTCACATGGCCAACTGGCTGCCAGTTGAAGCTGTAAAGCACTTGCAGAAGCCAAAGACATTTTTGTCTTCTAAACGTGGCTTGTCATGGCACAAAAGTAGCATGTGTTAGTTTCTGACAGGCAGGATTATTTCACTTAACTGTGGCACAAAGTTAGAGGTCTAGTCTCTGAGCTATGCCTCTAGGATCCATTGTAAGAGGAGGTAGAGGGAGAGGAAGGGGAAAAGACGGATACTCTGTAGGCACAACTTTATTCCACCTGTTTCACATGTTTATTCCACCTGTTTTAGCTATTCTTCCTGTTTTATTATTAGATGATTACCTTACTGAGGTGCTCTTCTCTCTCTATTGACTGGGAAGGATTCAAAATAGCATGCTAACAGAAGGCACCTTACTTTCTGAAGGCTAAAATTAGGTGAGTTGAATTCCACCTACTCTCTAAATCTGAAGCATACAAGTGAAATGAAGGGCATAGTAAGTGAAGTCTAGGGGCTGCAATCACTGCTGATCTGAGTCATGGATGAATGAGCAAAGAAAGAGTGGCTTTGAAATATTCTTAATACCACTCAAACATTCTGATTTTTTAAACTTCATCCTCAGGAAGTTGAAGAGCTTTCTAATCTAAAGACTCCAGTCAATGTAGACATACAGTCCTCATACACAGAACAGTTCATGACTTTTACATGCTGCCTATCAACTCAAAGGTACTCTTCTTGAAGTCTCCTATCCAGATATAAGTATATAAAAAAAAGTTAATTTTCTCACATTAACAGATAACATTTCTTCAGATTATACCCCATCCATCCCTTTTCCAAGATGAAAAGTAAATATCCAGTTTTTATCTTCTAACACAAAATGATGTATTTTCTTTCTTACAGTAAGGAGCTTTCATAGTTCACAGTTTTCACAGTCCATACTGCTGTCCTCTTTGAACTCTACTATTATCTCGTCCACCGAGTGTGTTAGCCATCACCCAGCTGAATATCTCCTTCTTGTTTTCACTGAAAGAGCCACCAGATAGCAGTCTTCATATCTTTGCAGAGTAGATAGCAGCAGTACACTCTCACCCTCTGCAACAGGAGCAACCCACAACTGCTTGACTTCATACCTTTATTGCATTTGCAATGAAATGCTATCTGCTTATTTGTATGCCTGAAGTTTTTTCTGCCATGGTTGACCAGGCATCTGTTCCATATATTGAAACAGTCAATGAACAAATTTATACAATTTATTTCTGCTACCACAAGTTACTGAAGGAGGCACTCACAGTACTGCAGTCACTTGTGCAAGGTAATTGCAGTTTTTCACTCTTACAAACACCTCTCCTACATTTTGCTCTAGAATTGGCGGTGTATTACTCCTCTCAATTATCATAGTCTTCATACCTACAAATACTGATGCTAAATTCAGGCTGCTCAAGACTGCAGTTACTGTCCAAAATTCCACTGGATTCATAGTTTCCACCTATGATACTAACGGTAAGTAAACCTCAAAGCCTGAGGTAACTGTGTTTTCTCTCTTACTAGCATCGTGAAAACACTAAAAAGACTCAGTGTTGACTTCAAATAGGTAGCATAATTTAGTCTATATTTTCTACTTTAGCCCATTTCCTTTTGATATGAACACTCCTTTTTTTTTTTTATTTTTCCTTACATAGACCTGACTAAGGTGGACTCATTCTTCTATTACATTTCTCTAGCTTTCTAAGTTGATACCCGTATGCCTTTAACAGATTCTCTCAAAGCATTAACAAAATGTGAGTTTTGTCAACAGGAGTGCATAGTACATATAAGGTGCTGAATGCCCAGGATGAAATTCTTTATCCATTTAAGATTTCAGAAATTTCACTGAGAAGATTTTTAATAATTTCTGAAGCATCTGAGATGGTTCCTTCCCAGAGTGATATTAGTTATATGTTTAAAAACTGACATTGCAAAGCCTTCACCCCATTCATTCCCCATTTTTCTCAGATGAAAAATGTTATAGAATTCAAAACATACCTGGGAACCTGTCCTGGTTCAGCTAGGATAGGGTTAAGTTTCCTCGGCAGTGGGGGGAAGATCTAGCCGGGTTATTCATATACCATGCTGCTGTCACGTCCGGGTGCCATAGAGTGAGAAGAATTGGTGAGCGCAGCCGGTCCTCTCACTGCTGTATCGGTACATACCTTGCTCTGTTCATTGTTATTACTGTTATTGTTATTGTTATTGTTATTGTTATTGTTATTGTTGTTGTTTGTTTTGTCGCTATTGCAATGTTGTATTAAACCTCTCCTTATCTCAGTCCCGGGGCTTTGTATTTCACTCCCTTTGTGGGGGAGGGGCAGCGGCCACGTGGTCTCAGACCCTGGCAGGGACTAAGCCACCACAACTTTTGGCGCCCAACGGGGGGCTATGAGAGGGCTGAGATAAGGACAAAAGGAGAAGATGTGTTAGAGCAATCTGTTAGGTGCAATTTTTCTGTTTTTATTTGTATTGTTTGATAAGAAACGTTTGCAATGCTGGCCAACTTGCTTGCATGGTGGGGCTGGATTAATCCTTATATCCATTGTGTGTTCCTAGTTTGTTCTTGGTGGAAAATGTGTCAAGGGTCTTGTTTTGTTTTATTGGCTGCAAACTGCTTATAATATGGTTGTATCACTGCTTGTGGGGGTGAACCGGTACCTGTTTGCTGCCTGGGCTTTTGTTAGGGGTCTCACCCCCTCTATGGGTGAGCCAGGGGAAGAGATCCTCTCGGTTTTTGAGAGTTTCAGCTATCCCTGGAGCATCCTGGGCAGTGTGCTCGTGGCACAATGCTTTCTGAATGATTGTCAGATCTTGTTTTGGGCCATGCGGTACTTCTCCAACAATAGCACCACCCGGAAACCTGCCCTGAGGGCAGAGAGTTATAAATGGCAAGGTGTGTGGGAAAAGATGGGCAAGTGCCTGAGTCAGTGGTCACCCCCAATGCTTTGGGATTTCACTCCCAAACAAGTGCAGAGTCCTGATAAACTGGTGGAGTGTTTGGAAAAGGTGTGTTGCCAATCTGACAAACCCCGGGAGACACAACTTGCTGCAATATGCTGGGGGCTTGCCCATGCCTACCGTGTCATCATTAACACTGATCACTGCCCTCAAGGGGGAGAAAGGGCTGCAAGATCTGAAAGTGAACCCACTGGTACAGCAGCTGGGCCAGGGGGACAGGCAGTGCCAGTACCAGTCTCTTCCACCAGGAGAGCAGCTGGGCCAGAGGGACAAGCAGTACCAATATCAGTCGTCCCAATACGGAAAACCAAATATACCAAAAAATCCCCTCGCAGTGTACAGGGTGATGATGAACCAGGCCCATCATGAGAACAGGAGGAGGAGCTGGAGGTAATCATCTGATCTCTATCCCTCAGTGAGTTGTGAGATATGCGGAAGGATTTCCATCGCATTACAGGCGAGCAAATTTGCACCTGGCTGCTTCGATGCTGGGATAGTGGAGCTGCTGGTTTTGAATTGGAGGAGAGAGAGGCCAAACAGCTGGGACCTTTAGCCAAGCAGGCTGGTATTGACAAGGCAACAGGGAAACAGGCTCAAACCCTCAGCCTTTGGAGGCAACTCCTGCTCACTATGAGGGAGAGGTACCCCTACAAGGATGATGTTCTATGTCAGTTAGGCAAGTGGACCAACATGGAGAAAGGCATTCAAAACCTCAGGGAATTGGCTGTGTTTGACATGGTCTATGGTGATCTGAATGATGAGCGGTCAGCAATGGATCCAGATCAGGCCCCTTGCACACAGTTGATGTGGCGGAAGTTCCTGCAAAGTGGACCAGAGGCACATTCCAAAGCATTAGCAGTAGCGTCCTGGTGGCGAGACACCCTGAGTCAAACAGCAGATGAAGTGATTGGCCAGCTTCGGCAACATGAGGGAAATCTCCCTTCCTCCCAACACGCTTTGGTTTCAGCTGTAGATGAACTGGCTCAGAGGCTCCAGAAAATGGAAGAGGACATGTCCTACATTTCACCTGCACGGGGCGATGTCTCAGCTATTAGAAGCAGGCACTTCCCCACCCAAGAGAAGGGCAGTGGAAGGTACACACCACAGGGCACCCTGTGGTTCTTCCTCCGCGACCATGGGGAAAACATGAGGAGGTGGCATGGACAGCCCACTCCCACCCTAGCTGCACGAGTACAGCGGCTGAAAGGGAAGACCACCATGAAAGGGGAGTCTTCCAAGAGAAACGCAGCTCCAGTGTCCAGTCGGAAATCCCCCAGACAGAATAGAATGGCCAACATTATGCTTGACACTCTTGAGGGGACCAGGAAGTCATTCTTGCAGGAGTCACTCTTAGATCAAGCGAGTGATGGTGAGCAGGATTAGACGGGCCCTGCCTCCAGCCAGGTGGAGGAAAGGGATAATCGGATTTACTGGATGGTGTGGATCCAATGGCCTGGCACATCAGACCCACAAGAATATAAGGCCTTGGTAGACACTGGCACACAGTGCACCCTGATGCCATCAAGCCACAGTGGGGTTGAACCCATCTGTATCTCCGGAGTGACAGGGGGATCCCAACAGCTGACCCTATTAGAAGCTGAAGTAAGCTTAACTGGGAAGGACTGGCATAAGCACCCCATTGTGACTGGCCCAGATGCCCCGTGAATCCTAGGTATAGATTACCTTAGCAGAGGGTACTTTAAAGACCCAAGAGGGTACCGGTGGGACTTTGGTATAGCTGCCCTGGAGGAGGTTGAGCAATTGTTCACCTTACCTGGCCTCTCAGAGGACCCCTCGGTGGTGGGTTTGCTTAAGGTTGAAGAGCAGCGAGTGCCAATTGCTACCAAGACAGTGCACCAGCAGCAGTACCGTACTAACCGAGATTCCCTGGTCCCCATCCATCAGCTGATCCGTTGACTAGAAAGCCAGAAGGTGATCAGCAAGACCCATTCACCCTTCAACAGCCCTATATGGCCAGTGAGAAATCCTAATGGTGAATGGAGACTGACCGTGGACTACCGTGGCCTGAATGAAGTTACGCCAGCGATGAGTGCTGCAGTGCCGGACATGCTAGAGCTCCAGTATGAGCTGGAGTCGAAGGCAGCCAAGTGGTACACCACAACTGACATCGCCAACGCGTTCTTCTCCATCCCAATAGCACCAGAGTGCAGGCCACAGTTTGCATTCACTTGGAGGGGGATCCAGTACACCTGGAATCGATTGCCCCAGGGGTGGAAACACAGCTCCACCATTTGCCATAGACTGGTCCATACTGCACTGGAGAAAGGTGGGGCTCCAGAACACCTGCAGTTCATTGATGATATCATTTTATGGGGGAACACAGCTGAGGAAGTCTTTGAGAAAGGAAAGAAGATAATTGAAATCCTCCTGAAGGCTGGTTTTGCCATCACACGACAGAAAGTTAAGGGGCCTGGAAGGGAGATTCAGTTCCTAGGAATAAAATGGCAAGATGGGCATCGCCACATCCCAATGGAGGTAGTAAACAAGATAACAGCCATGGCCCACCAACCACTAAAAAGGAGACTCAGTCTTTCCTGGGTGCCGTGGGGTTCTGGAGGATGCACATCCCAAACTACAGCCTGATTGTGAGCCCTCTCTACCACGTAACCCGCAAGAAGAATGATTTTAAATGGGGCCCAGAGCAACAACAAGCCCTTGAACAAATTAAGCAGGGGATTACCCAGGCAGTGGCCCTCGGGCCAGCCCTGGCAGGGCAGGAGATTAAGAACGTGCTCTACACCACAGCCGGGGACAACGGCCCTTCCTGGAGCCTTTGGCAGAAAGCACCTGGGGAATCCCGAGGCTGAACTCTAGGCTTTTGGAGCCGGGGATACAAAGGCTCTGAAGCTAACTATACACTGACTGAGAAGGAGATACTGGCAGCACACGAAGGAGTTTGAGCTGCCTCAGAAGTGTTTGGCACTGAGACATAGCTTCTCCTGGCACCCCGACTGCCGGTGCTGGGATGGATGTTCAAAGGAAAGGCTCCCTCCACACATCATGCAACAGATGCCACGTGGAGTAAATGGGTTGCATTAATAACACAACGGGCTCGAATAGGGAACCTCAACCACCCAGGTTTAGTGGAAGTGATCATAAATTTGCCAGAAAACAAAGATTCTGGGATGTCACCAGAAAAGGAGGTGAAACATGCTGAGGAGGCCCCACCATATAACGAGCTGCCAGAGGAGGAGAAATGATATGCCCTGTTCACTGATGGGTCTTGTCGCATTGTGGGAAAACATCAACGATGGAAGGCTGCTGTGTGGAATCCCACACGACAAACCACTGAAGCTGTTGACGGACAAGGTGAATCGAGCCAGTTCGCAGAGGTGAAAGCCACCCAATTGGCTTTGGATATTGCTGAGTGAGAAAAGTGGCCGAGGCTCTATCTCTACACTGACTTGTGAGTGCTGGCAAGTGCCCTGTGGATGTAGTTGCAGCAACGGAAACAGAGCAACTGGTAACCCAAAGGTAGACCTGTCTGGGCCGCTGAAGTATGGCAGGATATTGCAGCCCGGGTGGAGAACCTCGTTGTGAAGGTGCGCCATGTGGACGCCCATATACCCAAGAGTCGGGCCACTGATGAACATCAACACAACCAGCAGGCGGACCAGGCTGCTAAGGTTGAAGTGGCTCAGGTGGACTTGGACTGGCAGCGTAAAGGTGAACTGTTCATAGCCCGGTGAGCCCATGAGACCTTGGGCCACCAAGGCAGAGATGCAACATACAGGTGGGCTCGAGATCGAGGGGTGGACCTCACCATTGACGCCATCGCAGAGATCATCCATGGATGTGGAGACGTGTGCTGCAATCAAACAAGCCAAACAGGTGAAGCCCCAGCGGAATGAAGATCGATGGCTGAAATATAAATATGGAGAGGCCTGGCAGATCGACTACATCACACTGCCACAGACCCGCCGAGGCAAGCGCCACGTGCTCACAATGGTGGAAGCAACCACTGGATGGCTCGAAACTTATCCAGTGTCCCATGCCACCACCCAGAATACCATCCTGGGCCTTGAAGACCGAGTCCTGTAGCGACATGGCACCCCAGAGATGATTGAGTTGGACAATGGGACTCACTTCCAAAATAACCTCATAGATGCCTGGGCAGAAGAACACGGCATCGAGTGGGTCTACCACATCCCCTAACACACACCAGCCTCTGGGAAGATCGAGCGCTAAAATGGACTGTTAAAAACTACATTGAGAGCAATGGGGGGTGGAACCTTCAAACACTGGGACACACATCTGACAAAGGCCACTTGGTTAGTCAACACAAGAGGATCTGCCAATTGAGCTGGCCCGGCTCAGTCAAAACTTCCACGTGTTGTAGACAGGGATAAAGTCCCTGTGGTGCGCATGAGGGATCTGCTGGGAAAAATGGTCTGGGTTAGTCCTGCACCGGGCAAAGGCAAACCCATCCACAGGATTGCTTTTGCTCAAGGACCTGGGTGAACCTGGTGGGTGATGCAGAAGGATGGAGAGGTCCGATGCGTACCACAAGGGGACTTGATTTTGGGTGAAAACACACCGTGAATTATACTGTGCTTTTGTTATTTTTTCTTTGTTAATGCTAATTGCTAAATGGCAGCTGGATGTGATGCACATGGTATAGAATAAAGGGGTGGATTATGTCCTGGTTTAGCTAGGATAGGGTTAAGTCTCCCCAGCAGTGGGGGGGAAGCTCTAGCCAGGTTATTCATATACCATGCTGACGTCACGTCCGGGCGCCCATAGCGCGGGAAGAATCGGTGATCGCGTGGGTTTGTGCAGCCGTTCCTCTCACTGCTGTATTGGTACATACCTTGCTCTGTTAGTTGTTATTACTGTTATTGTTATTGTTGTTGTTTGTTGTGTTGCTGTTGCACTGTTGTATTCAACCTCTCCTTATCTCAGCCCCAGGGCTTTGTATTTCGCTCCCTTTGTGGGGGAGGGGCAGCAGCTGCGTGGTCTCAGACCCCCGCAGGTACTAAACCACCACAGAGCCTTTCTTTCCCTAATCTTCTGTGTTTCTCCTGACATCTTACATAGCCAAAGGCTGTTCTGCCTTTTTATTTTCATAAGTGTTCCTGCAAATTCTTCTTTCTGCATACCTCTTTTCAGCATATTCTCATTCCTAATTTCTCTAACACCTCTCATTATTTAACATAATTTCAAAATTATCCCTCCAGGTGTTATTAATCAATTCATCATTAGTTTGCAGAATGTGGCATTTTTCCTAAAACAAATAATGTCTTGCACTTTCTTTTTTATTCACTATGTTGCCTTAATAAGTGTGCAAAAGGACACTTCTCCTTTGGCCGATAGAAAATTCACTGCAGGCTACTTTTTTAGTTACAGCTGTATTTTCTTTGACATGATTTTGTACATTGTTGTATCCAGAGATAAAGGTTTGTATACTAAACAAAAGGTGTTCAAGCTCTTCTTTAACAATGAAGGAAATAGTGAATCCTTTCGAACTGAAAAGTTAAAAAATATTTATTAAGTTATAAAATACTAAATATAGTACTAAATCCTCTCTGCAGCAGCATTCTTTCTAGTTATGAAAAGCTTTCTGTAATTCAGAGAGTCCTGAATCTCCCATGAGTCACTGTCAATCTTATATTCATTATAGCACAAAAGTGAAGTATCACTGTTGTGGATATTCCCCTCAGCTATCACAGAATCACAGAATCGTTCAGGTAGGAAAAGACCCTTGGGATCATCGAGTCCAACCATCAGCCCTACTCTACAAAGTTCTCCCCTACACCATATCCCCCAACATCTCATCTAAACCACCCTTAAACACATCCAGGGATGGTGACTCCACCACCTCCCTGGGCAGCCTATTCCACTGTCTGACCACTTCTTTCTGTGAAAATTTTTTTCCTAATGTCCAGTCTAAACCTCCCCTGTTGCAGTTTAAAGCCATTCCCTCTTGTTCTATCGCTCATTACCTGTGAGAAGAGACCAGCACCAACCTCTCTACAATGTCCTTTCAGGTAGCTGTAGAGAGTGATGAGGTCTCCCCTTGGGCTTCTCTTCCTCAAACTGAACAGTCCCAACTCCTTCAATCGCTCCTCATAGGATTTGTTCTGAAGGCCCTTCACCAGTGTCGTTGCCTTCTCTGCACTCGCTCCAGCACCTCGATATCATACTGAGGTGCCCAAAACTGGACACAATACTCCTCACCAATGCAGAGTACAGGGGGACTATCACCTCCCTACTTCTGCTGGTCACACTATTTCTAATACAGGCCAGGATGCCATTGGCTTTCTTGGCCACCTGGGCACACTGCTGGCTCACGTTCAGCTGCTTGTCAATTAGAACCCCCAGATCCTTCTCTTGCAGACAGCTCTCCACCCACACCTCCCCAAGCCTGTAGCGATGCATGGGGTTGTTGTGGCCCAAGTGCAGGACCTGGCACTTGGCCTTGTTGAAGCTCATCCCATTAACGTTGGCCCACCGATCCAACCTATCCAAGTCTCTCTGTAGAGCCTCCCTATCTTCATGCAGATCGACACTCCTGCTTAACTTGTCATCTGCGAACTTACTGATGATACACTCTATGTCCTTATCAAGATCATCAATAAAGATGTTGAACAGAAATGGTCCCAACACCAAGCCCTGAGGAACACCACTTGTGACTGGCCACCAGCTGGATTTAGTTCCATTGACCAACACTCTCTGGGACCGTCCATCCAGCCAGTGCTTGACCCAGCAGACCGTACGCTCATCCAGGACATGAACAGCCAGTTTTTCTATGAGAAACCTATGGGGAACTGTGTCGAATGCTTTTTGAAAATCCAGGTAGACAATATCCACAGCTTTTCCCTCGTCCAATAGTTGGGTCATCTTGTCATAGAAGGAGATCAGGTTTGTCAGGCAGGACCTGCCTTTCATAAACCCATGCTGACTAGGCCTGATCCCCCGGTCGTCCATTATATGACTTGTAATGGCACTCAAGATGATCTGCTCCATGACCTTCCCTGGTACTGAGGTCAGACTGACAGGTCTATAGTTTCCTGGATCCTCCTTCCTGCCTCTCTTGTAGATGGGTGTCACATTTACCACCCTCCAGTCCAGTGGGACCTCCCCAGTTAGCCATGACTTCAGGTAAACCATGGAAAGCAGCTTGGTGAGCACATCTGCCAACTCTTTCAGTACCCTTGGGTGTAACCTGTCCAGTCCCACAGACTTGTGTGCATCCAAGCGGTGTAGCAGGTCTCTGACCACTTCCTCTTTAATTGTGATGATCTCATTCTGCTTCCCCTCCCCATCTCCCAGCTCATGAGGCTGGGTGTCCAGGAACAGCCAGTTCCACTGCTAAAGACTGAGGCAAATTATGTAGGTGTTATATTAATTATGTCTCAATTAACTATAATTTTAATTAAATTAGTTGTGAAAATATCTTTTTACAATGTTGACTAGCTGTGATTAATAGATTTTACTTTGCATTGTATCAAGCACAGGAAACAAATTTGGCAACTTGTGATAATAAGAGAAGAGTGGAATGTGATATAAAGGAATTTACTATAACAGATAAAAATAACTGCAAAGATTCAAGGCAATGCCCATTTGTCTGATGAAACAGATCTTCTATTCAAATATGTCTCCTGGATTTCTGTTGAAATATGGAAGTGCTTTCTCCAAATCTACTTTGTTGTGATTTGTACTTTTTTATATAATCCTGCATTTATCAAAAGCCCTGTAATTTTTCTATATTTCCATTACACTGAAATTGCTTTTTTCCATAAAGCAAATACTTTAAAGGATAAGATACCTGCCTATGACACCTCAAGTTCTATTTCTATCAGGTCTTACATATTTTATAGTAGTTACCTTCCCTATACACTAAGAAACGCAAACCAAAACTGGGCATATTGTTCTGAACTCTTTTGCAAAGCTGAAGATTAAGACATTTATATACTTGCTGAAATGGAAGCATATACTTTCAAGCACTACTCCTAAGCAATATCCCTTTTGATTTGCAAACTATAGCCCAATATGGGTTGCAAAAGATTTGTTCGTTCACCATCAGATAGTAAATGCTTGTTTACAGATGACTGATTTTATTTTGACACCAACATTACAACACCTTTGAGCCTTTGACAATCTTTTTACTGTATTAGAGAGCTTATATGCATGAATATTTGATTCTTCTAATGATATTTCTTGTGCAAAATAAATTTTCTCAGTTCAAATCTTAAAATTTAGCTCTTTTTGTTTGTTTGTTTCCTTTTATTTTGTCCCTTTCCCTTTTGAAATATGACTAGCCAACCATGTTACTTTGGTGTTCTGTAGTGCTAATGCCTAAACTAGTCTAGAGAAAAAGGATAGCTTTTGTTTCTAGGCATTACCCAAGGATTTCAAAGAGATGCTACATCCATGACAATATCTACTCTGTTAATCTGTTTTTTTGTTAATTTCCAGACCCTGAAAAGTGGAAAAGCAGCTAATGCCAGGGAAAAAAAAGTGTGGAAAAGCAAAACCACAAGGTAAAACAGAATTAGCTCCTAAGAAGGAGGTGTATCAGCCCTTGAAGACAAACTCTGCAAAACATCTGCATATTTATTGTGATATATGGAAATGATCACCTGCTTTGCAACTTATTTACTTATAGCAACTTATAATGATTTCTGAATATTGCTTAATAATCCTGCTTGCCCTGACTGTTCTGTGGAAACTTACCAAGGACTACTGTATTCATCAAAACAAAGCAGTTTTCTGTGGAATCTTATTAAGAATTACTATGTTTGGCAAAAATAAGAGACATGTCCTTGGAAAGCCGATGTGCTCTAGCAAGTTGGGTCCTTGTAGATTATATATGGACAGCAGAAACTAATAAGCTAGTGCTTTTAAATAAGATAGATGTGGTAAACAGGCTGGAACCACTCTTGTTGTTCAAGAAATTGGCTAAGAGAATCTGCGCATGCTCCAAGGAAAAGTACAAGGTGAAGAAGACTGTGAGCCTTCCTCCAAAAGACCCCCAAAGATGACCACCAGGAGGCAATGTGCAGGTGCAAAGATAACATAAACTGCTGACACCAGCCTTTTGAACTAACCCAGCCTTACTCATGCATATGTATATTTGTGTTATGCAATCCAATGAATATGTATATCCACACTCTATAAGTTTCTGGTAAAATGTGCTGTTGGTGTGTAAGCTTTGTGGAGAAATCCCCTTGCACCCTGACGCTGGAATAAACATACCTGCTTTACAACTCCCTCCGAGTTGTAGAGTTTGTTTCTGCACATCAATTGACTACAAACGATATAAAGATTTCTTGCCTTTGTTTTTCTTCTGCTTCTAGAACTGGTCTAAAAATCAGATTAATTCTATCAAGCTTTGGAGACAGAACATTCTTTTAGCCTCCTCATATTCACTTCTTTCTTAACTGTTAATTCTTGTTTACCGTGTCACAGATGTTTGCCCTTTGAGATAAAAGTCAGAGCACATAACAATACCTGTGTTCACTTTTCTTATTCCTTTGAAAATGTTTCTCCTTTTTAAGCTGGCAAGCTAAATGACGTCTTTGATGTCTTTGATAGACGCTGTTTGCGTACACTATGTTATTAAACAGTGATGATGTAATATTGGTTTTAGAAGGTTTTTGTGTCTAGTAAGTTTTATTTATCTCTTGCTGAGAAACTAGTACTTTTCTAGTACTTACTAGTACTGGAATTTGAAACCATTTTTTTATACAGTCATTCTCTGAAATCAAGACAAAAATAGTTCAAGAATGTTGATGATCACACTAAGGACCAGAGTTCAAGATTGCAAGTGAAAAAGTGAGATCAAGTCTTTGTTTTGCATGTGCATTGATTCTATTTACACAGGAAATTGGGCACTTGTGCAAGTAGATGGGCAAAATTAGTGATTCATCTACATGGGTAATGAGACAAAGAAAAGATACACAGTATACATATGCAGCTGCAGCAATGACCAAATCAGGCCTGCATTTGCTTCTGTATGATGTTGAAAATCCAATATTTAAATGATTTTTACTGCTTGACATAAATATTTTCTAGTACTGCTAGTACTGTTTTATACTTTAACAACTGAAAGGAACTGATTAGGATATGAAAGCACAATGACAAAAAAAAAGTTCAATTTCCCTTAGATTCTAGAAAACAGGAGATTTAGAAGTATAAAATATTATTTCTTTGTGCATTTTAATATTCAGTAGAAATCTGCCAATACTGTAGCTGAAATTACCTCAGGAGGGCAAGGTACTGATAGCTAGAATCAGAGATGTCTTCATACACTCTTAAAGAGATTTTTTTTGCTAGTGTAAGGGAAAGAATGTTGTTTTCGCATAATAAGCCTGATGGGAAGGGCAGGAGCGATTCACCAAAGCAATCAACAAGAGCAATTCACAACCATTGAAATCCCTGGCCTAGGGCTAGAAGACAAGTGGTCTTTTTGTCAACTGTGATGACCCAGTACTTGGAACTGGCTTTAGATGGATGTAGATATCGAAAGACTTGGGGAACCTGAATTTCGATCTTTTCCTAGTACGCTTGAGTGATGAGCTCATGCATATTAACTTCTCCGCCCTGGAGAAAGCCAAGGTTCATTTCCATGAACATGCAACGTATGAACACATACATGAAGGGGCGTATCGGTAGGCAGTTCGGGAAGTCTGTACACCCTGTAGTACTCAGCCAATGAGGAATCAGGGGAGGGAACTGGCGGTTGGGAGAAAGGGATATAAACCATTGCACGATGGCTGTTAGGTGCGTTCACTTGATGGGGGCGCCTGGTCTTGCAAGAACATAATAAAGAGTGCTTCACACCGCATCCTGTCTGAGCCGTTGATAATTGGCAACTGAGCATTTCTCACAGCTAGCACATTGAAAAATTACAACAAACATATAGAATCAGGTAAACATATTTCAAAGAAAGGATGAAAATTTTTCAGTTTACTGAAAATCTGAGTAGAATTCGTTCAGTCTCAGGTGCTCCATGGAAGTGAATGATTGTGTATTTCCATGTCTGTTTTACGTGCTATACAGAAACGATAGTCTTCGAGTCTGTTCAAGCTCATTCTATGCATCTAGGCAATACGTGTCACACATTAAAGTATTAACACCGTAATGATTTAGCAGCAAATCAAAATTTATTAATGACTACTAACACTTAATCATTAACCAATTTAAAGGTTTACAAAATAGTTAAGTAAAATATGTTAGGATTGAAATAGCCACTTAACAACAGATTCAAAAATGACAAGATTCACACTAACTTACTACCTTAAATCTATACATATATACCTGTGCATTCACAAATACAAAACATACAAACATACGGACAGACAAAAGCATTTGGATACAGTAAAAATATGTATGTCCCCACACTCATGAAAATAACTGTGTATACCTAAACACATTGGTAAGCAGAGAGCGAGTGGGTGAAAGAGAAGCTAGCTCAAAGTAAAAATTTCCCCTCTTCTCGAGTTTAGAGTGAATACTCACAATGCATTGTCATTCCTCAGGAGGCAATAATTGAGACTCGAGCAGGTCAATTTCATCCTGGCCTTCTGTCAGCTCTATCAGTGGACGGTCCTTCAAGGATTTAATGCCTGAGAGGCACACCAGCTCAGGGCAGATGCTGGTCACAGGCCCACTGTAGTCCAGGAGAGCTCAAAGTGTCTCACTCGGGGCCTGTTTATAGGGTCCAAGATAATTGACTTTTGTCACATACTTTTCACTCTGGCCTTGTACAATAAGGTGTTCTGGACAGTTACCAAGAACTTGATGGCTGTTCAATTCTGTTATTGTTCTCTCAGGTGATGGGCTGTTATAACCGTTCCCAAGTGATGAGGAGGGCAGATCTAGGCTCCTCAAAGGGGCATCTTAATAGTCTAAGTACTGCCATCAGCAGTAATTATCTCCCCAGTTTGGTATGTGGCCTGGGAGGAGTGGGGGGTGGGGCAGGAACTGCACCACCACAATGTGCTGAAATTCAGTTCAACTCTTTATGAATATTTATGGAGAAAAATTATTTTCTATGGTGAATGATATTGACTTGCGGAAACACGACCCCACAACATATAAGGTTATAAAGTAGGTATGTTTATTCAGCGCTGAGTTGCACGGGGGATCGCTCCACCACAAACATGCACACCTCTTATGGCACCTTGTCTTGGCTTTATGCTACAAAGCGTCACATATTCATAATACGTCTATACATATGCATGCCCTATTCCCGCTTCGTATTATAATGAGCCTGAAAGTCATTTTCATATGTTCCGCCCCGGTCTCCTCCTAGTTGCGTCTGCGCAGTGTGTCCATGTGGTCATGGGCTGGGGTCACAGAGATGAAGTAGCTCCTCTTCCTCACTGTTGAACTTTTTACCTCCGTTCCTTGCACGGTCTCTATAGCCTCCTGGACTCAGACCAGACCATAGGGTTGGTTTTGACCAGTTGTTAGGGCTATCTTCCTATTCCACCAGGAAGCGTTCCCTCACAGCTTCCATTAATCAAGGTTTCCATATTGTTCTGTTCTCTGGCCCATCGACTATGATCTATTATCCTATTCAATCTTAGTTATCTTTTAACTAATGGGCCTCCAGCCCTAGCCTGATCTCTAAGTCTTCCATCTTTATCTCTAAACTAAGTTATACCTTCACTTCTTGAGTGCCTAATTTCTATATTCTATTTTAATTTCCTAGCTCCTCATCTCAATATTGATGGTGTCCCTTCATGCAAAGCTTTCTGATCAGCAGGCAGAGTTGCAAAGAGTCACTTGACTCAAGTTTGGCATTATTTAGTAATTTTCTATCATGAATCTTGCTTGTAGATTCTTTCAGCATTATTTTGTAAAGTATTAGCTGCAAATAGCTAAACTGACCTAATTGTTTTACTTATTTCTTTATTCATGTCAGAGAATAGAAGAGGAATAAATAAGCTCCCTCCCTTTCAGTGACTGCAGGTGGTTCATTTTGCTCAGTTGTGCTGTGGGAATTAATTTTTAGTGTTAAAACTTGAAACAGATCCTGGGATTTCTAAATCTTTTATGCTACCTGTATGTTGTCTGCAGAAGAGTTGATATGTGTGACAGAGTGGTAAACTTCATATTGTTCTCCATAGTCAAGACACAGTATTCCAGAATGACAGCTGTGATACAAGGAAATGATCACCTGCTTTGCAACTTATTTACTTATAGCAACTTATAATGATTTCTGAATATTGCTAATTTTGATTAATAATCCTGCTTGCCCTGACTGTTCTGTGGAGTTTTACCAAGGACTACTGCATTCATCAAAACAAAGCAGTTTACTGTGAAAATCTACCAAGAACTGTAGTGTTCAGCAAAATATTATGTTTTTGTCCTTGGGAAACAGATGTGCTCTAACTAGTTTAGTCTTGGTAATGAATAAGATATTCTACCATCCATATATGAATACCATATATGGATGGTAGAAGTGGATACACTAGTACTTTTAGATAAGATAGAGTGAATGAAACGGCTGAAAACACTCTTGTTATTCAAGAAATTGGCTAAGAGAATCTGCACATGCTCCGGGAAAAAGTACAAGGTGAGAAACACTACGAGCCTTCCTCCCAAAGACCCCCGAAGACAACCACCAGGACACAATGCGCAGGTGCAAAGATAACGTAAACTGCTGACACCAGCTTCTAGAACTAACCCAGCCTTACTCATGCATATGTATGTATGTGTTATATAATCCAATGAATATGTATATCCACACTCTATAAGTTTCTGGTAAAATGTGCTGTTGGTGTGTAAGCTTTGTGGAGAAATCTCCTTGCACCCCCGCGCCGGAGTAAACATACCTGCTTTATAACTCTCTGAGTGATAGAGTCTGTTTTCCGCAAGTCAGCTGGGGTGGGAAAGGGGAATGAACCTCTCCCTTTCAGGCTGCATTCTGAGACTACCTATTCTAGAAAACTTAAAACTGTATGCAGCAGGTATGATACTTCACTGATGGTTTTACAGAGCAACATCACAGATCAGAGCTAACATGATGTGAAAACCAGGAAAAAAGTTAACAGATCTTCAGGCTGTATGGATACTAAAAGATTATTGTACATTACACATTGTTTTCAGTCATTAGAAATCCTGATAGAATAGCTATAAAGATTACATATTCCTACAAGATTCAGGAATCCCTGAATCCTACTACCAGTGCACTCATTTCATGCATCTGTTCTTTGACTTGGTCAACTTCAGAGGGAGATGATACTCTTAAAGCATCAGAGCCCTACAAAACATTGACATGGTACATACTACCTAGAGTGGAGTTGCAGTCACTGCACATCATTGACTTTCTGTATGTGAAATACATGGCTACAACATGAGAACAGGACTTGTGGATCATGAAGGTGATGGCTTGTCTTGAAGCAGCTGTACTGCTTCCTGACAGCAGCTGTCTACCCATCCTGTCACCAAAACGGGATAAAAGAACTTATCAACACCAATTTGATGTAGATAAGCAGACACTGCTTTATTAACAGCCAGGTGCGCAGGGGAGTCGTGTCACCAACAATGCACACCTAACTTGTGTAACATGCTGATTATATAGGATACAGTAATACATAATAAACAAGTTCTCATGCATAAACATGATAATTCCTGTAACTCATTTTCTTATCCCCTCCTCTTTCTGGCCATGTGCATTTGAGTCCTGAAATGGTCACAGGGCTGCTTTTATGACCACCATGGACTACTGACTCAAAAGAAAGAGCCTCTAATGTCCTTATCTCAAGGACTTTGGCTCACATTGTGATTTTAACATGCTTTGAGGCCCTTTCACAGTGTATCTTTTAGAACACCTGGTCTTCAGGGCAATAAAGAGTCCTTACTGAACACTAACAATAGTACCTGGTCATGAATAGTATTCTTTGAATAGAAATCTGGTTAATGATTATTACCAGCCTATGTGACCTTATCCTGGGACTTTACAAAGGACTTTGTAGCAGCGTAACTGGTTGTATGGTTATTCTAAATCATTCCTTATTTAAATCCAAATCACAAAAAAACATTAAAATCATCTCAAATTAATAACAAATCAGTAACAAGCTGATGTGGAAGGTAAAGCAGATGAATGATCAAGATACACAAGCTGATTCTTGTCAGGCTTTTAGCTCAGTAGCCAAGCTTTGGAAAGCTGTATTGTTCTTTTTATTTTGTGTATGATTTTTTCTGTGTAAATGGTATCATAAGCCAGATCTTGCATCCAACTATTATTTTCACATTGTTCCCTCAGGCAGCAATTTGTATTTCTGTTCTGAAGTGTAAAGAGGGATGAAATATTCTGTCTCAAAATCTTTTTCCTGAAATGCTAATGCATGTTAATATATTATACATGAATGTGAAACTTTTTGAAATATATTTTTTAAATACTGTTTATGTTAATTTGAGGATGTCAAAAGCTGATACGGATCTGTCACTGCCTATGAAAATGTTTGCCATCGAAGTGCAGTTGCAAGTGTCTTCTTGTTGCCATAAAAGCTGGCAGAGGAACTCTCTTAAGACTCATTTTGCAGTTTTAGAAAACAGGCATTCTTTATTGCAGCGCTGGGTGCACATGCTAATAGCTTCGCAAAAAGTGAGCGCACCCCATATCTATAAGTGGCAGCTAATATACAGTGAGATTATACATATTCATAACTTTTCTGAGAAATTAGTTACATATGCATCAGATTTCCTGGAACTAAGTACAATATCTGCATCCTAATTATACATATGCTTTCTTCCTGGGTGGTGGTCTCGAGGGGTCCCTGGTGGTCGTTGGTAGTCTTCCTCACTGTGTCTGCTGATTGACCTCACGTGCACTAACAAAGGTCTATATAGGAGATGTTGCACAGCTGTGTTGTGTCTTGAGCAGTCGTTGGGTTTTTTTTAATTTATCCCATCCTTTTTCCTGTTATCCTCAAGAATAGACTCTGTCTTATTTATTACTGTCTTATCTTCAAGCTCATTTCTTCTTCACAAAAGCACTAACCTTCAGTTGTGTCTGCACGTTCCAGAAGCTACATTGACACTTGACCTAATTTATTGTCAGTAAAATAATGTTTAGCAAGACAAAAAAGCAAGATGAAAAAAAAAAAAGTTAGCAAGACGTTTCAGCTTACATTCCTACAGATGTGTTCTTATGGTGAATTATGCATATCTTCAGATACTTTAAAGACCATCCTTGGTTTATATTGATAATACGTTATATGTATAGCCTGATACTTCATTTTTACCTATTTAACTCACAAGAAAATGCTTTAATATGTATATCATATATATATTTCTTCAACAAGTATGTATTTTGCTCATGTGGATGACACTTTCCAAGATTTAAAAGAATACATTGAAACCTTCCTCTGACTATTGAACCAGGAATTCTCAGATTGGATGGAAACACCAATTTAGTGTTTCAGGTTTGTAGGTTTCTCTTAAATATATTTCTAAACTAATTATGTTAAATTAATTTACTTTGTAGCTAGAAGGGCAAATTTGATTTAACAATCACAGTTTGTTAAGCAGAAATAATGAGGAATGTCTGATGCTAGCACCATCTTGCCCAATATGGCTTCTCTCGCATAGGTATGTAACAGAATTCTTGGATGTTCTCTTCAACCCATTTCCTATAAACTCATGTTTTAATGAATTACTTATTATTTATACATTGTATGTTATACACTAACATATATGTTATCAATGGTTTTGCACAAATCAATCACTTTTCATGGGCTACTGGTTTTATACTCTCTGATTCCACAAAGGAACACTGTAAAGAAATACTAAGAAGCTGTTCATATCCAAGTTCTCAATATTGTATTTGTTAAATCTGACTCTTAGTTGCCCATGGTGTAAATCTGGCTGTTTCATGTTATTGACATCCTCCACAAATACTCAAATACCAAAAGCTGAGACTGTTTTTTGCATAAAAAGTATATTATTCTTATACTATAAAGTCAACCATTACAAAAACATAGCTATGAATAAGGGATAAGTGGTCCACTTCCAATTCTGTGACAACAGTTTTAAATCTTGTTTCTAGAGTTCTTTGGAAACCCTCAAAAAAACTATATGTGGTTATGTCAGAAGAGGTGAAGAACATCTACACTAGTTTTCTAAACTATCAGGTTCCTGCTGTTGTTACCTGAAATAAAGACTCTCAGAACTAAAGATTAGTTTAGAGGGGAGATATTGCTTTATTCTGTGCAGGGTGCTAGGTGGAAAGCATCCACAAATCAAACACACCACACCAAAGAATTATAAAGTATTTATACACTCTGAACTATGTGATTACACATTTTCTATAATGATTATTGGCTAGTTGTTTATCACTCCTATTCTTTATTGGTTAGTAGCATATAGTAGGTTTGTCAACTTTCTTCGCAGGCGCTAAGGGTGAGGGTCTGTATCCGGGCAGGGGACTTAAGCTTACTTACGTAAGACAATTTTAACAAGCTTCCAGGTCCCAGGATATTTCTTTTCTTCAAGGACTGTAGCTTCTGATTAGAAATTCCTTTCTAATTGTTGTTGACAGTTTGAGGAACAGGTTGACCTATCTGGTGCATCCAGTTTGTTCTTGTGTTTGATGAGAATCACTTGTCTGGATAACAATACATACTAAGTGGCCTTGGGTGTGATGAGAAGCATTTGTGGGGCCTCCAACATGCAATGAGAAACACTTTGTGCCTACAACTCCTGGTAAACAATACATTCTTTCCCATGGGTAGTAAGTACATACAGTTTGAGCAGCTCTGAACAAGGGCTCTTGTTCAGGGTGACGCTCTGTGGGCCAATGCAGCATATCCTCTGAAGCCTTTAGGAAGCTGGGTACAAGATACTGTCCTAAGGGTAACTTTTCTAAGTGGTACATGAATTTCATGCTGAACTTGATCTTTCTCAGCTTTTAACTATGGGAGCTGCCCAGAAACACGAAAGAAGAGGCTGTCCCAAATTTGCTGTGTAGTCCTTTCTCCAGAATCTAAAATTGACACAGCACACCCACTGAAAAGTCTGCTATTTTTTATTACCATTACATTACCTTCACTACAAAAAGGACATTGAATTACTCGAGCGTGTCCAGAGAAGGGCAACGAAGTTGGTGAAGGGTCTGGAGCACATGTCGTACGAGGAGCGGCTGAGGGAACTGGGGTTGTTTAGTCTGGAGAAGAGGAGGCTGAGGGGAGACCTCATCACCCTCTACAACTACCTCAAAGGAGGTTGCAGAGAGCTGGGGATGAGTCTCTTTAACCGAGTAATAAGCGATAGGACAAGAGGTAATGGCCTCAAGTTGTGCCAGGGAAGGTTTAGACTAGATATTAGGAAGCATTTCTTTACAGAACAGGTTATTAGGCATTGGAATGGGCTGCCCAGGGAGGTGGTGGAGTCCCCATCCCTGGAGGTGTTTAAGAGTTGGGTCGACTTAGCACTGAGGGATATGGTGTAGTTGGGAACTGTTAATGTTGGGTTGATAGTTGGACTGGATGATCTTCAAGGTCTTTTCCAACCTAGACAATTCTGTGATTCTGTGATTAGTCAAGTATGCTCCTGGACACCTGGTTTTAATCTGCTGTTAATTTTCAAGGCAAAGAGTTCTGGGCAGTGGAAAGAACGTGCTGAAGCACAGCTCTTGTGGCACATGTGATAGTAAGCACCTCCACATCTTGAGCCTTCCAGGTTGCACTGCACCAACATCTGAGATCAGATCATTCCCTTCATCTGTTTTACCTGTCTGGGGCTATTGTTCCCTTTCCCTCTTTGAATAGTATGTGCTTAATGGCATTTTCTTAGGCATGTGGTCAAGCAGGTTTCTCACAGCAGCATTCCAGTTAAGCTAATGTCACTTTAAGATAACTAGAGACACCTAATTCTTTAGCTGTCCTCCTCATTACCACAAACACTACTTGCCTTTCAAACATCCCCTGCTGAGAACCTGAAACTCTGGCAGTCTTTTCTGCTGATGTTACATCTGTTTGTGCTGGAGTATATTTGTTACCAGAGTTATCAAGGAGTAATTTTTCTTAATAAAATAAAATTGACTGTGCTAATCAATTAAAAATAAATTCTTAACTCCAGATCTTATGTCTTTTTTAGAGCTCATAAAAACTAGGGAAAGTTTTTCATCAGAATATTTTCTAACTAAAATGAAATTTAGAATAATTTTGTTAAATCTGTTTTTAGGGTTTCTGTGGCTTTGTCCTTTTCCTTTCTGTCATGAACCTCAGTATTTTATGCTGAGTGGATTTTTTTGTCTGTGACATTTTACTCATTGTTTTCACTTGTTGATGTTCTCATCAGTGGCCATGTCCTGAAGATGGTGTATTGGTTCATGGGATGGTTTTGACTGTAAGACCTTGGGATGATGAAGAAATGGTTATAAGCGATGCCTTGCCTAGGCAAATGAATCCATTGTTACCACTGATCTATTTTGAACTTCAGATGAACTATGAAGCTGGTCCACGACTGTACCATTCAGCACTTTATAACTGGGGCCAGAGCAGGTACACTGTCAATGACAGGTAAGCATGTTTTTGGAATTCCATTTTTCTGTTCAAAACAATCAGTTTTTTGAGGCTGTATAATGAACATTTTGCATGCACAAAAGTTCAAATCTAAACCTGTGCTAGGATGTCAAACTGTCACCAAAACGGGATAAAAGAATTTATCAACACCAATGTGATGTAGATAAGCAGACACTCCTTTATTAATGGCTTGATGCATAGGGGAATCATCTCACCAACAACACACACCTGACTTGTGTAGCATGCTGATTATGTAGGATATAGTAATACATGTTAATCAAGTTCTCATACATAAACATGATAATTCCCATAACTCATTTTCTTATTCCCACTCCCTTCCGGTCATGCGCACGTGAGTCCTAAAATGAGTCAAGGGGCTGCTTTTGCGACCTCCATGGACTACTGACCTAAAAGAAAGACCCTCCAATGCCCTTGACTCAAGGACTTTGGCTCACATTGTGATTTTAACATGCTTTGAGGCCCTTTCATAATGTAACTTTCAGAACACCTGGTCTACAGGGCAATAAATTGTCCTTACCAAACAGTTTAACAATGGTACCTCATCATGAGTCTTATTCTTTGAATAGAAATCTGGTTAATGATTATTACCAGCCTACGTGGCCTTACCCTGGGACTTTGCAAAGGACTTTGTAGCAGCATAACTGGTTGTATGGTTACTCTAAATCATTCCTTATTTAAATCCAAATCACAAAAAATCATTAAAATCAGCTCAAATTAATAACAAATCAGTAACACTATCATGTTCCCTTGTTACCAAAGGAGGGTAAGACTGTCACTGTTTATTTAAGCTCCTGGATTTTGTAAAGGATATTATGGGTTAGTTTCTTGTTGCCATTTACCCTTTGTAATCAATTAGCGAATTTTTCCTTCTTTTCAAATTGTGTAATACCTTGACAGATCTCTGTGACACTAACTAGTGATGCCATGAAGACCCGTGAATCAGTATATAGAGGTGATGGATCAGTCTTTCCAAGCGTACTGTAGTTCTCAGGAAAATCTTAAATGCACTCACACTTTATTCTGCAATGCTTTCTATGTACAGTAACCCTTTTTCTGTGCCATTTTAGACTAGGTCATTCTACAAATTTTGTGGTAACAATGTTATTACCTTCCAAAAGGCTAAGTGACAACTGGATATCAAAAGGATCTGCTTTACTTTGTAACCTGAAAAAGTAAGCAGTAAGCAGTTTCAGTCCAGTGTAAGGATTTGTAAACTGCCTATCACTAAAACAATTTGAGTTTTAGGACATTGCTGTAAGAGACAACCCAGCCTTGGCCACAGTATAAGGTAGTAAAATCTATAAATGATTATCTTTTTCTTGCACTGGCTTTTATAAAATAAAAAAGTGTTTGAAATTAATTTTCTGCTGTTGTTTTCAGATAGTTTCCATCCTCCTCCTGATCCTAAGATGTATGCAGCTAGTTAAAAATACTCTTATACAACAATTCTGTGTTTCATGTAAGGAAGCATGCTTTACATTAGGATGCTAAATTACTGTGACTGTGTGCTTTAACATTAGCTTTATCTTTTTATCCTGTCACTGGTGATTACTTTCAAAAATGGTGATTTTCAAGCAAAAATATTAGTGGTCCTTGAACAAGTGTTCTAAAGTTCATTAAGCATCCTGCATCACAAGCTGCGAAGTAATTGGATATTTAGACTTTTTATGTATTGGTTATCCCCATAACTAAAGCAGTAAATTACAATGAGCCTTTCAGCTGCTGTCCAAGATTAGAGTCTGATATCACTAACCCAAACCCCTAGACCAGTTCTGCTGTCAGTTAGATGTTTCTATTAGGCACATCCCTCTTGAACTGTATTTTGTACCTCAGCAAGGCCAATTTTGCCAGCAGAAGCAGCAAAATGGGCAGGAGAAAGAAGCAGAGATCATGTGAATTTTCTCCTGGCTCAGAAAGAGCTACTTAGAGCACTAATGCTCCTGTGAAGAAAAACAAGATCTCTCTGAAATATGGATTGAATTTTCAGTAGAGGCTTTTACTATAAACTATTGCTATCCCTTTGAGCTGCTCGCACAAGTAACCACAAGAAGCGCAAAAGCTAAGTGAAAAAAAAACAGGTCACTGTAGTCCAGACTCCAATAGCTTTTAGGTGCTTTTTCAAACATAACTCCAAGTAGTGTGATAAATTAATTGGTGTGCTGATCTCATTTTACAGCTACAGAGGTAACATTCATTACAGTGAAGTCTCTACTTGAAGGGAGCCATCACCACCTAATGAAGAGCTACAGTGGAAGAGCACGAGCACCTTATCCTAAAAGAAATAGTTCCACATTCCTTCAGTCTGTAGAACTACCAGCTTCACCATCACATTTTAGATGGAAATACTTTCTGTTTGAGTAATCAGAATGTCATGATTTGCTTCTCTCTCTCCATCAGCGATGGTGAGAAGGATCCCATCACACTGATATGGAAAACATTAATTTTGGTACACAAACACTGGAAGAACAGGAAGTTGAAAGTCAGCCAGAGAAGATAATAGGTTGTTGTTTTCTTTTAGTGAACTTTCAGAGAAGTGCTGTGTTAGCCCAAAGAGGAAAGGACCGTTTGTAGCTCTGCTGTGATCAGTAGACAAAATCACACTAACAGCGGTGTCATTCCCACCCACAGTAGTGAGTGGAAAGAAGCTGCTATTGGGAACAGTGTTTCTTTACCCTTATCTTTTGGGGAAGTGATATAATTGGATTATTTTTTAGTAATACATATATACACGTCATATTAGAGTACTTATGGACAGCAAATGGATAATAAACATTGTTACATATAGACAGAGTATTCATGGACAGCAAATTGATAACAAACATTGTTACATTGCAATTTAGCAAAGCAAAATTAGTCTTTTACACACTCCTTTTAACAAAGTCATACTGACCAAGTTGGAAAGGGGACTGTACTAATAGAATTCTGAAAAAATATTGCTTCAGTGGTGTAGACAAAATACGAAATCTGAGAACAATGAAATCAGTGGCAAATTTCCTACAATTTATGCAGAGCCAAGATTTTTGTCCTAATTACAATTAGTCAGTATTAGGTTGGTAACCGTTTCCCAAGAGATCAGAGATATTTCAAATTAAGTAGAGTTTCAAGTTGACAGCAACAGTTAAGCAGTGGGAGAGCTAAGGCACCTTTAATGATATATATGATTGACAAATGGAGAATGAATTTTTTTTCCAAACTCACAACCAACATTGCCCAATTAAAAAAAAGAAAAAAGTAATATTTTGGGAAAAATACATTCTGTTAACATATTTACTGAGAAAAATTCCAGTCACTGCACTAGTAAGAGCTAACATGATGATAGTTTATTTTCATAAAAACAATATACAGCATTGTAAGATTGTGGAGATATGTCTGTCAAATCTGAGAAGTGAATGTCACAGCCACACTGAACAAACTTATAAAAATATACTGAAAACAACAAAGTGCTGTAAAGCTTATAACCATCAGTGATCATTTAAATTATTAACAATACCTTAAAGTTCACAAATTCACAGCAACACATTGATACTAGTGTTAACTTTAATACATATATTTCAGATTTGGATTCTTGTCTGTCATTTCTCATAGATCATGATGTGATTACACCTGGCACTAGTCTATGAAATAATTAAGAGAGCTTAATGTGTTTACTATTCAGTAACTACAATCACTAACATCAGGAATAATTACCTCCTGAAATTATTTTCATCCCCTTCTGTGTATGTTAACACATATAAGTACACTTCTCTATTTGAGTTAAATTATCTCACAAAATTACTGGCAATATTCACTTTTAAATTATCGTGCTCATCTTTGAAATCCTTATACAAAATCCTTCTATAAAATTTGGAGCAGACATGAGTATTGTAAATGTGCAAACGATGGCAAAAAAGAGTAAAAGCAACCAGGCATAATCTGTCTGTGACAGCAGCTGCAAACTTCCACTCACTGCAGATCTCTTCACCCTCATCTTGTTTCCTGAAGTGCATTGCTATGAACTGAACTTCCTCCAGGATCTTCACAATCACCAGAATAGTATCCATTAAAGCTTTCTTTTGAACAAGCTCAGTATCTTCTGGTAAGGGGCAAGTAATCTTTCCACTCTTGCTACCCAGTACATTCTTCTGGGGGCAGCACAGATTATCCATCATGTTATAGATCGTGTTGTCATTGCTGGACTGATGCCCGGGTAGGACGTTCATCTCCATGCTGTTTACGCTCAGATGGTGCTTGGGATAGCTATATTTGCAAGAGAGGGGCTTTATATTTTCCCCAAGTTTTTTAATTCGTAAAAGCCAAGCACACCAATTCCGCAGGATGACACAGATCTGAAAGAGAGTGATCATAAGAGAAATAAAGGGAATTTTTCTGCATTTTAAGAGTGTGTGAAATATTTTGTGACTATTATAGTTAGTCTGTATGGTCCTTTAGAAAGACTGACTGCTTTTTGTGTTCTCCAGCTATCTGCTTTCAAATGTTTTTTTGGGGGGTCTGGCTTCTTCCCAAGGATGAACTTCTTTTAGATATGTCTTTAACATAGGGGTGTTCAATGCCCACTTAGCTTATAAAGCAAAAGAGATGTAAAATCTTACTTTACAAAATGATTCCTGAAGTCCTCTCTTTAGTAAACAATCCCAGATCTCTGTAATTGAGCAAAGGGCACAAAATTTGCTGCATGGTTTTCAACCATTTCTCAGGTAGTATGGAAAGACATACACTTAAATATTTGGGGGGGAAATATTTATATTCTGTTGAAAAAAACCCCTATACAACAAACTAACAGCTGGGTTTAGCACATTCCCCACCCCCATCTCTATTGTTTAAGCCTAAATAAACAGCCTTTCGGGGTTTTTTTATTTGAAAGCTATTTTAATACTCCTCTGAAGAGTTCAGCCACATAATAGAGCAAACCTTTTTTCAAAAGAATAACAGTAAATCAATTAAATTAGGCAGTTCAAAATCTGGATGCTACTATTAACTGCTGTCATTTCCCTGTGCTCTGGTGTACAACTGCTCTGGCACACTGTGAAGGTGCACGTGGCAGATTGTTCCCCATAGGTTTCTTGTCGAGGTCATCAGATAAGCTAACTCCAGAGAGTGCATCCAGCATTTTTTCCCAATGAACTGGTCTTCAGATGTCTTCTCTGAAATCTGAGCCTGCTGTGATTCCTATTGTTAACATTGTTTGCTGTGAAAGGCAGTAGAAAGTCTGTGAAATCAGTAACATCTGTGAAAGGCAGCAAACTAAATCAGTAAAATCTTGTCATTATCAAGTCCTTCAGGTATTATGTATACAAAATAGACATTTGCAATGTGCTTGTGGAGAGTTCCTCCAGGAAGATATGTGGCCTATTTAATAACTTTATCATTCTGATTGCAAGTCAAATAATCTGATGCCCAGGAGAGAGAAGACATGATCTCTGGTTTCACCTCCAAACCTTGGCCCAGGACTCCATGTATGATCCTGCTCCAGTCACTTCGGCTATGTTTGACTCAGGACCACAGTTTGCCTCTAAAGTTGTTTCAGATGCAGGATGAGTTGTCTCCTGTGTTTGCACAGTACTGATGCAGGGATGGGGAAATTACAGCTAGCACTTTGAGTTGCTGCTGTAATGACAAGCATAATTTCAGAAAGAAAGAGGCATTAATTACCACAGGTGGAAATAATAATTGTAAAAGCCAAACTCAATAATTAGTGGAAGATGGTCAGAAAATCTTTAAATTCTGCAGTGCAAGCTTTTCTGTGTCACAGACCTGTGTCATTTTCTGTGAGCCTGTCTCCCACTAATGGATCTTTTATTCTTCATCCTGAAAGACTTTTCCTGTGATTCATACTATCCTGCTTTCATTGGAGTCTTTATATATTTCATTATTTCCTCCATGGTCACAATAGATAAATAGAAAACTATAATGTAACAGCATAAAATATTGATCCTGCATTTGATTGAACTTTCTCAATTACAATGTTCTCTGACTGCTTACAGACACAAAATGTAACATTACAGAACAAAGTAAAGGTCTTAATTTCTAGCAGTATTTCAACAGTGTTAGTGGCAAAGGGAAGAGAGAAATTAATTCTCCAGTGCCATGACATTCCAAAATACTAAGCCAGACAAACTTTCTTATTAGAAAATGATAATGTATCTGCCTTAGCTCTAGGAGATGTGAGGTGAAAAAGCTCTGTTCTACAGGAATGCTACTTTTTCTTTCAAGAGAAAGTGTTTACTCTGTAGGCAAATTACATTTATAAATACAGCCAAACCCATTTCCCATAGAAAAATAAATACACGGAAGAAAGCAACATAGCTTTTAATTTGTTTTAACTTCCAAATGCCCTGTTTCCTTAAAAACCACAGACACTCAGTCATCAGTCTGTTCTTGTCATACCAATTAATTCAGGAGAC